>NC_047068.1:14533837-14856808 GCF_902459465.1 Asterias rubens | reverse complement strand
TTTAGTTAGCTTTGTTATTAGACCAAGTAACTGGGGCACTGCACTCATGTTTTTTGAAAACAAATGTTGTCATTATTGGTCATACTACTTTTGTACTAGACCCAGTAACTGGGGCGATGTGCTCCTTTATTCAATTTTTGTCATTATTGCTAGTCCAAAAAGGAGTACAGAGCCTAGCCCCACTTGTGTGGCCAAGGCTAGCTGTAATGATTCAGCTAGCCTTGGCCACACAAGTGGGGTTCGGCTATAGAGTATAGCTGCCGTACGATAGCCGAACGCAACCTCTAACACTGTGCCTCAGCTACTGGGTCTACCTTGTTTTTGTGTTTATTTTTAATCATATCATGGTAAACATTAGCACTAGGAGAGTTTGATTTGACAATGAGAAATGTTTATCCTCTGCTTACCAGTTTTCACGCTATTATGCCTTTTTCTTTGAATTGGGAAAAAAATAATGATGCCATATATCAACCGATGCCCTAATTATCTTCATGTTAATATAAAGTATGCAAACATGTATTAAAACTTGATGGACATTGAAATGTTCACACCACACACCGATCTTCAATGACTTCAACTGGCCCCATTTGTTTTGAGTTTTTCCTGTTTTCACGGCAAACAAGAAAGTATGGTTTCCCGGTGAAGCCATACATGAAAGAAACATCTGCAGTGACTACAAGTGTTCTTTGAGACTCTATGTATGACTGTATAGCCAG
Source organism: Asterias rubens (assembly GCF_902459465.1). NCBI lineage: Eukaryota > Metazoa > Echinodermata > Asteroidea > Forcipulatida > Asteriidae > Asterias > Asterias rubens. The sequence continues at coordinate 14,856,092 of NC_047068.1, read as the reverse complement.
CAGTTGCCTTCATTTTATTCAAAATATTTTGTTATTAAATTTTTTTAATTTCCATGGTAACTTGCAAAAAATAAAAAAAATAAAAAATATATATAAAAAGTGTGAATAATTACTGGCTTCCAAATCTGATTTTTATATTTTTTTTTTATATGTTTTTTTCTTAATATTTATCATAAAGCGTATAAATAAACAGTGATAATTGAATCAACGAGCTGATGTTTAAATTTTAATATTAATAATAGTATTGATACCAGGGTTACAAAATAAAAATCTCAAAAAATATTAGAAAATGATATAAGGCACATATGGCTTCTTTAAGCCTCGGTATTTTTTTTTCAAGAATGCTCAGCAAAACATTCAGTCACATGATTTTGATCATCATGAATTGTGAATTGAAATAGCGTTTGATGAAACTTCTTCGGTGGGTAAATATTTTTATATGGCCTCAACATTATGACATATTTTTGTACCTTGTAGAAATGCCTAAAATACCAAACTTTTTGCATTTACAAGTGCAAATGACTAGTGGAGCCTTACGTGTTTCTAAGTTTTGGTCAAGGGAGAGGAGACTCTTTGCTTGGCAAATAAAACCACACAATTTTTATCTAGGGACTGTTTACATCGCGCACAGAGAGGTAAAAGATTTGCCACGATTTTAGGGACACCTCGAAAACAGGACCTCCTACGATATATTAATTTAAAATTAAAATATTGCGAAAAATTGTGATTTTTGACAGGTCACTTCATCTTCGTGGTACGAACGAGTGACGAATTTATACTATAAAATAGGTTAAATCAACGGAATTCAGTCTATTCTAGTTTATTGCTCCATGGTCTATTTGAATAAAATGGCCCAACCTAGCTAACCTTACATTCGGGCTACCAACCATTCTCTAGTTGCGATGGAGGGTTACAAATATCGGCGGTCCACGCAAAGGGCCAATCCACTCCGTATCATCTGATCATCAACAAGGTTGCAGTAACGAGTGGATTGGACCGATTCATGGGGGGGGGGGGCATAATGTTGTGAAGTGTAAAATCAGTAAAACAGTACACAGAATCATACCTTCCCGCTGTTGTAAATTGTAAATCCCGCGATCTGCACGCGATCAATCGACGGTGGCGCGAGTCCAGTCGAGTCGATCGTCAACAACCGGTAATTTTGAACTGCGCCCTCCATTGACAACAAGCAGCTCACTATGTTGACCGAATATTAATACACAATGCATTGTGCATGAAATGAACACCAATAGATCTGCTAATCACAAAAATTTGCTTAGCATGAAATTTCTTCCTTGATTATGACAAGATTACCAACCAAATTTCCATTTGTTGATTTGTGCTTATTACTGGAATTCAGCTGATGTTTGCTAATCTTGAAAATCATTGGTTGCAATCCTTTTTTTTATCAAGGCAAAAATTTCATGCATCAAATTAAACCTCAAACTATTAGGTTTAATATAAGTAAGAATGAGGCTTAGCATCTCTCAGTCAAAGGTCTAAAATATGTAAGGTATCAACTTAGGTGACATCCTAAACTGTTGTTTTATAATTTTCTGGTTGAACAAAATTAGACTTTTGGAAAACAGTTTTAAAAAAATATTTTTTATTTTTTATGCAGGACTAGCGTTTGATAAGAGTAGAGAAAACTGTATAATAGGCTCTAATCTTCACTTGTCCTTTCGTTTTGTTTGTCCTTTGTCCATGTTGGCCTGTGTTGTGGAGTTGCTTTTGGTTTTTCTGTTTCGCAAATGGGACAAAAACCCAAAACATTTGAAAACACATTTAAAAACACAGAAGAGGCCATCAGTATTGGGCTACAATTTGAGCTTTTATTCAACTTCAACCAGAAACACAAGCAAATCATAAGGTGACAGACATCGTATTATAATACCATGATCCCATTTAATAAAAGTTTAAAGATACATTAACATTGTAAAGATGAATTCAAACTCATCATGAATAAGTAGTTTTGAGATGGCGACAGAAAACTAAACAATGACACTGAAGGTTTGTGTAAATTGTCTGTATACAGCCAAATCAAACGGTATCCACTCTTATAATAATTGATCCGAGTTAAAGACACTCAGACCCTATTGGTAATTTGGTAATTGTCAAAGACCAGTCTGCTCATATATGCATAAAACAACAACCTGTGATAATTTGAGCTCAATTGGTCGTCAAAGTTGCGAGATAATAATGAAAGAAAAAACACCCTTGTCACACGAAGTTGTGTGCTTTTCAGATGCTTGATTTCGAGACCTCAAAATCTAATTCTGAGGTAACGAAATCAAACCAACGTTACTTCAGAGGGAGCCGTTTCTCACAATGTTTTATACTATCAACAGCTCTCCATAACTCGTTATCAAGTAAGGTTTTATGCTAATAATTATTTTGAGTAATTACCAATAGTGTCCAACTGCCTTTAAAATGAAATTAACATGGGTGCTTTTTACTAACTCTTCCATCACAATAAAACCGCAGTATGTATTATTTTAAGCATTGTTGTTACTCTTCCCAAGGGTAATGTGGGGGGGGGGAGGGGGTCCGTCCTTCTGGAATAAAACAAGATATCAATCATATCAAAATCATATCAAATGAAATGAAATGTTAATATGAAAAAGAAGATGAAGATTTAGTTTTTTTGTTTACAGCGCTTTATCTGCGGGCATAGAAGTTTGTATACACCAAGTACAACTGCCTTTTTTTTTTTAAACCTCGTTATTTGGGGGGGGGGGGTAGCTGAGACTTGATACATATTTATGCAAATAGTCTTTAAAGCCATTGGACACTTTCGGTTAACAGTAATGTCCAAGGCCCACAAGGAGAAAATCACGCAAAATCCACCCTTGTTTCCGCATGTTTCGCCGTGTCATGACATGTGTTTAAAAAAAAATCCGAAATTCTCGATATCAAGAATTGATATTGTTTTAATGTTTTCTAAAAAAGTAAACCCTGTAAATCTTTTGTAAATCTGTGAACTTTAAAAAAAAATTCTGTACCGAAAGTGTCCAATGGCTTTTACAACGCTCTGAAACCAAAAATCTTTTACAATTTAAGTTTTCCTGAACTTTACACAATTTTTGACTTAAAAGAATGTGAAATGAAACCTGATCAATAAAGCAGTTTTTTAATGATTTAAACTTCTTGAACTCTCTTTTCATCTGGTCTTCTATGGACCCACATATATGTATACTTACAAATTACAAATGTGTACAGTATACTGGATTAAAGTTAACATTACCAACACTCTGGCGATCTTCACTTTTATATCTTCAATAGAAAACGAATGTGAAGAACATTCCTAACTATCATGTGAAAAGTTGATACATTTATAGTTTGAACTTTAAATGAACTTTGAAGCCTGTACTGTATAGGTCTTGTCACACAAGGCACTTTGCTTTTACAGGGGTGGATTTCACACAGAGTATGGAGTATTCTTATCTCAAGTTAGAACAAGTTACTCGTCCTAACTTAGGGCTACCCTTAAGTTTTTTAATATCTCCTAGGACTAGTCTTAAGTTAGCACTATCTGTGTGAAATCAACCCCTGGCAACTTTAGAGGTAACCAATTACACTGCATGCAAAAGGAAAATGAGTTAGTCTTCTACATGTAACAATATCTTACCTATTCCCAAGAAACTTATATGAAGATGGAATTGAAACAACTTGTCTTTATAGAGATTGCTTTGAACTGGTTGCCTTTAAATTAGCTCATGTGACATGGCCCTAAAAATACAAGGAGGGGGGGGGGGGTTGTTATGTCAGTGTCTGGTGGCAGCAAGTTACAAAGAAATCCTTAGCAAGAAATAAATTTGCGCAAATGGATGTGACTAGCAAAAATGAGCCACGAACCTGCCACAAACACTACTTTTTTCAATGCTATTTTGGTTGATACCCTGTTTCTGCCCAGAACATTTTAAATGACCAAATTATGTGTTTACCATTTCCCCAAAAATCCTCAAGAATACCTCCAATTGATTTAATAGGTTCTTTAATGTACATTTTATTTCTTCATACCAGTTAGTAGATTGAAGGTAAACTTTGAAAAATCTTTTTTTTTTACGATCCAAAAGAACCTAATTATGATGATGCTTTGAGATTATTACATTAAGTCCAACATCACCCCCCCCCCCCCCCCCAAACATAAACAAACACATCTTTTTCGTCATAAATGTACGGCATGGACATTCCATTTAACTTCATGGCATAATCAGAAAGAAAACAACTTAGACTGTGTCTGAAACAGCGACTTCGGCTTCAGTTATGGCTAGACCAGCGCATCTGCCAGTGATGCATAGGCAGAAGTGTGCGACGTAGCTGTAGCCGAAGCCGTCATTTCGCACACGACCGTAGACATGTATTGTTGCCTCAATCCAACTATTTGAAAAGGAGTTTAAGAACTCTGATAATATGGACCTTCAGTCCACGTGTATGTGTGCGTTTGGATCACTCTTCTTCCTCCCTATAAAAATTGCCATCTTGGTCCACACTTTGATGGGCATCTCGTTGAGTTTAAGCAGAGCTGAGGAAACACTAAGCGTGAACTTCTCCTTAGTGTTTCCATCGTGTATGGTTACTATGGGGTCCTGGCCTTCATCAGTCAGGCGAGTTAAGACTGCTACTCTGTACGGCTGTCCAAGCTCTTGACTCGTTCGGATGGTGTAGTTAATGTTCCAGGCATCGCATTCCTTGGAGGAATAGGCGCTCACCTCCCAGGAACTTTTACCAAACTTGTAGATGTTTTTGTCGGTTGCTGAGGAAGCACGGAAGGTGAGTTTAGAGTGGTAGTAATCGTCTTGTTCTTCGGTGTAGAGTGTCAGTTTCCGAAACTTTTCACCATCACTTTGGGTCATGCTTGAGAAACCCTTGTTGTGAAGTGAAAAGGCTTGATTCAGATATATGCGCGGCTCCACGAAATCATCTTCCATGGCTGTGTGCGCCTCCTCTGCGACTAGGGCCCGCCATTCAAATGCTTTGTAAATCATTTCCGTCAACTTGGAGTTGTAGGCATTCTCCATATCCTGTGGTAGTGATGAATCAAGAATGCTCTTGAGTTTTTTAGATGGCATGTGAGGAAAGCGGATAAGCGATAAGATTTCCACTGCGTGTACCTTTCGCTCCGCTTGTTCTCCCTCGACGCTAAGCCACTGCACAGCAAGCTCACACACGGCATGCTCGTCTTCAACTAGCAGCTTTGAACTCTGAAGTAACCTGATGAGGAGATCAGCATTCATGCTCTGTATGCAGCTCTCTGGTAGGTAGCCGATATTAGCTTCTAAAACCTTGATTGATTGGTCTTGGACTCTTTCCAATCCAAGTCTCTCCGCTTCTGCGTACAATTTCAAGGCTTCCTCCCCACTGATGTGAGCAACTTCTTCTAGAAGAAAGTCTTCGCAGGCATCACGCAAATCTTGAACCATGTACTTATCAGCCAGTGTGAGGATGGGATACACTCTCTCTGCGCTCAACTCTACCGTCTCTGTGTACATGAACTTCAAGAAGTCCTTGAAGACCTTGACGCATTCATCTGGCTCGACAAGCACCTGCTGTTGAGGCCCCGGCCTGTTGGTTTCACCTTTCCTTGGACTGGACCACAAAGGATCGATGAACATTTTCCGAAACACCTCGCTCCAGGAACAAAGGATTATCTTATGGGCGTGATAAACAGTACGGCCAACTTTTAGCGTCACGTCACTGTGCTTAGGGTTGTTAAGAAAACGTGCCATGCGATCACCGACCAGAAGCTTATTGTTGGTCTCAAGTTCATTCTGCAAATTGAAAAGAAATTACGAGTGTAAATAAGAGTTGAAGCAACAGATGTTCCTTTTCTAAAACTAAAATTGTCCTTGATTTGAGGAAGATCTTGAGGAAACAGCAGACATCGTTTTGTTTTGGGAAATAGCAGACATTGTTTTGTTTTATTTAATGCAAGGCAGCAGAAATTAAGATTTAAGACCCAACTACAATTTGCTATCAGGAATAGGACAACATTGTTTCATAAATGGAAAACTTTATCAGCAGTCAGGACGTAATAACTTCAATGTTAAGGTTTTTTATTTAAAAGTTTAGTTTACAAGTGCAATCCTCTTACATAACCAAACATTTAATCATACCGTTGGATTTTAATTGGATGGGTCTTCTTAAAGGCAGTGGACACTATTGGTAATTACTCAAAATAATTATTAGCATAAAACCTTACTGTGGTCATGAGTAATGGGGAGCTGTTGATAATACAAAACATTGTGAGAAACGGCTCCCTCTGGAGTGCCATAGTTTTCGAGAAAGAAGTAAATTTCCACGAATTTGGTTTCAACACCTCAAGTTTAGAATTTGTGGTCTTGAAATCAATTATCTGAAAGCACACAACTTCGTGTGACAAGGGTGTTTTTCATTCACTATTATCCCACAACTTCGATGACCAATTGAGCTCAAATTTTCACAGGTTTGTTATTTTATGCATACGTTGAGATGCACCAAGTGAGAAGACTTGTCTTTGACAATTACCAAATGTGTCCACTGCCTTTAAAGGTCAGGCCTGATACGTCACCATAAAGGCAGCAAAGGCGATTGCCTCCATGCCCCCTGGTCATTGCATTGGTGTCCTTCAATTGCTCCAGTAGAAATTTACTATTTCCTCACAGGGTGCCCTTTGACACAAAGGAGAAAATGCCTGTGGTGCCCTTTCAAAAATGAAGCATGGGCTGAAAATTAACACTGGACCTCAGGCCAGAGGCAAGAGATTTTAGCGTCGGGCCAGTGAACTCAAACTCCCGACCTGTCAAGCCAGGTGGTCTTACTGTTTCCGTTCAATAATAAATAATGGGCTACCTCATTGTGAAAACTTTTTGAAAACAATCTGATATCTTCAGTTCTCTTGAATATCAATTCAAAGTACGCTTTCATAAACAATTAAGATCTACATGTATCAAGATCTTGTCCTAGTTCAACTCCTTTTAAGTTCGGTCTTGTTAAATGAAATTCTGGTCTAGTAAACATTTTAAAGGGCTCTACGTACAAAGCCCTGCGTTCTTGTGGTTTTTAACCCCAAATTCGAGCCCTGAAGCATGCAAGCAAGGTTTGACCAATATCATTAACACAAATTTGGCGAATAATCTCACTTTTGCCTCCTCCATTTTGTAGTAATCATTTTTCGAATAGTGAGAGCTCTTTGCGAAATGATTGGCATATTCATAGTAGTCTTCATAGACATCGCCAGCATAAACCAGCTCTCCGTTCCTAGTCATGAAATATTCGTCGTCGTCCGAGCCAGCATCGTACAGAAACTCATCATCGATGTCATCATCATCATAATCCACGTCATAGTCGTCAAACATCATCTTTACTTACTAGAAAGGTCAAGAGAATAAAAATAATAATAATTGTTTTGACAAAATTAGCATAATCCTAGAAATTTCTTTAGAAATTTGAGGTTCGCTTCGTTATCGATATACGATTCCACAAACCTCATAGTTCTCGGAGTAAGAATTATCTGTTATAAGGAAACCTGCTTGTACACTGTACAACCACGTGTAAAATCTCTTTTGTTTGTGGAGTGTTGGTTCTAAAACTTATAGTTCTACTATCAAGCTCAGGGCCCAATTTCATAGAGCTGCTAAGCACAAAAATTTGCTTAGCATGACATTTCTTCCTTTATAAAAACAGGATTAACAACAAATTTTTTATTTGTTGCATACTGCTTGTTATTGGTATTCAGATGTTGTTTGCTTATCCTGAAAATCACGTGGGAATTGGGTTGGTAATCCTGTTTTTATCAAGGCTAAACATTTCATGCTAAGCAAATTTTTGTGCTTAGCAGCTCTATGAAATTGGTCCACGTCAGTTTGGATCGCAACGTTTGAATTGAACAGTATACTCTGCAATCCAGCGAGAAAGATTTCCGTATCCTGCCACCACTTTTTCACTTAGACCCAGTAACTGGGGCGCTGTACTCCTTTTTTCGAAGTTTTGACATTCTGACATTCTCGGAGAATGTCAAAATTTCGAAAAAGGAGTACAGCGCCCCAGCGCCCCCAGTTACTGGGTCTATTTTTCACTCACATTTTACCAAACAAAAGGGATAACTTTCCGTATGGCGCCACCACTTTTTCACTCATTTTTACAAAAATGGATATATCAATCAGGTAAATTAGATACTATATTATTTTATTTCGAATGAAAAAGTGGTGGCGCCATACGGAAACCTTTCCAACAAAAGGAATGTTGAAAATGTCCCTTTTTTAAAAACTTCATTTGACTTTGATTTGAATAAATTATAATTATTACTAGACATGCGGTAACCCTTCTTCTCAGCCAGGTAAGGAAAAAATTCTGTGGTTTTGGAGTTAATTAACCGCGGATAAATTGGTGGCGACGTGCGGAAGATTATCCAAAAATACTATAAACATTACAATACAATTACCAAAAATAACAACATGGTGTAAACTTAGGATCATAATCAAAATCATTCAGACCATCAACTCATCAAAATCAAATCATTCATTCATTCATGGATGATGGAGCGGAGGTAGAGAATTAAAAATTTAAAATGTCTAGGCCCTACCACCTCCATCCATGATTAGACCAATTATTTTTTATTCTCACGTACTGAATTCGTCCTTAGTTGTTGAATGACTGGAGATATCAGAAAGAGAAGAGTACTGCTTGTTGGAATAAATGAGTGTTATTGCTGTCAAACAGGTCGATTAACACTCCATGCAGCCGACACTACCGCCAGCATTTCTTGCAAATTAATGCACGACTGTGACAGGCCTTTTCGAACATACGGTTTTGGCTTTGGATTCGGCTTCAGTCTCCGTTATCTCATCTGAAGCCAAGCCTGCTGAGCACGTACCGCGGGGCCAAGCCTAAGCCTAATCTGGAGCCGAAGCCGTGGTTTCGAAAAGGGCCTAGTTGTAGAAAACTTATGGAGCCCCAAAAATGTAACAAATGATGCAAACAAAACGTACTCTGTTCCTATACAAATATAGTAGTTTTTGCTGGTCATGTTCCATAACAACCATTTTAGTGGCCTAAAAAATGGACTGAAAACTTGATAAATTAAAACCGCGTTAAAACCCTGTAAAACTGTAGCAGATTACTCCACTCCATCTGGCAGCGGTTGTGAAGCAATCCGGAGGTGGTGAAATTTGTGTGTTTTGTTCCTTGGGCTTTCCTTACCATGGCATCAGCAATACACATGGTGGCGCTATTTTCTAAACTTATATTTCGTGCTAAAAAAATCCCCGTTTTCTTGCAACACCGCGCAACAACTTCAACCATAGATAGAGTAAGTCTCTATGCTTCAACCAAGTCAATAATTTGTCTTTTTTTGGTGTGTGAGGTCGACCTTATGACACTTAAAGGCGCATTAAAGATTTGTAGATTACGCAAAGGAATTTAAGGTAAGTGTTTTTAAGTCGATGCTTAGTAATAGTTGTTTTTTTTTAGGATTGTTTCTTTATCCAAGCAAAACAACAAGGAACAGCTTCGTGTTTGTTCACAAACACTTAATGTCTAGTTTAGGATTGTTTCTTTCAATTTCATCTAATTTATAAAGTAATTAAACATCTCACTAAAAAAACGTTAAAAAGTAAGTGCATCGGATCGGGCAAAAAGTCGGGTTGTTCTAAAACCCCCTCGACCCCCACGACCCACGACCCCTCGACGTCATCCCCGTGTTCGAAGAATGTCCCAATTCCGAATTTATGAAATGTCGCTTTACGGCTGAGTAAGAATTTAATTTAAGTCCCCGATTTAGAAGTGTGTGATCCGCGACGCAATTTTCCTTCCACGACTAGGCTTGATTTCAAGTCACACACACAGAGCCACACACAGAATTGGGAGTATTTACTCTCCGCTTCCGCACGTCACATGCACAACGATTGGGGACCCCAAAACACGTGTGGGCAATTTGATCGGTCGGGTCTACAACCTTGAGCTCCGCTTCAGTACCATGGAAGTACACAGCACAGGACGGGAGCAATCGGCCGGAAATGGGTCCGCCTGATCATCACGTAATGAGTTGGCCGTAATCGTACTCGGGCGGTAAACGCAGGTTCCCAGTTGGGATAATAATCTCGGATCTGCCAAGAAATACGCGTGGAAATGCCGCGTTTTCTTTATCTGTACACATGTACATCACAATTGCCACAGGCCCGATCACAGCAGCCAAACACGTGAAGTTTGCTTCGTGCATACTACGTGTGTATGGTCTGTCTCGTACGCTGTGTTGTGATGAGCAAGGCATGGTAGTCGACGTCAGCATACAAAATTGTGTGCGTGATTGGCTGAGGTTGTGAACTGTGGCAATTTCAGTGTACAGAAAAAAAAATCGCACAAAAGTCGAGGGGTCGAGGGGGTCGTGGGTCCAGGGGGTTTTAGAACAACCCCAAAAAGTCCTCTCGGCCACCAACCACCCCATGAACCGGCAAATCACGCTCCGTTAAATTGCCTTTAGCAAAACTCTGCTTATATAGCCTACTAGCCCCATAAATCGGTCCAATCCACTCCTTATCCTTGGCCCCATCACGTCTGATATCAAAATCTTTCGCTTTCTTGAAAAACCATCTGCAAGTGCAACGATCTGCATCATGTAACTTACCGATCTAAATGCTTCAGAAGTTGCAGATGAGATAGCCCTACACTTGGAATTGTTCAAATATGTGACCCACTATGTGAAAATGAGTCAGATGTTGACAATTTAAAGGATTGAGTTATATGCATGGAAAGACCACACCAACAGCAGTAATTTGGTATATGTCTTGGGGTGTATCGCGTTGCGGAGTTAGTTCCGTTTGAAATGAGCCAACACATCAGTGTGTCTGAAAAACGAATTACAAGTAGCGTGATGTTTTAAACTACCATTTCGTGCAAAAGGATACAAATAAGACATAAGTAGGATCACAAAATGGTTGTTTTCAAAGCTTTATTGCCTAAAAGGAAGTGTTCTAACGGTTAAACATCCAAATATAGATTTTAAAAAAAATTTTTTTCACATTAAACTGTCCATTACTTAATAATGCATTGGGCGACATCTGACTCATTTTCACGTAGCGGGTCACATATATCACAGGTTTTCAGTAAAAACCGAATTAATTTTTAGTGTGAATTTTCTCAACTACCGCTCTTTTACCGCTACACTACTAATGCCGATTGTCCTCGACCGTGCGCATATTTTTTTTCCAGGACAAACGTGGAGAATTATCTGCACACGTTCGTCCTGAAAGAAAATAAACCCGATCCGTGCTTTGTGTACAAACATATGGACACGCGTCTGGGAACTATTCTTTGTAGTTCCCAGACGCGTGTCCATATATGTTTCTACACAAAGCACAGATGGGGTATTTTACTTTACCTGACATGTATGCAAATTCATGCAAACAACGCCAAAGACGGTGTTGTACTGTAAACCTGCTTATAGGCCCTAAGTGTTCAAGTAAAAGGTGCCTGCAATAATCATATCCACTACTACAGCACTACCAAAGTTTATTTATTTTGTTAATTAATTGATTTTATTTTATATTTTTGTAACTTTCATATGTTTAGTTTTTTTTTTTTTTTTTAGATGTTTTTTTATTTTTTATCACTCCAGTTCAAATTACTTCAGTTCTGTTTTTTATTCTTGGCTCAACTTGTAACTGGCCAAACCCATTCTACTACTAAATTTCTTCTCTTGGTTTTTATTTCTTAAGCAAACTGATGGCATCGGATATGGACTGGCAGCCAGGAGTTTCGATAAAGACACCAAAAGTGAGTAAACAAAAACAAAAAGACATCAGAACAAGTGGCCAGTGAGAGGAAAAAGGATCCAAAACTGTTTTACGGGCAGTCTTCTCTGATTGGTCCATTTTTACATCATCTGCTGTACAGAAAAAAATGGCGATTGACATGAGTTAACTTTAAGACTGAATTGGATATGGCAGCTACAGTTATGACCTTTGCTAAGGGTGTTGCTAAATATGTCCTGTACTTCAACGCATTATGATGCAAAAACTTCAGCGAAAGCTGTAGACACCAATTCATTCAAACTTTTGAGTTTTGCAGATGTTCAAAAAGATATTCCTGTTCTGTTCTAGTCTTTTAGATAAAAGGAACTAATTTAACTAATTTTTTTTTTTTTTTCACATTTGTTTTATTTTAGATGGAGGGGTCAAATGATGATGCTGAGGGAGAGGGTAAGAAATCCGGACGGAAGACCTGCAGGAAGTTTGGTGCCCTTGCTAACCACATGAAGAGTTTCTTCAACCAGCCCGAGCTCAGCGATGTCTTAATCCGGTGTGGTTACATTCAGTACAGATCACACAGACTGATCCTCAGTGCATGGAGTCCTGTGTTTGAAGAGAGACTTGCCAAAGGAAGCAAACCAGCAAAGGGGGGCGACTGTAAGGAGCTACTTGTCATAGACGTTGACCCTGGTATCTCAGTAGACAGCGGTGGCAATACTGATATCAACGGCGGCCTCTCAACATTTTTCAGCTTCCTGTACTCCGGAAAGGCCGATCTGACTGAAACTACAGTCAAGGTGATCATGAACTTGGCACAGGAATACAAGATCCAACCACTGCAGGAGTTGTGTGAGCAGTTTATCGGGAAAGAGATCGGCCAGCACAGTGTGGATAAAGCCTTGGAGTGGCTTGCAGAGGCAGAGAAGAAACGCCTCGTTCTACTCCAGGAGAACTGTATGAAGGTGCTGCGTGCGTACTTCCAGTACATTCCGGATGTTTCCTGGCAAGTACTACGCCTTGATCAAATGATTAGCATTATTGAAAGCTCAGAAGTTGTGGTGGAAGATGAATATGCTCTCTTTTCGAGGGTAAGTTTTAAGATGGAAAATTTATTTTTTAGAATCTTGGTTTACTTTATTGCATCTGAAAACTAAGCTAGCAATGTGTCAAAATGGCCAATAAGAAAGAGACTTCATGTTCAATAATACAAAAGTTTGATGATCATTGTTGATGTTGATTCTTTCTGGTTATTAAAGGGCAGGTCTATGTTTTGTATCACTCTTAAAAATAATTACAAACTTTTAATCAGAAGCCTACAGCAACTTTCCATAGTATAAAGTATTGTGAGAAACATTTCAAAACAAGTAGTTTGGTTAAGTAAAAAATTTCAGTTTTGATGCCCCAAAAGATGCATTAGTAGTTTTTCTGAGATTGTGATTCCTATTATTAGGGATTATTCTTCCTACCTGGTCGCAGACATATTTACTGCGGATTTTCGGCGATAAACGCAACTACCTTTTGAAATTTAATTTTCACATGTATCTTTTGACCCATTTTGTATAGAATTGCTCACTTTTATCTTGGTTTTCTTTAGGACTTCAACAAGTATGTTGGTAAAGAAAAAAGTACAATCATTTGTCTTTAGAACTTTTGTTTTAAAAACCTGATATTTTCATATAATATTTTTTTCTCAGGCCTAGTTTGACAGGGAGCAGAGGCCATGACCACTGTTGCCCTTGTCCTGGTCTTGGTGCTATATTTTTCAGCCATTTTTTTAATTTGATTATCTCTTGATTGAATTTCAGATTGATACATGGATTGATTGTAGGGGAGGTAAAGAGGAACATATCTTGGAGAATCTTGAGAAGATTCTTCCCCATATCCGCTTCTCTAACATGACAATCTGGCAGCTGAAGCAAATCAAGAAAACAAAACTCGGCCTTCTCATCTCCACCAAGCACCCGGAGGTCATCATAGATGCCCTCCAAGCCCGCGCCCTAGCATCCGAGGAGACTGACTTCTTGGAGGTGTCTGAGCAATGCTTTGTCCCTCCCCGTCTGTACCTGAAGTACGTCTCCCCTGGGGGAAAGCTATCGAGCAAGCTATCAAGCAAGAGAGATTCAACAGACCTGTATACCCGCATTCGGTGTAGTAACTCTTTGACCGCCTATTCAGACCACCGGGCGACTGTGTGGCGAGCCAAGAAAGGCATTTACCAGCAAGAGGACCGAGAGAGCTGGGAGGTGAGGGTACGCTCTGCACAGGAGAACAAAGGTAGCCTATGGAGACTACAGTTTCTTGTGTTGCCATCCAAGGACCACATTAATAAGAAGATCAAGTTGGCTCTGAGCATCAAGATTAAGGAAGATGTGCTGGATCCGATCATTATTGTGTTTAGTGGGGTGGTTGCTAAAGGGGGAGCTCGAGGGGCAGCTGATGGTTTTATGTTGTTTACACCGTTCACCTTCGAGAAGAAACCCGAATATGTTTACACAAGGGAAGCAGTGTATGTTGATTAACGCCTTATCACCAAAAACCCAGTTGCCCACAGACAGCCTCAATCCTCCACTATCCTTCTCTCTATAGAACTTATGCACATGACGTCATTTCAGTAGGGCGCCCTCACCTAGAGGTCAAAAGGAGGTTGTTCATTGGCCAATCCTGCACTGCGCGTACACATCTGTGCGTTTCGATTGTTTCGTCACCGTTTTTCCACTAAGATGGCTGCTGGATCATGATGTCAATGCATAAGGTCTATTGGTACTTCATGACCTAAGTTCATAGCGCTGTTTGAGCACAAAATCTAGCGTAGCCCAACCAAATTATGCTTACAAGAATGAGATTCCAAGCCAAGCCACCATGTCACAAGTACTATTTCTGACTGGTATCCTGCTCATTTCGGCTTAGCAGAACATTTTTAAGCACCATTTTCTGCTTTTAAAGCAGCTCCATGAAATTGGACCCAGATACGATTGGCATAGTGGAATGCACTGATGCTTTGTTTAGGAAAGTACAATGGCACCAAGGCATTTTCTCCCAATAAAAGGACATTTCTATTGGGACATATTAGAAGAGCTAAGACAATGAAATGACATGGGATTGTATCTACTTCATGCAAAGTTTCAAATCCTACATATCAGCTTTCAATTTAATTAAGAGAAAACTGACCTCCTACACATTTATTGAGTATCAAGTAATTAACCACAAGGAAAAATTAATAGGTAAATTTATAAATAATTTGGGGTTGAACAAAACAAAATTACAATGTAAGACTTTGACCTATCAGAAGCCAGTCAGAAGCCATTCAGCCAGTAACTGCTAGACTGCTCAATGGACTGTTCCGGCATTCCACTAAGCTCCGCCCACCGCGCAGGTGAGCAAGACACGTGCAAACACTCCCAATGACATTCTGCACGATGCCGCGCGTGCCAAATATACGCGCACGCATGATCGAGTTTGTCCGACCACAATCATTGCTGTGATTGGTCAAATGGGTGAGCGCGCACAGTTTGATTGATAGGCCGTATCGGTCCATTGGTAGAGCACAGGTACATTAATCCCAAAGGGCACAGGTTAAAGTCCCGATCTGGTATTTTTTTTCTTTGTTCAAAGGAAAAATATTTTGAGGGTAAACTCAAATAAAGATGCCTTCAGATTAGACTGGTATCATAACTGAATCGGTGCAAACATCTTTCTTAAAATAGTTCTTGCCCCTTAACCATGTTGTTGACCCTTTTTTCAAGATCCTGCTTACTCCAAGTCTGTAACTAATAATGTCTGTTTCTTTATGATTGATATACAGGGATGAGCCTCTCTGAATTAAGATTTTGTTCAAAGACACTGGATCTCACTTGGAGTATCTCAACATATACATAAAATAACAAACTTGTGAAATTTGAGCTCAATCGGTCGTCGAAGTTGCGAGATAAAAATGAAAGAGAAAACACCCTTGTCACACGAAGTTGTGTGCTTTCAGATGCTTGATTTCGAGACCTCAAATTCTAAATCTTAGGTCTCAAAATAAAATTTCTGGAAAATTACTTCTTTCTCGAAAAGTACGTTACTTCAGAGGGAGCCGTTTCTCACAATGTTTTATACTATCAACGTCTCCCCATTACTCATTACCAAGTAAAGTTTTATGCTAAAAATTATTTTGAGTAATTACCAATGGTTTCCACTGCTTTTAAGGAGTGCATGGTTTAAATCTGATATGAATAACTGATGTTCTTTGATCTAGTGGTGCTCTTTTTGTTTAAAGATGCTATGTCAGATTTTTGGCCCCAAACATTAAAAAATATATTTTTTTGAGTGAATGGTATTTCAAAGAGTACCACATGCGCTAACGAAAAAAAGTTTAACTTTGACTTTTAATGGTCAGGAACCATGACAAAAATTTAAAACATTTCTTATAAAACACATAAGAATTGGTCACGTGATATGTTGTCGGGATCCCGGCAAAAAATAATTTTGAGCACTTTATTTCACTGCTACTACCAGTAATAATTGGCGGACTTTTTCGAGCAATGGCTCAAATGAAAGCTTGTAACTTTCTCGACCCCCATCAAAATACCTTTTGGGTCAAATCGGCCCAAAATCTGACATAGCATCTTTAACCGATGATACTGTTCACAAAAGCTCCTTGAAATTTGTAACTCCAGCCGTCGATTTCACAAAGAGTTAGGACTCGTCTTATCTTGAGTTAGGACGAGTAACTCTTCCTAACTCAGGATTAATCTTAAGGTCTGCATGCTACAGTGCAGGGTTGGGACTCGTCCTAAGTCCTAAGATTAGTCTTAAGTTAGGAAGAGTTTTGTGAAATCGACGGCAGGTTTTACTAAAATATGGAGATATGGCATTATTTCAACACACCTCCCATTCCCAAAATATTGATCTTCGTTTCAGACCTTTTTGTCAGCAATGATTTTAACTAAACAATAAATACACAGCACCCTCTTGATCTTGATATTTTTACTGCACAAATCGCCTCAGATGCTGCTGTTGGCGTGCAGTCCCTCTGAAGTAAGGTGAGGAATTTGTCTGCATGAAATGTTTCTCAGATTAAATATTGAAGGGGATCTTCTCTCAAAATGCTATTCATTATCGACAGCTGCAGTGCTTACCTTCAAGTAAGATTTTAAGTAACAAATATTGAGTAAATACCAAAGTTATTTTCCCCCTTTAACATTGCTGTATTTACAGTTGTTACATTATGTTTTACGATTGGAATTGTCCAGTAAGTACTTTTGTATTGTCATAGTTACATTAAAATAAACAGCTTGAATTGCACGTGCAAATGAATGACTTTTGCCTTTGTTGGTATTTAAAGCGTTGTTGTGTTTTCTCACAGATTGAACAAAATAAGAGATAATAGTGATTGATTCTATTTAACAGTCTGAACAATTATTTGTTTTCTTCTCTTAACTTGAATATGGAGTAAAAAGACTCCCAACTATTTGTAAAAATCACACAAATAATTCAGTAACATTTAACAAAGACTCTTTTGAGGGTCTTCGATTCCGTTTAGAGGTTATCGTTCCAATCCAAAAACCTACAGTCGGTATCCCCATGGAGCACCTTAGCATGGGATGTCTCTAGGAACACCCTTCAAACTATAAATGGTCTATTAATTATTCAGTCAATACAAAACGTGTAAAAACATTTATTATGCTTCATATTTTCGTTAATGAAACGTGATTTAGGCCTTTTATTGGACTTTGGTTTATTTCTGGTAGGTTTATTTTGGGCACTCACTCCCCCCCCCTCCATTACTCACACTCTCCCCGCCCATCGACTCACCACAAGTTGTGTGCAAGTTCACTCTTGAGGGCGTGCGTCGTTTGAGTAGTTTCGTAGTTTCTCCGGCGCGCCAATCGTGCAAGGGAGAAGACAGGCGGAATCGGCTCTAATAAAAGTTTTAAGAGGACTTGATAATTATTTTGATAACATAACATAACGACGAATATACAGAGGATTCCGGAACATATGATGGATAGTAAGTAGGTCGGATAACTTTCCGTATGGCGCCACCACTTTTTCACTCATTTTTACAAAAAGGGATATATCAATGAGGTAAATTAGATACTATATTATTTCATATCGAATGAAAAAGTGGTGGCGCCATGCGGAAACTTTTCCAGTAGGTCATCCCATATTTCATCCTGAACTTCTGCAGCCACTCATTTATTATTTATTCATTTAATTTAAATTCAACAGATTCACACTCCAAGTCCAATGCTTGCAGTTGCAGCATACATTTTCTGCGATGATGGGTTTTAGTCATCATTTTCCCCCACTAATCCGTCATTTTCATGAAATAATGCAGCTCTTGACAACAATTAAATTAAAATTATTAAATAAATAAGAAATTTACGCTTTTATTGTATTCTCACGGTGTCCATTCTCACCATGCTCACAGTTTGAGTTGTCTGCCTTTCTACTGTAGAACCAGTTGTTATAACGTAACCCTCCGGCCGACGCAAGAGGGTTACGTTATCGCAACTACTGTAGTATACTAGGTAAGATGACCATCATTAGGTTTATCGCGATTTAGAAACGCAAGTAAGGAATGGGGGGCGGTTTTCTATGCAGTTTCTACGACTCGCGCACGCAATGCCTATACCTTTGTGTGGGTTCACCAGCACCCTCTCTTGATATTTTGCTGTTCGCGATAAACCTATGCATGGACTAGCCCCACTTGTGTGGCCAAGGCTAAGGATTCAGCTAGCCTTGGCCACACAAGTGGGGCTATGCATGGACAGGAGGAGGAAGGAAGAGAATGGAGTTCAAAAGAAGGGACTTCAAAAGCTGAACCCGTGGTACCGCGATCATTTAACGACACCTCGTATTATCACCCACATACCTTAAAATATATATACAAACAAACAATGGGCGACCTGGTGTCTGTGAGTTTGCGAGTGCGCACTTGGTTCTTCACACAACTATGGCGTCGTATGGATATAATTATATAATTAAGGAAGGAAGAGGAAGGAAGAGAATGGAGTTCGAAAGAAGGGACTTCAAAAGCTGAACCCGTGGTACCGCGATCATTTAACGACACCTCATATTATCACCCACATACCTTAAAATATATATACAAACAAACAATGGGCGACCTGGTGTTTGTGAGTTTGCAAGTGCGCACTTGGTTCTTCACGCAACTATGGCATCGTATGATATAATTATAATTAAATCAATTATTCTGAGCCGAGGGTCATTCACCCATGGAAATTATAATTAGAATAGACGCAACTAGGCTGCTGCACTCGGTTTAATTTTTTTAATTTTTTTTTAACTGCGCTAGAGGTAGTAGTTCTTATTATTACTAGTAGTAGTAGTAGTAGTAGTAGTAGTCTAGTACCACTCCTAGATTTATGAAGTTTGTCCTGCTATCGTCTCCAAGTGGAGATGATAGCCGAATGAACCTCATAGTTCCAGGAATCCAGGAGTATGCTAGATGCTAGTCTTTCCAAGACCATTGGTGTTGCGCGGTCCAACGTTCCGATCTACGCACAGCAAAAACTGTACATGATTGTAATGAACGAACGTTAGCGGGTGCTCTTTTTCTCTGATATCTGTATCTCACCATGATCTCTTGGAACCAAGACTAGCTAGACGTATGACTGAAAATGTCAACATCAGCGCCCTAGTAAGTTACTGGGTCTAGAAGTACCATAGTAGGAATAATCAAAACGATTATCGCACCTAGAATTACCAAAGAGTGCTGTCTGAAACACCTTTT
Organism: Asterias rubens; assembly: GCF_902459465.1. NCBI lineage: Eukaryota > Metazoa > Echinodermata > Asteroidea > Forcipulatida > Asteriidae > Asterias > Asterias rubens. The sequence goes on along the minus strand of NC_047068.1, from coordinate 14,836,628 downwards.
TGTTGTCATTTTTTTAACTTAACCATAGCATGAGCAAAACTGAAAGTGGTCAGCCAATTTGTGTTATAAAAAATTTACACCGTACCTATATAAATCTGGATTTTTGCAATGTTTACTCCAATGTAAAGGAAACAACTTTGAAATGGACTACGACTACGAGGAGGGCATACTGAATGCTTTGTCTGATGAAACAAGAAGGGAAAGAGCAAAGAACAAAGAAAATTTTGATCGTCAGCTCAGAAGAACAAGAACTTTGGTAAGCATGATCACTCAAAGGCAGTGGACACTATTAAATTAATAATAATAATAATAAGACTTGTAATGCGCACGTATCCACCCTGCTGGGTGTTCAAGGCGCAGAATTACTCAATTATTAGCAAAAAGCCTTACTCAGTAACGAGTAATGGGGAGAGGCTCCCTCTGAAGTAACGTAGTTTTGGAGAAAGAAGTAATTTTCCACAAATTTGATTTCGAGACCTCAGATTAAGAATTAGATTAAGAATTAATCTGAGGTCTCGAAATCAAACATTTGAAAGCACACAACTTTGTGTGACAAGGGTGTTTTTCTTTCATTATTATCTCGCAACGGCGATGGCCGATTGAGCTCAAACTTTCACAGGTTTGTAATTTTATGCATATGTTGAGATACATTAAGTGAGAAAACTGGTCTTTGACTATTACCAATAGTGTCCAGTGTCTTTAAAGATTGGGGGGGGGGGGTGGTGCAACTGTGGAGTTCATAATTTCAAAAAGACCCAACTTAAGTCCCATCCACATTAATAAATTGAAAAGAAAAATCTCTTGTTTCTCTTACAGAAAGAAGGCCTGCAAAAACAGCATGAGATGAGAATGCGAATAACGGAATTACATCCTCCCGTTTTGCTCGTACAGTGTTTGTCAACACTTTTCGACAACCCCAGGTTGAGTGACGTAACTCTGAAAGTTGGCACGCGTTCCTACCACGCCCACTCGCTCATACTCGGTACTTGGAGTGAAATCTTCAAGACGATGCTTTTTGATAAGAAATGGGCACCAAAACCAAGTGGCGACAGTGTCCGCACCCAGACACTGAATGAGCCAGAAGACTGTGCTGACTGCTTTGAACACTTTCTGAAATTCATGTACACTGAAGAACTGGAGCTGACCAAAGAGACTGTACACCCTATGCTGCTATTGGCTGACAAGTATATGGTCAGTGATCTTCATGAGATTTGTGAAGCGTATCTAATGCAAGTATTAGAATCAACAACAACACCTTGGATTGATGCTGTACAGGCTATGACAACGGCAACAGAGGGGCTTACTAGGATCCAGGAAAAGTGCTACAGTCTCATGGAAAACAACTTTTATGCAATACCAGAGAGTAACAACCTAGGGCCTGATGTTTTTCTTGCTTTACTGGGTAGATCGGGCCTAGTCGTTCCTAATGAGAAGTTTGTGTTTCGTAGGGCAAAAGCTTGGCTCAGCAAGAACCGTGTGGAATTGGAAGGACTGATTAAGCAAGTTTTGTCACTGATTCGTTATGAGCACATCCCGGCAAGAGATTTGGAAAAGCTGTCATTTCTGGAACAGTCTCTAATACTCCAGCCGATGCTGAAGGAGTGTGTGTTTGAGGCATTCAAGTACAGGGCATTTGCAGGGGAGGGCTCATACACCAGCATGGCTAGATTTTCCGACCCTCGTGTCTACATGGAGCCAGAGTTCTGCGTAAGAATATCCAACCCTGTGTGTCAGCATCAGGTGGAATCATCACCCTTCAGACGGCTTACTCTTGAAAAGGAGGAAGAGGATAAAGAATTTGAACATTTTGAAAAGTTCAAGTTGTTTTGTCCTGTGGCGCGTCAGGGAGAACAGGGGAATGTGTACCTCATTAACGAAGACATGTGGAAAGTCGGTGGTCGCGCTGTCAAAGAAGATGACGCAGCTAGGTGGAGCATAAAGTTCAGAGTACTACCACATTTTGAGGATATTGGACGAAGCTTTGTCATGGCATTGCTCATTAGCAAAGACCAAACGTACATTGACTGTATTTCCTCTGTGGCTAAAGGAGATGTTGGGAAGAAACTAGAGCTGGATGTACCTTGGGAGGCTCTAGATTGTAGCCCTCAACACCTTTGGATAAAAGTGGCAATTTTTGTTTCGGGTTGTGATAAGAGTTGGGTAAAGAAGTAGACAACTTTTTTGTCAGTCTTGTGTGCCTACGGGGTAGAGTTTAAGAAGTTATCTCGAGGGTAGTATTAATATTATTTTTTTGTTTTCAAGTGAAATGTGTACATTTTTCCAGTGAAACTCACTCAGGACACAAATCTATTATGAAAGAATCAAATGGATAGATGTTTGGTGTGTCATAAGGATCCAACACCATGGTTACACATTATTGAACTCTCACTCTGACCAATGTTCATGTTGAAACTGCACAGCAGGAATGGCTTTGGGGTGCAGTACGCACTTTATAGCTCAAAGAGCAGTATGGACACAAGTGGTAATTACTTAAAATAATTTTTAGCATAAAAACTTATTTGGTAACGAGCGACGGAGAGCTGTTGATAGTATAAAACATTGTGAGACACAAAAGTAATATAGTTTTTGAGAAAGAGGTAATATCTCACTCAAATAATACAAGACTTCAGCTGAAGCCTTTTACTATGCATCTGAAAGCACACAAAGTAGTGCAACAAGATTTTTTTCTTTCTTATTCATGTTATTCTCTTGCAAATCGATGACCAATTGAGCCCAACTTTTCACAGGTTTGTATTTTATGCATGTTGGGACACACCAAGTGAGAATACTGGTCTTTGACAAAACCAAACGTGTCCAGTGCCTTTAACCCTTTAAACTCGACCCTTATGGGGCATCTTTACATTTGATGTGCTACTGCCCCCAGCCCTCCAACTGTTTCTGCATTGAGTTCGGAACTCAATACTCCCATGTTCAAAAACAGATGTCTCCAACAAGAAAGTGTTTGATTTTGACGATTGTGGAGAAGATAAAAAATATTAACACAACTACATGATTGTTGGAAAATAAAATATTGGTCAACTTGGCAATGGCAAGTTGTTTCTCATAATTGATTTGCCTTTTAGGTTAAAGTTTGTCAACATTTTAAAAACACCTACAGCGTGTTTAAAACAAAGAAAAAGAAAATGAGTGGGAAATGATCGAATCCATCAATTTATAGACCTTAAAAGTTTGTGTGGATGTTCTTCGTACAAAATATGTTAAAATATATACACTTGACATTAGCTAGACTCGTGGTTTATTGTGAACGTCAAGTACAAATGTTTGCATGAAGTGATTGAAATTAAAACATGTACAAAACATCATTGTTGGTTGCCTGGTAATTCACTAAGGAATTCAATGTTCCATCGGCATGGATTCTGTAGCCTAATATCATATTCATAGAGCTGCGTGTAGGTACAAAAAGAAGCTTAAAAAAAGAAGCATAACAAAATTGCGCTTGCTCTTTTTTATAGATATTTGATGACCACTTGTTTTCAGTTCACAAAAATATATTGTCTAGCAACAGTTTCTGAATCCTCTTTGCTTGGAATCCACAGCTCTGTAAATATCAAAGTTCATCAACATTATCTGGTCTTCAGGTCAATAACTATGCCCAAGGGATTGTGGGACATTGCACATCCCGGGGAATTCCAATTTTGAGAAATTTTGCACGGGTGAGTAAACAAATAATGATTGTGTTATGATTTCCATTGTCCATTGTGGGTATGTTCAGTGTACCATAAGAAAGATTTTTCAACATAGTTTGGACTTTGTTTCCTTGTATGATATTGCAAACTCGTAAAGTTGGTAATATGAACAAACTGTGTGTCTGAAATTCGGCTAGCAAATTTTTTGACAAGTCTCTGGTTCCTGCTGAGGGTTGGCGGAATTTGTATCCTAAGTTATTTCTCTTCTACAACCATTCTGGAGATGAATCAGGTTGGGTGACTTTGCTGGTGGCTGAACTTCACAAAATTCTGTTTTTAAGTAAGTAGAATCGAAGCACTTTTTTCCACATTAGAAACTGAAACCCTTCTTTGTCATTTTTGCATGGGGCTGTTATTGCTGTTGCATGTTCACTTTTTTATGAAAGTCCCCAGAATTAATGAAATGAAATGAGAAATATTAACTGTGTATGACTACATGAGTGTACATACCAACCCTGTTCTTTGACTTTAAAAACCAAGTTAGATCAGTAACCGACCCTTAGCATAAGTTGCCATTGTCTATGCTAACTTTGGAAACATGCATGCAAGTATGTACTGTTCACAACTCACCGCCAATGGTATGTCTCCATTGACTTCAGTGTGATGGTGCCATTTGGGCTTGTTATGTCCTATCTGAAATTTCCTATCTGAACTTTCATTTCATCAATTAATATTGTTGTTGTAAACTAAAACCAATTAATTTATAAACTAAAGGGATCAGGGGTCGATTTCACAAAGAGTTAGGACTAGTCCTAACTTATGACTAGTCCTGGGAGATATACAAATTGCATGGATAGTCCTAAGTAAGGACGAGTAACTGGTCCTAACTTGAGATAAGACTAGTCCTAACTATTTGTGAAATCCACCCCAGGCCCTGTATAAGCCTAGGCTTTTTCCTGGTGCTCTCTACGTATCACCCGTTGAACCAAATGCATGTGTGTTTTAAGATTATATAATTCTGATGTTCGGAAACAAAAAAGCAAACAAAAATTACAGGGGAAGGGGTGAACGAGGATAAAAATGCCTATAGAGCAGGATTTGAACTGCAAACTCCAGTTGAGTTTACCAACTGAGCCCCATATTGATGTTCTCTCTGATCTGTCAATCTCTGTTCATCAGGAATATCTTTCACGATACATGTATTTTTTTTCTGACAATCGCCCCCAAACTTCTTTTTTTATTTCAAATTTTCAGATCCAAATGTAGTTTCACAATCGCAATGGATTTAATAGATAGTGGAGATTTTATTCGTGGAATGGCATCACACATGGCTTTTCTTGCTGCTTTGCAAGAACATCAAATAGAAGATACAGAACAGGTTGGTATATTTACTTTGATTCATTTTGCACTTTTAGACCATCCTCTCAAATTTAAACGGGTGTTTATAAAATACCATACAGATTTCTACAGTGATTTTGTTACAGTACATACCCATACTCTGTAGAAATTAATGTGACAGTTTGCCTGTAAACTGTCCCATGTGATATAGCACAAGATATCTTGTGAATGATAACTCCCGAATAAGAAGAGGTCCCTCGTGTATATGAGTCTGTACAATCGTGTGACTGTTCCTCAGATCAGCTGATTTCCTCTTTTTTTAATCTCGGTTTTACCATTCAAAATTGAAAAATACTATACAAAATCATTGTGAGTAGAGCGTTTTGTTTGTGAGTAGAGCCTTGTGTCTGTGGACCTTTCAACAGACTTGATGAAATTGGACAAAATTAATGTCCTTACCAGAAATAAACTGTGACAATAAATATGCTTCCGCCTAACTTTCAGCCACTCATTTGCAGACCAAACCTTATTGGTCAGCCTTGTTTTTAAATCACTAGCAAGCCAAACCAAACTTACGTAGGCCTAAAGCCTAATTCTCTCATTGGTTGTCCTAAATATCCTTAATTTCACAGGTCACACACTGTTAACTCTAACACACACAAAACGCAACAGTGTAACCAGTCTTCATTAAAGGGAGTAATGTGCAAAGTTTGTAATCTTTTTTACTTAAAGAAAAAAATTATAGAACACGATAAAACAGTGTGAGCAATTGGTAGTTTAAGTAAAGTAACAACACGGATCATTAACTACTAATGTCATACCTCAATGCGTTTACAACACACTTTTATCCAACTTTTTTTAACACAAGCAGTTTGATGACCCATCTCAAGACCAAGACGAAACTCAACCCAGTGATCATCTTCTGCTCAAACTTTCGCCATTCTTTGACAGCGGCAGTCTAAGTGACATCACTTTGATGGTTGGGTCAAGCATCTTCCATGCCCATAAACTGATCTTATCTTCATGGAGTCCAGTATTCAAGGAGATGTTACTCAAGAGGTCAAACTCAGACGAGCCACATGTCTTGGAGGACGATCAAGAATATGAGGTGATCTTCTCTGACTTTTTAAAGTTCATGTATACAGAGACAATTGAGATCAGTAAAGATACTGTCTATTCCTTTATCAAGCTTTCTAAGAAGTATGAAGTCGATGAGATTTGTGAGCTGTGTGAGGAATTTCTTATAGGAGAGGTTTCCAATGACACTATAGCCCTCCAAACACTTACAGATGCTGAAGAGTTTGGATTTACCAAGATGTATGATCACTGTTTCAAGTTCCTTGAAACAAACTTTTTTCACCTATCCGATTCCTCTTTACAAAAGATGGGTCCGAGTTTGTTTCTTAAGATGTTGGAGAGCTCCGACCTGGTTGTGCTAAGTGAAAGGCATCTTTTCAATCAAGCTGTTGATTGGCTTTACACAGGTGGTCATGACTATGATAAGTACACTAAGGAAGTCATCTCCAAGATTCACTTTACCCATATGTCCTCCTTAGATCTCTGTTCACTTAAAAGAGGAATTACAGCTCCCGCTGTTATGTCTGATAGGTCACTGCAGATCCAAAGTTCACTGAATGATTCAGGTCTTCAAGATTCAATTCATGACGCTTTTGAGTGGAAAGCTCTTGTATCTGAGGAAAAAGAATTAAGTCTTCTTCCATGTGACACAAAAAGCACCTTATCTAAAAAACATTGTGTTGAACCTCGTATTTGCATCTCGGGGCCTGTCAGTAGTAACTATCAGCATCTGAGTTTGTCAGGAAAAAAAACCCAAAGCGTTGAGTTTACTTGTTACTAGTGTGTCTGCTTATGACACCTTATCAGACGAGTCTTGTATGTGGTCACTTACTGGATCAAAATGCTTCAACGCAAAATCTGAGAAATGGGAAATTAGTTACCGGTTAAAACCAGACCAAAATCATATAGGCGGTACATATCGTTTGGTGATACTGACACGTGTTAGGCCACACATGAATCCAATCGTGACAACTTCTGAAGGAGTTGTAACAGAAACAGAAGTCAAAGTAGAGCAGGTTCTTCACCATGCTGAGGTTGATCGAGAACTTGGGTCAGTCGAGATAAAAGTTGTTGTCATGGTGAGAAATTCTCACCGTTTTTGGGACCACTTGCAGATGCCCAAAGAACCCATATATGTAGAAGAACTGGAGGTGAGGCTATCAGACTTTTGGCCCATGAGTTATGAAAATGACCCGGGATTAGTTCTAAATCCATGGTACTGGTAGTTGGCCAACTATAAAGTAAAGAAAAACTTGTTATAAAAGCATGTTGTCTTGTTAAAATTGAGTCCGTAGTGTGATGTCACAACTCTGAAAGTTGGCACGCGTTCCTACCACGCCCATTCACTCATACTCGGTACTTGGAGTGAAATCTTCAAGACGATGCTTTTTGATAAGAAATGGGCACCAAAACCAAGTGGCGACAGTGTCCGCACCCAGACACTGAATGAGCCAGAAGACTGTGCTGACTGCTTTGAACACTTCCTGAAATTCATGTACACAGAAGAACTGGAGCTGACCAAAGAGACTGTACACCCTATGCTGCTATTGGCTGACAAGTATATGGTCAGTGATCTTCATGAGATTTGTGAAGCGTATCTAATGCAAGTATTAGAATCAACAACAACACCTTGGGTTGATGCTGTACAGGCTATGACAACGGCAACAGAGGGGCTTACTAGGATCCAGGAAAAGTGCTACAGTCTCATGGAAAACAACTTTTATGCAATACCAGAGAGTAACAACCTACGGCCTGATGTTTTTCTTGCTTTACTGGGTAGATCGGGCCTAGTCGTTCCTAATGAGAAGTTTGTGCTTCGTAGGGCAAAAGCTTGGCTCAGCAAGAACCGTGTGGAATTGGAAGGACTGATTAAGCAAGTTTTGTCACTGATTCGTTATGAGCACATCCCGGCAAGAGATTTGGAAAAGCTGTCATTTCTGGAACAGTCTCTAATACTCCAGCCGATGCTGAAGGAGTGTGTGTTTGAGGCATTCAAGTACAGGGCATTTGCAGGGGAGGGCTCATACACCAGCATGGCTAGATTTTCCGACCCTCGTGTCTACATGGAGCCAGAGTTCTGCGTAAGAATATCCAACCCTGTGTGTCAGCATCAGGTGGAATCATCACCCTTCAGACGGCTTACTCTTGAAAAGGAGGAAGAGGATAAAGAATTTGAACATTTTGAAAAGTTCAAGTTGTTTTGTCCTGTGGCGCGTCAGGGAGAACAGGGGAATGTGTACCTCATTAACGAAGACATGTGGAAAGTCGGTGGTCGCGCTGTCAAAGAAGATGACGCAGCTAGGTGGAGCATAAAGTTCAGAGTACTACCACATTTTGAGGATATTGGACGAAGCTTTGTCATGGCATTGCTCATTAGCAAAGACCAAACGTACATTGACTGTATTTCCTCTGTGGCTAAAGGAGATGTTGGGAAGAAACTAGAGCTGGATGTACCTTGGGAGGCTCTAGATTGTAGCCCTCAACACCTTTGGATAAAAGTGGCAATTTTTATTTCGGGTTGTGATAAGAGTTGGGTAAAGAAGTAGACAACTTTTTTTTCAGTTGTGTGTGCCTAAAGGGGGTTTGGGGGGTACTATTAACATTATTTTTATTTTTTTTATGTGAAACGTGTAAAACGTTTAGTTGAAACTCACTCAGGACACAAATCTATTAGGAAAGAATCAAATGGATAGCTGTTTGGTGTGCCATAAGGATCCAACGCCATGACTACACAACATCCACATTGTTCTTGGGCTCTCACTCTGTGACCAATGTTCATGTTGGTACTGCGGAGCACTTGTGGTAATTACTCAAAGTAATTTTAAGCATAAAAACTTACTTGGTAACATGCGACGGAGAGCTGTTGGTAGTGTAAAACATTGTGAGAAACGGCTTCCTCTGAAGCAAGGTAGTTTTTCAGAAAGAGGTTTAAAAAAAATCACTCAGATAGTAAAAGACTTCTCTTGCAAATTCGATGACCAATTGAGCCAAAATTTTCACAGGTTTGCTATTTTATATTTGGATACAACAAGGGAGAAAACTATTCTTTGAAAATTACCTAAAGTGTTTGTACCAGTGCCTTTAACCTTTAAAGCTCGACCCTTTTGTGGAAATTTTGCATTATGTGCTACTTACTGCCCTCCACTAAGTTCAGAACTCAAGACTCCCTCGTTCTAGTACTGATGTCTCCAACAAAAAAGTGTTTGATTTTGACAATTGTAGAGAAGATATAAAATGTAAACCTAATCGCACATGCATCACAGCAACAAGATTTTTAGAAAATAAAATATTGATCAACTTGGCAAGCTGTTTATCATAATTGATTTGCCTTAGGTTAAAGTTTGTCAAGATTTTTAAAACACCTACAGTGAGTTTTTTATAGACCTTAAAAGACTCAAAAAGACACTTGCTAGACTCATGGGTTATTGTGAATGTCACTAAAGCTGGAATGTTACCAGACATATGTTTCCTTCATTGAAGAGCTATTTAAACAAAATAATGTATGCATGAAGCGATTGAAATTAAAACGTGTACAAAACATTATTGTTGACTGCTCGGTAATTCACTAAGAGATTCTTGTTTTCATCAGCATTGATTCTGCTGCCGGATTTCATAGAGCTGCTTGAGCACAAATTTTGTAGCTAAGCATAACAAAATTACACTAACCACAATAAGGTTACAAGCCAAACCACCATGTCAAAAGTTTTGACTGGTATCGTGCTCATTTCTGCTGAGTAGAAAAATGTTGAGCAATATTTTCTGCTTGCATCTCTATGAAATTGGGCCCCTGTGTATCAACCGTCTAGAGACTTTTGAGTTAGGGTCCATGTTTCACAGTAAAACATTTTGTACAGTTCCTAGGAAACTGGTCAAATCAGTTAAATCCATTCATGAATTAGGCCTATTACATCACTAATATGAGCAAAAACATGTCTTCCTTATAATACAAAAATCTCATTGAGTTTTTAATGAAACCTTAAAGTCTTGTTGTCTTGCAACTTACATGTATTAGCAAACTCTGATAGTAACTATGTTTGTAATTATTCCCACTAGACTAGACATTATTGCAGCTTTAAATAACTTTAAAAATTGAGTTTATTTACTTTTTTTATAGCGATTAGAGTACAACTTGAGTTCACACTAAACAGTTTCTGAATTATCTTTGCTTGGAATCCACAGCTCTGTAAATATCAAAGTTCATCAAAGTTATCTGGTCTTCAGGTCAATAACTAACTATGCCCAAGGGATTGTGGGACATTGCACATCCCGAGGAATTCCAATTTTGAGAATTTTTTTACTGACGAGTAAACAAATAATGATTGTGTTGTGATTTCCATTGTCCGTTGTGGGTGTGTTCAGTGTACCATAATAATGATTTTTCAGCATAGTTTGGCATTGGGTTCCTTGTATGATATTGCAAGCTCGTAAAGTTGGTATGAGTTGGTAATATGAACAAACTGTGTGTCTGAAATTCAGCTAGCAAATTTTTTGACAAGTCTCTTGTTCCTGCTGAGGGTTGACAGAATTTGTATCCTGAGTTATTTCTCTTCTACAACCATTCTGGAGATGAATCAGGTTGGGTGACTTTGCTGGTGGCTGAACTTCACAAAATTCTGTTTTTAAGTAAGTAGAATCAAAGCATTTTTCCCACATTAGAAACTGAAACCCTTCTTTGTCATTTTTGCATGGGGCTGTTATTGCTGTTGCATGTTCACTTTTTAATGAAAGTCCCCAGAATTAATGAAATGAAATGAGAAATATTAACTGTGTATGACTACATGAGTGTACATACCAACCCTGTTCTTTGACTTTAAAAACCAAGTTAGATCAGTAACCGACCCTTAGCATAAGTTGCCATTGTCTATGCTAACTTTGGAAACATGCATGCAAGTATGTACTGTTCACAACTCACCGCCAATGGTATGTCTCCATTGACTTCAGTGTGAGGGTGGCATTTGGGCTTGTTATGTCCTATCTGAAATTTCCTATCTGAACTTTCATTTCATCAATTAATATTGTTGTTGTAAACTAAAACCAATTAATTTATAAACTAAAGGGATCAGGGGTCGATTTCACAAAGAGTTAGGACTAGTCCTAACTTATGACTAGTCCTGGGAGATATACAAATTGCATGGATAGTCCTAAGTTAGGACGAGTAACTGGTCCTAACTTGAGATAAGACTAGTCCTAACTATTTGTGAAATCCACCCCAGGCCCTGTATAAGCCTAGGCTTTTTCCTGGTGCTCTCTACGTATCACCCGTTGAACCAAATGCATGTGTGTTTTAAGATTATATAATTCTGATGTTCGGAAACAAAAAAGCAAACAAAAATTACAGGGGAAGGGGTGAACGAGTATAAAAATGCCTATAGAGCAGGATTTGAACTGCAAACTCCAGTTGAGTTTACCAACTGAGCCCCATATTGATGTTCTCTCTGATCTGTCAATCTCTGTTCATCAGGAATATCTTTCACGATACATGTATTTTTTTTCTGACAATCGCCCCCAAACTTCTTTTTTTCGTTCAAATTTTCAGATCCAAATGTAGTTTCACAATCGCAATGGATTTAATAGATAGTGGAGATTTTATTCGTGGAATGGCATCACACATGGCTTTTCTTGCTGCTTTGCAAGAACATCAAATAGAAGATACAGAACAGGTTGGTATATTTACTTTGATTCATTTTGCACTTTTAGACCATCCTCTCAAATTTAAACGGGTGTTTATAAAATACCATACAGATTTCTACAGTGATTTTGTTACAGTACATACCCATACTCTGTAGAAATTAATGTGACAGTTTGCCTGTAAACTGTCCCATGTGATATAGCACAAGATATCTTGTGAATGATAACTCCCGAATAAGGAGAGGTCCCTCGTGTATATGAGTCTGTACAATCGTGTGACTGTTCCTCAGATCAGCTGATTTCCTCTTTTTTTAATCTCGGTTTTACCATTCAAAATTGAAAAATACTATACAAAATCATTGTGAGTAGAGCGTTTTGTTTGTGAGTAGAGCCTTGTGTCTGTGGACCTTTCAACAGACTTGATGAAATTGGACAAAATTAATGTCCTTACCAGAAATAAACTGTGACAATAAATATGCTTCCGCCTAACTTTCAGCCACTCATTTGCAGACCAAACCTTATTGGTCAGCCTTGTTTTTAAATCACTAGCAAGCCAAACCAAACTTACGTAGGCCTAAAGCCTAATTCTCTCATTGGTTGTCCTAAATATCCTTAATTTCACAGGTCACACACTGTTAACTCTAACACACACAAAACGCAACAGTGTAACCAGTCTTCATTAAAGGGAGTAATGTGCAAAGTTTGTAATCTTTTTTACTTAAAGAAAAAAATTATAGAACACGATAAAACAGTGTGAGCAATTGGTAGTTTAAGTAAAGTAACAACACGGATCATTAACTACTAATGTCATACCTCAATGCGTTTACAACACACTTTTATCCAACTTTTTTTAACACAAGCAGTTTGATGACCCATCTCAAGACCAAGACGAAACTCAACCCAGTGATCATCTTCTGCTCAAACTTTCGCCATTCTTTGACAGCGGCAGTCTAAGTGACATCACTTTGATGGTTGGGTCAAGCATCTTCCATGCCCATAAACTGATCTTATCTTCATGGAGTCCAGTATTCAAGGAGATGTTACTCAAGAGGTCAAACTCAGACGAGCCACATGTCTTGGAGGACGATCAAGAATATGAGGTGATCTTCTCTGACTTTTTAAAGTTCATGTATACAGAGACAATTGAGATCAGTAAAGATACTGTCTATTCCTTTATCAAGCTTTCTAAGAAGTATGAAGTCGATGAGATTTGTGAGCTGTGTGAGGAATTTCTTATAGGAGAGGTTTCCAATGACACTATAGCCCTCCAAACACTTACAGATGCTGAAGAGTTTGGATTTACCAAGATGTATGATCACTGTTTCAAGTTCCTTGAAACAAACTTTTTTCACCTATCCGATTCCTCTTTACAAAAGATGGGTCCGAGTTTGTTTCTTAAGATGTTGGAGAGCTCCGACCTGGTTGTGCTAAGTGAAAGGCATCTTTTCAATCAAGCTGTTGATTGGCTTTACACAGGTGGTCATGACTATGATAAGTACACTAAGGAAGTCATCTCCAAGATTCACTTTACCCATATGTCCTCCTTAGATCTCTGTTCACTTAAAAGAGGAATTACAGCTCCCGCTGTTATGTCTGATAGGTCACTGCAGATCCAAAGTTCACTGAATGATTCAGGTCTTCAAGATTCAATTCATGACGCTTTTGAGTGGAAAGCTCTTGTATCTGAGGAAAAAGAATTAAGTCTTCTTCCATGTGACACAAAAAGCACCTTATCTAAAAAACATTGTGTTGAACCTCGTATTTGCATCTCGGGGCCTGTCAGTAGTAACTATCAGCATCTGAGTTTGTCAGAAAAAAACCCCAAAGCGTTGAGTTTACTTGTTACTAGTGTGTCTGCTTATGACACCTTATCAGACGAGTCTTGTATGTGGTCACTTACTGGATCAAAATGCTTCAACGCAAAATCTGAGAAATGGGAAATTAGTTACCGGTTAAAACCAGACCAAAATCATATAGGCGGTACATATCGTTTGGTGATACTGACACGTGTTAGGCCACACATGAATCCAATCGTGACAACTTCTGAAGGAGTTGTAACAGAAACAGAAGTCAAAGTAGAGCAGGTTCTTCACCATGCTGAGGTTGATCGAGAACTTGGGTCAGTCGAGATAAAAGTTGTTGTCATGGTGAGAAATTCTCACCGTTTTTGGGACCACTTGCAGATGCCCAAAGAACCCATATATGTAGAAGAACTGGAGGTGAGGCTATCAGACTTTTGGCCCATGAGTTATGAAAATGACCCGGGATTAGTTCTAAATCCATGGTACTGGTAGTTGGCCAACTATAAAGTAAAGAAAAACTTGTTATAAAAGCATGTTGTCTTGTTAAAATTGAGTCCGTAGTGTGATGTCACAACTCTGAAAGTTGGCACGCGTTCCTACCACGCCCATTCACTCATACTCGGTACTTGGAGTGAAATCTTCAAGACGATGCTTTTTGATAAGAAATGGGCACCAAAACCAAGTGGCGACAGTGTCCGCACCCAGACACTGAATGAGCCAGAAGACTGTGCTGACTGCTTTGAACACTTCCTGAAATTCATGTACACAGAAGAACTGGAGCTGACCAAAGAGACTGTACACCCTATGCTGCTATTGGCTGACAAGTATATGGTCAGTGATCTTCATGAGATTTGTGAAGCGTATCTAATGCAAGTATTAGAATCAACAACAACACCTTGGGTTGATGCTGTACAGGCTATGACAACGGCAACAGAGGGGCTTACTAGGATCCAGGAAAAGTGCTACAGTCTCATGGAAAACAACTTTTATGCAATACCAGAGAGTAACAACCTACGGCCTGATGTTTTTCTTGCTTTACTGGGTAGATCGGGCCTAGTCGTTCCTAATGAGAAGTTTGTGCTTCGTAGGGCAAAAGCTTGGCTCAGCAAGAACCGTGTGGAATTGGAAGGACTGATTAAGCAAGTTTTGTCACTGATTCGTTATGAGCACATCCCGGCAAGAGATTTGGAAAAGCTGTCATTTCTGGAACAGTCTCTAATACTCCAGCCGATGCTGAAGGAGTGTGTGTTTGAGGCATTCAAGTACAGGGCATTTGCAGGGGAGGGCTCATACACCAGCATGGCTAGATTTTCCGACCCTCGTGTCTACATGGAGCCAGAGTTCTGCGTAAGAATATCCAACCCTGTGTGTCAGCATCAGGTGGAATCATCACCCTTCAGACGGCTTACTCTTGAAAAGGAGGAAGAGGATAAAGAATTTGAACATTTTGAAAAGTTCAAGTTGTTTTGTCCTGTGGCGCGTCAGGGAGAACAGGGGAATGTGTACCTCATTAACGAAGACATGTGGAAAGTCGGTGGTCGCGCTGTCAAAGAAGATGACGCAGCTAGGTGGAGCATAAAGTTCAGAGTACTACCACATTTTGAGGATATTGGACGAAGCTTTGTCATGGCATTGCTCATTAGGAAAGACCAAACGTACATTGACTGTATTTCCTCTGTGGCTAAAGGAGATGTTGGGAAGAAACTAGAGCTGGATGTACCTTGGGAGGCTCTAGATTGTAGCCCTCAACACCTTTGGATAAAAGTGGCAATTTTTATTTCGGGTTGTGATAAGAGTTGGGTAAAGAAGTAGACAACTTTTTTTTCAGTTGTGTGTGCCTAAAGGGGGTTTGGGGGGTACTATTAACATTATTTTTTTTTTTTTATGTGAAACGTGTAAAACGTTTAGTTGAAACTCACTCAGGACACAAATCTATTAGGAAAGAATCAAATGGATAGCTGTTTGGTGTGCCATAAGGATCCAACGCCATGACTACACAACATCCACATTGTTCTTGGGCTCTCACTCTGTGACCAATGTTCATGTTGGTACTGCGGAGCACTTGTGGTAATTACTCAAAGTAATTTTAAGCATAAAAACTTACTTGGTAACATGCGACGGAGAGCTGTTGGTAGTGTAAAACATTGTGAGAAACGGCTTCCTCTGAAGCAAGGTAGTTTTTCAGAAAGAGGTTTAAAAAAAATCACTCAGATAGTAAAAGACTTCTCTTGCAAATTCGATGACCAATTGAGCCAAAATTTTCACAGGTTTGCTATTTTATATTTGGATACAACAAGGGAGAAAACTATTCTTTGAAAATTACCTAAAGTGTTTGTACCAGTGCCTTTAACCTTTAAAGCTCGACCCTTTTGTGGAAATTTTGCATTATGTGCTACTTACTGCCCTCCACTAAGTTCAGAACTCAAGACTCCCTCGTTCTAGTACTGATGTCTCCAACAAAAAAGTGTTTGATTTTGACAATTGTAGAGAAGATATAAAATGTAAACCTAATCGCACATGCATCACAGCAACAAGATTTTTAGAAAATAAAATATTGATCAACTTGGCAAGCTGTTTATCATAATTGATTTGCCTTAGGTTAAAGTTTGTCAAGATTTTTAAAACACCTACAGTGAGTTTTTTATAGACCTTAAAAGACTCAAAAAGACACTTGCTAGACTCATGGGTTATTGTGAATGTCACTAAAGCTGGAATGTTACCAGACATATGTTTCCTTCATTGAAGAGCTATTTAAACAAAATAATGTATGCATGAAGCGATTGAAATTAAAACGTGTACAAAACATTATTGTTGACTGCTCGGTAATTCACTAAGAGATTCTTGTTTTCATCAGCATTGATTCTGCTGCCGGATTTCATAGAGCTGCTTGAGCACAAATTTTGTAGCTAAGCATAACAAAATTACACTAACCACAATAAGGTTACAAGCCAAACCACCATGTCAAAAGTTTTGACTGGTATCGTGCTCATTTCTGCTGAGTAGAAAAATGTTGAGCAATATTTTCTGCTTGCATCTCTATGAAATTGGGCCCCTGTGTATCAACCGTCTAGAGACTTTTGAGTTAGGGTCCATGTTTCACAGTAAAACATTTTGTACAGTTCCTAGGAAACTGGTCAAATCAGTTAAATCCATTCATGAATTAGGCCTATTACATCACTAATATGAGCAAAAACATGTCTTCCTTATAATACAAAAATCTCATTGAGTTTTTAATGAAACCTTAAAGTCTTGTTGTCTTGCAACTTACATGTATTAGCAAACTCTGATAGTAACTATGTTTGTAATTATTCCCACTAGACTAGACATTATTGCAGCTTTAAATAACTTTAAAAATTGAGTTTATTTACTTTTTTTTATAGCGATTAGAGTACAACTTGAGTTCACACTAAACAGTTTCTGAATTATCTTTGCTTGGAATCCACAGCTCTGTAAATATCAAAGTTCATCAAAGTTATCTGGTCTTCAGGTCAATAACTAACTATGCCCAAGGGATTGTGGGACATTGCACATCCCGAGGAATTCCAATTTTGAGAATTTTTTTACTGACGAGTAAACAAATAATGATTGTGTTGTGATTTCCATTGTCCGTTGTGGGTGTGTTCAGTGTACCATAATAATGATTTTTCAGCATAGTTTGGCATTGGGTTCCTTGTATGATATTGCAAGCTCGTAAAGTTGGTATGAGTTGGTAATATGAACAAACTGTGTGTCTGAAATTCAGCTAGCAAATTTTTTGACAAGTCTCTTGTTCCTGCTGAGGGTTGACAGAATTTGTATCCTGAGTTATTTCTCTTCTACAACCATTCTGGAGATGAATCAGGTTGGGTGACTTTGCTGGTGGCTGAACTTCACAAAATTCTGTTTTTAAGTAAGTAGAATCAAAGCATTTTTCCCACATTAGAAACTGAAACCCTTCTTTGTCATTTTTGCATGGGGCTGTTATTGCTGTTGCATGTTCACTTTTTAATGAAAGTCCCCAGAATTAATGAAATGAAATGAGAAATATTAACTGTGTATGACTACATGAGTGTACATACCAACCCTGTTCTTTGACTTTAAAAACCAAGTTAGATCAGTAACCGACCCTTAGCATAAGTTGCCATTGTCTATGCTAACTTTGGAAACATGCATGCAAGTATGTACTGTTCACAACTCACCGCCAATGGTATGTCTCCATTGACTTCAGTGTGAGGGTGGCATTTGGGCTTGTTATGTCCTATCTGAAATTTCCTATCTGAACTTTCATTTCATCAATTAATATTGTTGTTGTAAACTAAAACCAATTAATTTATAAACTAATTTATGGACCTTTCAACAGACTTGATGAAATTGGACAAAATTAATGTCCTTACCAGAAATAAACTGTGACAATAAATATGCTTCCGCCTAACTTTCAGCCACTCATTTGCAGACCAAACCTTATTGGTCAGCCTTGTTTTTAAATCACTAGCAAGCCAAACCAAACTTACGTAGGCCTAAAGCCTAATTCTCTCATTGGTTGTCCTAAATATCCTTAATTTCACAGGTCACACACTGTTAACTCTAACACACACAAAACGCAACAGTGTAACCAGTCTTCATTAAAGGGAGTAATGTGCAAAGTTTGTAATCTTTTTTACTTAAAGAAAAAAATTATAGAACACGATAAAACAGTGTGAGCAATTGGTAGTTTAAGTAAAGTAACAACACGGATCATTAACTACTAATGTCATACCTCAATGCGTTTACAACACACTTTTATCCAACTTTTTTTAACACAAGCAGTTTGATGACCCATCTCAAGACCAAGACGAAACTCAACCCAGTGATCATCTTCTGCTCAAACTTTCGCCATTCTTTGACAGCGGCAGTCTAAGTGACATCACTTTGATGGTTGGGTCAAGCATCTTCCATGCCCATAAACTGATCTTATCTTCATGGAGTCCAGTATTCAAGGAGATGTTACTCAAGAGGTCAAACTCAGACGAGCCACATGTCTTGGAGGACGATCAAGAATATGAGGTGATCTTCTCTGACTTTTTAAAGTTCATGTATACAGAGACAATTGAGATCAGTAAAGATACTGTCTATTCCTTTATCAAGCTTTCTAAGAAGTATGAAGTCGATGAGATTTGTGAGCTGTGTGAGGAATTTCTTATAGGAGAGGTTTCCAATGACACTATAGCCCTCCAAACACTTACAGATGCTGAAGAGTTTGGATTTACCAAGATGTATGATCACTGTTTCAAGTTCCTTGAAACAAACTTTTTTCACCTATCCGATTCCTCTTTACAAAAGATGGGTCCGAGTTTGTTTCTTAAGATGTTGGAGAGCTCCGACCTGGTTGTGCTAAGTGAAAGGCATCTTTTCAATCAAGCTGTTGATTGGCTTTACACAGGTGGTCATGACTATGATAAGTACACTAAGGAAGTCATCTCCAAGATTCACTTTACCCATATGTCCTCCTTAGATCTCTGTTCACTTAAAAGAGGAATTACAGCTCCCGCTGTTATGTCTGATAGGTCACTGCAGATCCAAAGTTCACTGAATGATTCAGGTCTTCAAGATTCAATTCATGACGCTTTTGAGTGGAAAGCTCTTGTATCTGAGGAAAAAGAATTAAGTCTTCTTCCATGTGACACAAAAAGCACCTTATCTAAAAAACATTGTGTTGAACCTCGTATTTGCATCTCGGGGCCTGTCAGTAGTAACTATCAGCATCTGAGTTTGTCAGAAAAAAAACCAAAGCGTTGAGTTTACTTGTTACTAGTGTGTCTGCTTATGACACCTTATCAGACGAGTCTTGTATGTGGTCACTTACTGGATCAAAATGCTTCAACGCAAAATCTAAGAAATGGGAAATTAGTTACCGGTTAAAACCAGACCAAAATCATATAGGCGGTACATATCGTTTGGTGATACTGACACGTGTTAGGCCACACATAAATCCAATCGTGACAACTTCTGAAGGAGTTTTAACACCGGCAGAAATCAAAGTAGAGCAGGTAATTCACCATGCTGAGGTTAATCAAGCACTTGGGTCAGTCAAGATAAAAGTTGTTGTCATCGTGAGAAATTCTCACCGTTTTAGGGACCACTTGCAGATGCCCAGAAAACCCTTCGATGAAGAATCACAACTGGAGGTGAGGCTACCACTCTTTTGGCCCATGAATTATCAAAATGACCCAAACGTATGGTAGTTGGCCAACTACATGTATAAAGTAATTAGCCAACAAAAAGTAAAACTTGTTATAAAAGCACATTGTCTTGTTTGAATTGAGTGCGTAGTGTGACGTCACAGTGCTGTTTTGAATTCTAGGTGCTTGGTGGCCCTGGCAGCCTTTCGTAGTATACTACAGAGGAAGAGTCCTAAATAGGGCTAGGCGCTTGGGGGCTTTTTCATGAAACTCTGTGCCTTTTTTTAGCCCAGCGATGAACATGGTTTTATGTTATGGGAAAATTCTGATTGGGTTCTAACCAAGTACATGTATTCATTATGCACTCATTTACCTTTACTGTGATATTTTTAGTCGGCTCCGGAACTCCCCTTCCCAACTTCTTAAAAATGTAGATGTCACTCTGATCAATCAAAATTTGCATATGTCAAAATATCAGATAAGTGGTCATAAGAGGAGGCTCTTGAGGTTTTCTAATTTCAAGATATCTAACACAGATTACCTGCCTCATCCTAAAAGATTTCTAAAAAGTTATATTTTTCTTGTTTAATATTTAGTTTTTAAAAGTGCTTGACACAACATGATATGTCTCTTTCCTCATCAAACAACAATTTTGTTTCTCTGCTAGAAGCTTAACAGTTTTTTTCCTGACCAAACTATACAAAGCAGAGAGATTTATTAAACACAGATGCATCTTTTAATTTCCACTTGTTTTATTATTTCGTTTATTTGGCACACAGAAAACTGACAACGGATCATCAAAAATGAAAATCCATAAACGTTCACAATCACAGCAATATAAACACTTGTGTAATAAAACCTACTCGAAATAAAGGCTCAATAAAAATGTGCTGATTATAACAATATTAATACAGAATATTATTTTGGTTTTGATCTTGGCAACAATGTGTGATAAAACCAAAATTATATTCTTTGTTTCCCTCAAGTAACTATTTCATAACTTTAATATTAATATAAGCAAAATACTCAGCCGCCTAATTTAAAAACAACTCATTTAGTAAAGCACCTAAAATGTTACTAACATTTTTGCCCGTATAAAAATGTGATATTTGGTAACTTAAAGGCAGTGGACACTATTGTTAATTACTCAAAATAGTTATTAACATAAAACCTTACGTTGTAATGAGTAATGGGAAGATAGTATAACACCTTGTGAGAAACGGCTCCCTCTGAAGTGACATAGTTTTCGAGAAAGAAGTAGTTTTCCACAAATTAAATTTTGAGATCTTAGATTTAGAATTTGAGGTCTCGAAATCAAGTTTCTGAAAGCACTCAACTTCGTGTGACAAGGTTTTTAATTTTGTTTTAATTATCTCGCAACTTCGACGACCAATTGAGCTCAAATGTTCACAGGTAGTGTTATTTTATGCATATGTTCAGATACACCAAGTGAGAAGACTGGTCTTTGACAAATACCAATAGTGTCCAGTGTCTTTAAGCAATTCCTGTATACTGCATAGAATGGGACGAAAAACTAATAAACACATTTTTATTATCTAATTATTAGCGAACTTTAACTACGTTTATATTGCCGCTAGACTCAAAATGCTGAAAGATAAATAATTATTGCAGCTTTAATTATCTTTAAAAATTGGGTCCATATTTCAATTTCTTCTGGAAACGAAGTGCATGGTATACTTTCTGTGCAATTTATTGCTCCTTTTATATCAAGACCGCTCTTTTTAAACATGGTGAAATAGAATGATTTTTTGTGTGTGATTGCCAAGATTTATGATATAATAGTACATGAAACTACTAAGAAAAATGTGTACTAATTTTGTTCATGTAAAACCATAGCACCTTTTGCAAAGCTGCAGTTTGTACTATTTAAGAGTTACATTTAAAATTGAAAGTCTGATATGTTGATTTTCAACTTTCATTCGTTTTGTGTTTGGTATTTACATGCATTTACTGGACATTATTTCAAATATATCGTAGTATAGACCTACTTTGACTTGCATGACTAATTAAGAGTGACAAGTTTAGTAACAAAAGCTGGCCAGCACTTTGGTAGACGTTTTGTTGTACAACTGCTACTGTCACTGGTAAATATCTGAATTAGGTTAGAGATCGCCCAACAAGGCCCCCACTCCATACCCAGCAAAAACTAGCCAAATGCCTGGTTTGGATCAGGGGTTTGGTCTTTTCTTATAGTACAAAGTATAAATGGAATTTATAAACATTTCAGTTCACCGAATTAATTTACTAACATTTTACTATAAAAAGCTTAATGTATTTATCTTTAAGAAGTTAAGTACTACGTTATTTACACATGTAATAATCAATACAAAGTACTCTGTAAATTAAAAATCTTTATCTAAATTTATCTTAAAATTCATCTGACTGGTCTTCAGATTGAAATGCAAAGTGTCCATCGAATTGTAAAACTAATAAATTAATAGTATGAAGAAAAAAAGTCTTTTGGCTGTCTGGCAAATCTGTGCAAAATCTTGAACCGTGCTTGGTTGAGAGCGACAAGTTCTGAATTCAATTTTAATGTGTTAATTGTTGCTTGCCATGGAATACTGCATTTAATGGCCTTAGTACAGAAAACTTTGAGGCAACCAACTCCACTGAACCAACTGCAGTGCGCATAGTACAAGACCACTTAAGTAGCACAGGGGTCATTCTTCACAACATTGTCTTCATTCGATCCCCAAGAAACATGTGTGAACTTTGCAAAGTAAATGTCTTTTCTTCTGCAGTGTCCTGTGTTTTAAAAGTCTTAGAATCACTAAAGGTAACCTGAAATTTTACCTAGATGTTATTTTCTTACAGAAATGTCCAAGAATGACCTGTTTTAATATATATTATATAGCACTTTAGCAGTATCTTGTTCAATTATTGTGTTGCTCTGCTGTAAAAATAATTTCAAATTGGCTAGATCGCACAGGTTCAATATTTGTCTAGATCTTATGCTCTTGGTTAAAGAAAACACTAATATTTAAGAATAAATTATTGAGATAAGCGCTCAAGCAGTATCTCATTCAATCATTTTGTTTCACAACAGTAAAAATTTATATCAAAATGGCCAGACAGTAACAAGCTCATTAAAGTAGTATTTTATAATCTAAATTGCCATGACTCTAGTGTCTAGCATTTGAGCTAAAATTGCATGCAAAAACTCCCAAAAAATACATCAGAATTTAGAATTTTTAGAAGAGCACAGACTTTCAAATAATGTGCATTAAATTTACAAACGGAAACAAACAGTAAAATCACATTACATTGATTAGTAAGGGACAGCAGTATAGCCAGGGTTTTTGTTCAGTGAGCGGGTTGGGGACAGGGGCCACAGGGGATGGTCTTTCATCTGGGGGATGGGGGGGGGGGGGGCGGTAGGCAGGGGACCCATTTGTCGGTGATTTGGTGGAGATAAACTTTCTGTAATACAACTACATGTGTTTTTTGGAGGAGATAACAATTTTGATTTTGAAATTTGATTTTTTTCCCATTTGTAATGGGGAAAGTTGCATCTCTGTGGGACCACCTCATCAGGGAGGAAAAGTGGATGATTATACCAAGGTAAAGATTCATTTCACTGTCTTTGACACACAACTTTTTCTTTGGTGACACTTTTTCTTCATAGGGTGACAAGAAATTGTTTGGACCCGTTTAAAAAAACTTAGTTTGCAGTCGCAATAGTTGCGTGAGACGGGGGAAATTGATGCATATGACGGCATCTTAGTCTACTAAGGCACAATTAGATACCTCGATCATATGACGGCGCTCTCATCGAAAGATGACTTATCCTCAAAGAGAGAATCATCTTTAGATTGGATCCACATGATGGAAGCCATCTCTGGAGGCTCGGAAGAATCACCGCTGTCTTTAAGCGACTTGTACTGCAAAGAGAAAAAATAAAAGCTTTCTAAGTGAAAAACTTCAGTACAAAAATATCCAATAAAAAGCAACAGCACTAAAAACAAGCATCACAGTAGAGTACACATTGATTGGCCAGGCACAGCGACCCATATATAACAAAGGAGCACAGCCTGAGATCAAAAGTGTTTGTTTTTAACGGAGGGAGAAAAACTTGAGAGCCCGGAGAAAAACCCTAGTGGCACAAGAGAGAACTAATGAACTCTTCTCACATAATTATGGCCTTGGCTGGGAGTCATGAGGCACATAGCCACCTAGAGCATGGTGCCATATAATTAGGGCCCAGATGCAGGCTGGCATTGTATCAATCATTAAATAATGATAACTGGATGATACTAAATGGCAAGACAAAAAACGGTTGCCTCCATATCTTTTCTCTGCTGTGCATTTAAGAAGAGATTCAGACATACATAATGATGCCTCTTAGCCTACCCCTTTCCAGAACAGAGTTTCTTGTTTGATAGTCTCTGTTTTGATTTGAATCCATCAAACTCGGCACAAGCTAGAGGGATGAATTCCAAGGGAGACAGGATTCAAGATGTACTGACGCACCAAGTATTTAAGATTTGCGATGACACCATGTCAAAATCTCTTTTGTGAGTAGTGGTGGCTCTGAAAAGAGCCGGCTTGATCTGCTCGATGTTTTGGTCAGTGTTCTCTGACTATCTGCTGGAGAAGACCGAGACACTTACCCGTTGTAGTTCCACATATTTTGTTCTGGTCTCCAAGGCCCATGATAAGAGCTCGGCCCCATCTGGAGGAATCTTAAACCCAGAGGAATTCCTCTTACTCAGTAAATGCTGTACCCGACTCAGATCTCTGGATACAGCCCTAGGGAAAGATTAAAAGAGGAAAGCTCTTTTTAAAGGGATTGTATAACATGGGTTTCTCAGAGAAAATGTTTGTGCAAGATTAACTTGACTATTCCATTTATTGATCAATATTGAAATTCACTCTTTTTGATTGAAACTAGGGACAAAATCATCTGCAGTTGTCACTAGTTTAGATTAGAGTGAATTTCAATTTATAACTTTAAGCGAGTATTTGACTTCAAATTTTACTAGTCTTTGGACATGCAGTGCCTTTAAAAGCTACTGATAATTGACTGAAAACAATTTTAGAGTATAATAATGAAATACCTAGGTTTTTTAAGTTGCATCCTTGTCAACAATACAAGAAATTAAAAACTGTTGATTGGGGAAAATAACCACGCAAAGTATACATTGTAACTAAACAAAAAGACGACACTGATCTAACTAGAGACTTACTTGTATCCATTCACCCTGGGGTTGCCATGCTTGGCATTCTTGATTCGTTCTTGTACATCTTTGGACATTTCGTTGAAGGTGCTGGCATAAGGTTGTAACTCCATCAACTCCAGTTCAAACTTCTCTCTTCTCTCAGTCCTTGACGACATACCATCATCAACTGATACTGCGTCTCCATCTGTGCTTGGAAAAAGAGAAGACAAAAGTGAAGTGCTGGGCCCAACGTCATAAAATTCCGCTTAACATTCCGCTTAAAAACTTTCTGCTAAAAACTAAGCAGGAATTCCATCAAAGTCAGTATCTTTGCTGTTATTCTGGTAAGCAAAATTGTGCTTAGCTACTTTTTGAGCTTCAGCTCCCTCTGTGCTTGGAGGAAGAGAAGTCAAGAGGGCCCACCTTTATAGATCTGCACAGGCATAAAATTCTGCTTAACATTCTGCTTAAAATCTTTCAGCAAAACTATAAAACGGTACGTGTGATCTGGTATTTTGGCTGGTAACCTTTATTCTGATGTTTTTGTGATCAGCTACTTGATTAAATTCAGCACACTAGTAGGATGGCACTTTCCCCCAGAATTTACCCTCAAGGTTGCATGGCCCAATCAATTATCAGCAATTATTTGTTTTTGTTTTTTGAAAGTTTTTTTTCTCTGACTGAATTTTGACAGATACAATGAACAAATTACATCATACAATTATTAAGATGGATGTGAAATAAAATTGGCATCCTGACACTACCAGTAACTGATTTTTAGATTTAATTACTTACACTACAACCATTGTTTATTGTGTGTAGTACCATAAATAAAAAGTTTGTAATTTTAATTTCTAAAAAACTAACTATTTAAAATTGAAATCTAAATTTTTGGGTCAATTAAATATACAAGAATTAATTTATTTTTATTTTTATTAACATTTTTAATTGTTAATTAGAGTGGTAAATTTTATCTTTTTCACACAAGGAAAAGGAACTTCATGTACTTTTGAGCATGCCTAATAAAAATAAAATATAAAATTGAATTGAATAAAAATTTCCTTGAATACATCCCAGTGTGGACTGACCAGTCTTCTATTGTGTAGCCTTCCACACTTGAGCGATTCTACATCACTGGTGACTTATTCTTCTGCATTGTGGTGGACAGTACACACTACCTACTACAGCATTGGCAATAGTCAGCTGTAAAACTACATGGCTTTTCTATAACTCTTGTAATTACAAACACAAACAACACGGCAAACCTCAAGAGAAGATTCAACCCTGCCAAGAAGCTTAGGCCGCACTTTGCTCCACAGAGACTCTTCAGTAAAATGCAGGTAGGCCTAAATAACAGATAACTTTCCGTATGGCGCCATCACTTGTTCACTCATTTTAACAAAAAGGGATATCTCATTGAGGTAAATTAGATATTATATCATTTAATATCGAATGAAAAAGTGGTGGCGCCATACGGAAACTTTTCCCTAATAACTAATATTTACAACTTAAATATAAACGTTCTTCAGAGGAGAAAATAAAGTATGATTTTTATTGCAAAAATGGCTCATTACTAGACTCGGTAACTGCTGGGGTACTGTATTCCAAATTGGCCCGGTGTTGACTGGTCTGGTCTGGGGCACATGTCTAATGTTGCATCTTATACATATTGAGTTGCCAGTATGCGGTGTTAGGCTATTTAGTTGGGTCTTTTTGTCATTTTGGGGGTATGTTTGTGCCTTGGTGTGGTGAAAATCATAGCAAATTGCTGACTGCGTTGTGAGGGACACTATATAGATACGAACGAATATGTCGAAATTTCAAGAGAAAAAGGGACAACACCTCACTACGGGTATAGCTCTTCACATATTTTGGACAAGATGTTCATTTAAAGTACCTGAATCCGCAGTTGCCGTCCTATCCAATGAGGCATTGGAATCTGTTGTGTCATATCGGGCCTGAGTAGCACTAGGGATTATGGTTTCATTAGTTACTGACGCCTTGTAGTAGGGCTCCCCCGTACGTTCAAATTCAGGATGTTCTAATTCTAGACGACCAAGACTGTGATCAAGGAAAATGAGAGAGACAATTTTCATAACGATGATCACAATTTATATTTGGTAATTAATAAATAAATGGGCAGATAACAAGTTGACCCTAATGTATAAATTAAATAATCTTTAGTTGGTAGACTGTTTTTACTTTGAGTTTTCCAACTGTTGTTTCAGCATGAAGTTGTGTAATTTTGACACAGTAATTTTTTTTTTATAGTTTACAGTCCAGAAAAAAACAAAAGAAAACTTAACACAACAAAATGAAATATTTGAAATACTAAAAATATAAATACAATCAAAATCTTTTGGTGAAGGTTTTTGAAGTAAAACCCTGGGTTAGTCAAAATTGAACAAATAATAAGGATGTATAGTATTGTGTTGTATCGGCTAAGATAAGAGTACTAAACTCAAGTTTTGTGTGTGCACATTTTTTAAGGAACAATCGCAGTAAAACTAGATTTCAGATAAGGTAATTGTGTAAATTTATTTTGACTTGCCGTACAATTCTAAAGTTCAAGTGGCACACTGTAAAAAACACTACAGGACCCAGTTTCATAAAGAGTTGCTTAAGCACAAAAGTAACGTGGAGCACAAACAAATTTTGCTGATCATAATAATGTTACTGGCCAAAATACTACTTTGTCAAATGTACCAGTTGTGGTTGGTTTTATGCTTACTTTTGCTAAAGAAAGCGGAAATTTGTTAAGCACTTTCTGCTGCTTGAACAGCTCAATGAAAATGTGTCCTGTGTCCAATTGAGCAGTTTGATATTTTTCTATTAGTATTCAAAGCATTCATACACAATGTCCAGTAAAGTTAGAAGTTTGTAAGCTATAAACATAAAGGCAAGACAACTGCAGTTAGCCAAAATTAAAGAAAAGGACAAAAGGAAAGTTCCAGCAGGCACAGCAAGACTTTGGGTAGGCCTACTGTGTTTTCAAGTTTTATAGCGAGCTGTGAAAAACTAAAAAATGCAGCCATCTTGATTTTCTCCCCATTAAAATAAATGTAATCAAACTGATGAGGCTGGAAGGAGAACAGCCTGGTCCCTTTTTGTTTAATGTAAATTAGCCTTCAGTACTCTTATTGGATACAGGGTACATGCCCAAGATGGTGGCAGCTTGATAAAGGTCTATAAAGAATCGTCTTGACTTACTGTTTCCTCTTGTAGATCATGCAGCCAATAATAATACACACAACGATGACAACAACAGCAACCACTCCAGCCACGATAAGACCAATCGCTACACCGGATATACCACCTATAGGAATGAGAAACACCAAGACCATAAATTATTATAAGACTGATTGCTAAACTCTGACCCTTGTGACCTTAGAAGCCACACATCTTGATTGCATTAAGTACCCAAGACCCTGGTTTATGGAGTCCCTCAGTCATAGACTAGCAGCGCAAATTTTTTAGCTTCTTACTCCGTATTGTATATGATCAAGAATGGTCAATTAAATGAATATTTACATAAATTTTTTACTCCTCACTGTTTTCTGTCCCTTTTTAATTAAAGTACTTACCACTGGCTTGAGCAGCAACTGGCTCAATACAAATAAGAACCAACACCAACAAGGCAGTTACTGCAGATGTCATCTGCTCCATTTTAAAATCATTCAATTGTGAACTAACTCAGTAATTCCGTCTGCAGGGTCTTGACTCAATTCCCTTATTGTTCGTCTGTTTTTACCTGAAGCAAGGGGTTACAGAAGTTAAAGAAAAAATCAATTAACCAATGTTAAATGCGAAACTGAAAAAGAAGACATTTTCACACATTTTTAGGGGACAGAAACACAAAATCTTTCAATGCTGGCTTTTATAACAATGTGTAAACAATGAGCGCGAGTAAAGTGAAAAAGACACTATACTAGACACAATTGTTGCATAAATTCTTGTTTTTGGGTGAACTTTGTGAACCAAGATTGAAAAAGTTCCAGTGTAATTGAACAGAGTAGTCATGATCATCCAACAATAAGCGTTTTGCTTCACACTGATTTTATAACCAAATTTTGAAACTTCTTTCAGTTTGTCATATTTTGAAATTTCTTTCAGTTTGTCATATAAAAATTAGCTTACCTTCCAACAAATCCTGTTTAAACCGACACAGCCACACCCCTGCTTCTACTCTAGTGTATACTAATACGTCTGAATGTTTAAACAACTCTGCCTTAGTAATCACAAGCGTTAATGATATCCACACCTTTTCAGCAAATAAACCTGGCTAGACTCAAGTTCACGCATATACTGCTATCACAATAGATCCAGCACTTAAGTCAAGGCACACATAAAAGTTTGCTCATGTCATGGCTGTATAATAGTGTGTCGTTTGTTGAGATGTTACAGTTGGATGCACATGAACTACAGGGCACCAATAAAACTTAAGGGGAACATGTCACTTCGCCCCTGCTTGGTGGTTGACAGAGGTTGGCCCACACATATCATAATTGTTGTAGATCCGTATACAAACAAGGACAAAGGCCATGACGTAGGAGCAGCGTTTCAAAATCTGAAGGTTTTTTGTTTTGTTATTAGTTGTCACGGCTTTGTGAGCAAACACGTCATAAAGATGTCAACCGAAAGTACTTCAAAGTTATGAGAGAGTTCAAAGTAACGGGGGCATTTGTTTACAATATAGCTCCAAAACTGAATTCTCAATTATCTTGTTTCAAAATTTTTGATTTGTAAAAACTACTGATTTTGGTATATGATTTAGTTTTTTTCTTGGGGATCATGATTTGGTTTTGAAATGAAATTTTATAGTAGTTTTAATGTGGTTGTAGGGTTGGTTTTATTATGGTCTTTTTAACAGGCATGATATTTGTCCCTTAGAAAAAGGTTATTTTTAAGAACAAGGGCTGAGATAATTTTGTCAGCAGCTTCAGTCTTTTTATTACAATTTCTGCTGATTTTTCCAAACCATCATAACATAATCAGTGGAGTAGAAAGAATATCATACCAGTTCAAGTATTTTCTGTTCTCTTCTGTCTTGTGATTATGAGACTCTTTTTATTTCTTAAATTCATTGTTATTTTAATTATTTTACTTTTTTAATGCAATTTATGAAATTAATATTCTATTGAAAAATCTCAAATGAGTTTTGGGGGTCTTCAAAAAAGGTTCATTTAATAAATTTAAACATTTTAAAAGTAAGTGGCTATATATACCAATTTGTTCAGTTTCAGGACATAATAAATTTAAAATATAGTAATTTTTCTTATTAATCATTCACACCGTCCCAGTTCAAACTATGTGTTAAATATTCCAGGAATTTTTGAACAAAAATCTACCTCAGAATTTCCTGTTACAAATTTGTCTACAACTTTTAAACTGCGATCTGCTGATGATGTACAGAGGCAAATATGTTATTTTTTAAGCAAATTTTTTTTTTTCAATCAATCGGTCATTCAATTGGAGAAAAAGTCAAAAATAGTAGGTTGGCAGTTGGATGTTTTTTGCTCTTTCCAAGAAAAAAATTAAATTAATGACCCAACAAGCAACCCTCTGTAAAAATGGCATTTTAATTTTATTTAAACCAACAGCAATAAGTTGCAAAAAGATTCAGAAAACTATATTTTTCTTGCTCAAATCTAAGTCCAATGTCATGTTTTCATCAGAGTATTGAAATATGAAACAAATAATTTATAATTTGATTTAAACTCCAAGAAGTACCGGTCAAATTACAAAGTGCAAAGTTTATTACACTTTGCAAACCAAGTAACTGCTAACTGGGGCTCTGTACTTATTTTAACCAACTTATAATTTTTCTAAATAAAAAAATATATACTAAAACTCCAATGGCCGGGTCAAAGTTGCAATGGGTGCGGTCACATGGACCCTCCTCTTTTTACTGCTATCTCTGTAGCAGGCCTATTTTTTTTTCTTTCTGTACAACAATTGCCACTGTCGCAGCCTACTTTGTATAGTTTGCATTTTGGGGGATCCGACAGCGTACACAATTGCATCACATCGGTTGATTCTGAGAGGAGGGAAGGCATCTCCTTTACCACGTAGACACTCTCAGTCTCAGTTGGGTAATGTTGTATTTCTTTGTACTGAATGATTGTTAAGCCATGGATGTCTCTTACCTCCATGTTATGTATAATCATGGAGGAATAAGACAGCGAGGCACAAGTTACAAAATAAGAAGAGTTGATCAGTTAAAAACCAAAAAAGAAAACTATCAATTTGTCACTGAAGTTACCATACTGTACTTACCATGGGAACAGCAACACCAATGCACCAGCAGGGTGTTGGCCAGAGGGCCAAAGATTATGCCGAAGAATGATAAAACGATGTCAAAAGACCAGAGAGTCAAATTTCAGCTGTCATCGATCGATAAACGGTAGTGACTTTCTACAGCCCATGCTTTAAGGAACAGTGACTAGGCGAAAACCACAATAAACCCACGCCAGGACCTCAAAGAACCTGTCTACCAATTACTTTTGTTTTGTTTACAGAAAGTTGGTGGAAACCACTAGACTAGCTAGAAGTCCTCCCCTTCAAAAAATTGTTCTCCAAAATGAAACATCTTGTCCTGAAAGAATCAAGATGTTGTTTTTTTCTACTGTAAAATTCGGGTTTCAAATGTTTGAGTCATACTCTTGAAAGAAACCAAATGAAAGTTAATAACTTCTCTTCACCCATGGGTTTGAACTACCTACATTTATGCAGGTTTCTACAGCAAGGATGGTCCGTAAAGACAAAACTGGTTTCCATTTGTGAGTTGTCAAACCATTTTAGAAATTACCTTTTCCTCAAAAACTATGCTGATTTACATAATAATCATAAACCGTTCTTATAAAGCGCAATACACAATGCGCTGTACAAAGTCACAAAAGAAAAACAAACAAAATTATATAGACTTTAACAAGTGAGTTTTGAGAAGGCGCTTGAATAAATCCAGACATAATGGGTGGACACTTTTTTTTCACAGTGTGCTTTCATTAAAGTCAAAGTCAATTCAACTGATTCTTGTTAGATTTCACATTATTTTATTTCAATGAAAAAAATATTGTATCTAAAAGAAAGTGTGTTTTTAAAGAAAAAGAAAGTATGAACTTAAGAAGCTTGCATCTCTATGCATAATTGCAGCCCCATACCACGAGTGGCTTTTTATCCTTGTTTGGGATGGATGTAAATGTGCGTTAAAATAAATTAATATAAATAAACACAGCAGGTTAATCAAACACAAGTTTTTGACCGTTTACAATTAAGTGATAGTACAGAAACATACCCTTCATATAAAACTAAAACAAAGTTTAAATTTCATAGAGATTCTGGGCAGAAAGTATTGTTAACACTTCTTTCATCTGTTAGGAAAATGTATTTAAAAAAAAAATATATATATATATATATTATAGGAGCTGCAGAGAACCAGAGTCACAAACGATAGACATTATCAGTATTCTTGGTTGAAAACCTGTCACTGCTAAGCAATATTTTCAAGTGCTTAGCATTTGCTGACCATTTACCATTTAGGTAATATTGCTAGCCTGTACTCATTGGTAACCCGACTCTGCTCAACATTTTCTTGTAGTAGCAATTTTTTGTCATTTAATATTTTATTTTTGGAATAGTACTCTGTAGCCCATACTCATTGGTAACCTAACTCTTCTAAGCAACATTTTCTTGTGCTAAGCAACTTTTGACCTACATTGCAGAATAGTAGACTATGGCCATTACTTATTGATAACCTGTTTCGCAACCTGCTAAGCAACATTTTCTTGTGCTAAGCAACTTTTGACCTACATTTCAGAATAGTACCCTACGGCCATTACTTATTGATAACCTGTTTCTGCTAAGCAACATTTTCTTGTGCTAAGCAACTTTTGACCTACATTTCAGAATAGTACCCTGTAGCCTGTACTCATTGATAACCTGTTTCTGCTAAGCAACATTTTCTTGTGCTAAGCAACTTTTGACCTACATTTCAGAATAGTATCCTGTGGCCAATACTTATTGGTACTTGTGCTAAGCAACTTTTGACCTACATTTCAGAATAGTATCCTGTGGCCATTACTTATTGGTAACCTAAACTCTGCTAAGTAACATTTTCCGTAATTGTTTGATTGTTTCAAACGTTTAGGTAATAGTACCCTGTAGTGTACCCTGTACTCATGGGTATTCTGATTCTGCTTCCCCTTTTTCTTTCGCAAAGGAAAAGTTGTAAAGAAATTATTAACAAAAATATGTATACAAAAATATTGATGCAAAACCGGCAAGGTTGAACAAAGCAAACTATTAACAACTTTCAAAATAAGATCTACACATCATAAGAGAAAATTGTATGACTTCTTCTTAACATGGTGGAATTAAACATTAATAAATCTTTGGACTTATTCAAGTATCTTTGTTCTTGTTTACATGTCATCATCAGTTGCCAACACAACAATAGAGATAGTAACATGGTGTTCACAAAATAATTAACAAATTGTAAAATTTAATTCGGAGTAACAAAAATTAAAAATTAAATGAAAAATAGCAGTCACAACAAACCCAACCATCCACTGTAAAAAACTCACAACCTTTCAGCACTATTCTATAACTTAAGAAACTTTTAAGAGGCAGAAATCTGAATACAAGTATTTTTATTACGGGCTGCACATTTCACACCAGCAGCTGAAAGTAATAAATAGTACTTGGGTAATACTTTTGCAAATAAAAGTGAATACGTGTATATAATTTAAAAAAACACAGTTCCCAATTGACATCGGACAGTGTTATGTTGGCCATATTTATGGACGATCACACATCAATTTTGAGCACACAGCTATTGGTATGCGTTATGCATGTAGCACCATGGAGGGAGACACAGTGGTTTATTTAAATTCCTTACATGATTAGGTGTTGAACCACTGGAAGAAAATCAAGATGGCCTTACCATGATAAAGGTCTGTAGTGCCCCTCTAAGAGACACCTTAACAGGAGCTAAAAAATACCCCCCTTCACACACACAAAAAGAAATACATGTTTACAAGTTCCCATTTTCATCTCTCAAGTATTTGCATGTGGCAATCCTTTAGGGGTGGCTTTCACAAAGAGTTGAGACTAGTCTTATCTCGAGTTAGGACGAGTTAGGACTAGCCTTAGGTTCTTAATAACCCCTAACCCCTAAAGAGTCCTAGGACTAGTCCTAAGTTAGGACTATCTTTGTGAAATCGACCCCTGTGTTCTCCTCAAAGGGTCTATGTACTTTTGTAGGACAAAAAACACAATGTCCACAGATTTACACTAAACTTATACTTTCAGCATCCCTGAAAATATTACTTGCTGAGGTGCTGTACTTTTTGAGAAATGAGTAAAACAATGTCATGAAAATAATTTTCGTCTCAGTGATCATGAGACGAAAATTATTTTAGCATGTAAAAACGTATTTTCATAACATTGTTTTACTCATTTCTCAAAAACTACAGCACCTCAGCAACTAATATTTTAAGGTACGCTTTCTCCTATCTTTACCTTCAAACGGTTTAAGTTTAATGCAAATCTGTGGACATTGTGTTTTGTGTTACAAAAAGTACCCATACCCTTTAAGGCACTCCAGCCTACATAGCTGAAAAGACTGCTTGGCAAATTTCTTTGCTAAGCATAAAGAGACTGGGGCCCCAGTTGCAACTTGGGTATCCAGTTTCTGTTGAGCAGTACTTGTCTGTGCTTAGCAAGTTTTTATACTTACAAGCTTTATGAAACTGGGCCCTGATTGGCTGGAGTGAGATCCAGTTGCCATGGTCATTCCTTCTAATTAATTATAAGGCACACACAAGGAAACCCATTTTCCCAAGAAAGTTTCTTTACTGTTGTTCTTATGTAGGCAGTAAAGTAATAAACATCTGTATTTACAAACTCCAATCAACATAATTGTGTTGCCCTTTTTGCTTCTTTTTAATCAGTGTGTAACGGCACTGGACACCTTCAGTAATTGTCAAAGACCATTAATATCACTTGGTGTATCCCAACCATATGCATACAAAAACAAACCTGAGAAATGTTTGACTCAATTGATCATCAAAACAACCCCAAAAACTCCTGCAACATCCCCAGGGATGTATTCCACAGAATTAAGAGAATCATATACCATGTGGAAAGGGCTTCAACCATTTCTTTGCCATTTATTGTCAGAAACTCCACATTGTGGATACAAATAGTATTAACTCTTGTTCAGTTTTCAACAAGGCATTTAGCTGAGAAGTAGCATGCCAGATTTATTGTATCAGCCTCTTTTATAATCACCTCAACATGATTCCAAGAAGTACTCATTTTCTTAACCAGCTGAATGTGCTTGGTTTGAAGTAACTCAACATGAAGACTCCGATGCTGGCAGCTGGAACGCACATCAGGTAAAACAATGTTTTCTCAACAAACTGTGGAGGGCAATAAAAATGGTAAAATTTAAACTAGAGCCCCTTTAAGACAAAGACAAACAGAAATTATAAGAAGACAAACAATAATTTGCAACAACAGATCTGGCAACTGGGACATTATATCATTGCGGTACCCGCTGCCAAAACATAGGGTTCGAACTGCCTCTAGCTACCGGGCAATCTCGATAGTCTAGTTGGTAAGACACTGCCCTAGAGTTACAAGGGTCGTGGGTTCGAATCCCATCCGAGTAATATGCCTGTGATGTTTTCAACAGGACTTTGGAAAGTACTGAGTATACAGTGCTAACAAACATTGGTGTATATGGGTAAAAATCATTAAATTGATAACTGGGACATTCCAATTAGAGACTGTCTTAGAGCAACCAAATTATGAAATTCACAACCAAATCCAAGTCCTACAATATAAGATTTTAGAGACTACAGAACACAGTTCTTCACACATCCAAGATATTTTGTCTGATCCATTCAGCCAATCCGAAATTAAAAAGCAAAAACAAACCCCAACATTGAGTACTATGTAGGCAGAATTTACCCCTCCCATAAAAAAGGATGAAAGTGTCAAAAGAGGCTGAATTCGGACATGTTACATTCACATTTATACATAGTATGCCTTAGAATTTTTGAAATGGAAAAAATACTCTCAGTTTACCCAGAAATTTCAATATACAAAAAAAAAACAATATTGTTTTGAGTTTCCGTTTTGCCATTAGCCTTTTTGAGAAATGGTGGACACTATTGACCCCAATAGCCTCGCTCACCATGTTTGTGGGCAGTTAGGTTTACGTGTATTAACGCAGCGTCGCCTAAAATGCACACTTTACTGCATAACGCCCAGCATAGAGTTATATATGAAAACGCACAGTGAAATTGCCCACCAGTATGGCGCATTTAAGATTTTTCTGCTGATAAATCGGGTGATATGGGTCAATAGGAGTGCACTGTTTGGTTTGGGTGTGCATGCATTTATCCAAGCCTAATAGGGTTGTAGCATTGTGTCCGTCATATCTCAAAAAGGCTTTATGGATGGGCCACTCTATAAAGTTCAAAAACTTTACCTTATCTTGTCTTTTCCACTGTTGTATGACAGAATGATATCGTATGCGACTGAATGTCACCATAGTGTATAATGGAATGTACTTCTTCGGCATCAGCCAGTTTAAAAATTTATCCACTTTCTTCTTGTACAGGAACCACCTGGAGTTCACGAGGGATCTCATCTGTAAATGCAGAAAGGGAAGTTCATATCATTAGTAATTGTTCTTTTTGTGCTTACTATACCATTTCCATTGCATAGCGCTGTAAACCCGTAAGCACAGAGAGGCGTGCTAACCTCCTGTCTGGTGCTTACTGCACAAAAAGACATGAGTCACAATGCAAACCGTTGGTGAAAGCGCAATATGGTTGCCTGATTTTTCTGCTAACCTGTGAAATACAATTGCACCTTATCAAATTTTGAAGGGGACGGAAATAAAATGAAACAAAAGTTAAATTACATATTGTGGTTCTTTTCAATAGGAATGTGTTTTTCTCCTCACAAGGTCAACCAGACAAGATGCAATCAATGTTTGGAAAAATTTTAAAGACAAAAAAAAGAATCGCAAATTGAAAAAGTCTTTGGTGGTTCATAAAAAGTTTGATGTTTACTCGCCTTACCTCAACATAATTATACATGGCTAGATCACACATGGCTTGAGCGTCAGGAGCTCTTTGTTCACTGAATGCAGGGAGTACTTTAGCTGGGGGGAAAATGAGACAGGTGGTTTTAAATATGGTGTGCAGAGAAATCAATAAATCAAGTTCTGGTGGCTTTAGTCATCGGCGTGTGGGCTGTTGCACTTCAGTCTGTAACGGCTAACAGACGGTATGATCTTGCATTCCTCCACCTCTTGTAGTTATGGTAATGAGCATGATATACTTGTTATGAGCCCTATATATGGAGGGCTCGAGGAGCTAGCATGGTGCATGGTTCGGGCTTCTACTGGGGCTATGTTTAGCAAGCAAAACTATCGCATATAGCCTTGATATCAAAGCTACCCCTCAACCGAGATCAAATGGTACCTGTGAGTACAGAGAATGGTTTCTATATTAGCTTGGCAGCATAAGCTTAGGCTGTTTACTCCCAAGGGAGGTGATCTGATCTAAGCATGGAGCTATAAGGAATTGTGTAAATGGCCAAATCCATGACTCTAAAAAGAGGAAAAAGTTACTTCCTTACCAAAATC
This sequence comes from Asterias rubens, assembly GCF_902459465.1. NCBI lineage: Eukaryota > Metazoa > Echinodermata > Asteroidea > Forcipulatida > Asteriidae > Asterias > Asterias rubens. Next base: position 14,799,152 of record NC_047068.1, on the reverse strand, counting down.
GTTGTTATATTTCTCCAACAACTCTTCCAGTACAACGCAGTCCTCGAATCCCTGATCCACAAAAACAGATAAGCAAAACTTTAATTGGTGGACATTAGTTTTAAATGTACAAAAAAGAAAAAGAAAGAAGACAGCAATATAAAAGGTAGATTGTAATCGCCAACAGAATCACATAGGAAGACATAAGACATAAGAAAACTTTATTGATCTCCAAAAGAAAAAAATTGCATTGCTCACACAAGTTTTTAAAAAACAACCCAAATATTAAAATTTCTTTGAGTTTCAAAACTTACACAGTTCATTCCTTGTCCATAAAAGGGCACCATAGCGTGGGCTGCATCTCCCATTATCAGAACTCTGTCCTTGTAGTTATAATGGGAACACTGTTAAGAAGGTAAAGAAGAGTTAATCCATTAAATAAATCCGAGTGAAGTAATTTATTTATTTATTTGAATGTCCAAGTACAAGAAGGTAGATGTGCAACTTTGTTAAAAAAAAAAAAAAGAGAGTAAACTTTGTGCGAAGTTTGTTCACACTATTTCTTTTCGTTTTATTGCTTCTTTTCTTCAAATGGGACATGAAGCCCTGTGTGTCCTGTGTGTTGTGTGTATAGACGATGTGACCTATGTTTACATAAAAACTGCCCTCTGTTGAAAAAACACTGTATACGTCATGTTTCGCTGAGCAAAAAGACATAAGATTGCACGCTCTTTCTAGCTGACTGCCACAACACAAAGGTTTTCCCCGGCGGTATGCGCGCGAATCATGTTATGGTTTTCGTGTGACGTCAGAGGTCACATCGTCTATAAAAGAACCCATTAAAACACGTATTGCCAAGTGAAGATTTTTTTCCAAATTGTTTCTGGCAGTGGCTGCCGAGTGCGCCCTAAGCCCCCAAATGGGTTTCATAATTCATTAACTTCAAAACCTGTCTGTAAAAGTGTGTCTCTGTGTTCTTATACATGTAAGACTACAATATTATTATGATTACTGTTATGTCTTAGGTTCTCCGAGACATTGATAAGTGCTCACTTTGATCGACACCATCGGTAACCCACGATTCTTCAGAAAGGTTTCTTGTATCTCCTCTTCTCCTATGAGGGGGATGGCATCAGGAAAATACTTTCTAAAGAAATCTAACCCAGCCGTCTCTCCTTCGTTCTTGATCTGATCGAACTGTGCGAATGGCATGAACAGCGTGCATGTGAACGAGGCATCCATGTTGGGCAGTGCTATCATCATGAATTCATCCCTCGGCCAGATATGAAGGTAGTTTATTCTGGTGGCAAACTATTAACAGAGAGAGCAAAGAGAAGACTAATCTGAACACAGCATAAGATCAAAGTTCTAAAAACTGCTTAGCAGCGAGTGATATTTATTTTGGTTTTTCCCTTACACAAATGTGTGCAAGCACTGTATACTCGGTACTTTCCCGAGTTCTGTGAACAAAAATCACAGGCATGTTACTCGGGTGGGATTCAAGCATGCGACCTTTGAACTCGAGATAAGTGTTTGACCAACTAGACAACTGAGATTGTCCGGTAGCCAGAGGCAGTTTGAATCTATATTCTATATTTTAGCAGAAAGTGATCAGCTAAGCAAAAACATTATCAGCGAACGGGGGCTCCATTTTCACAGATATGCTTTTAAGCAGAAATTATTGCTTGAAAAATGTCTGATGAAGCAAGGTATTGTTACACACCAGGAAACAAATTTAATAGCATAAAGTCACTGCGAACTATTCAACCAAGTTGACCTGTAATTGACATTTCAATGAGGTTTTCTTAGTTTACCTTGCCTTCTTTGGGTGGTATACACAGCTCCATATACCCATGGGGTATGTATTCTTGGCTATAACTCATACGTCCAAGTCGAATCATCTGTTTCCGGATGGCGGAGTAAGCGCCATCACAGCCGATGATCAAATCTGGCTGCACTGTCATCTCGGACCCATCCTCTCTAGAGATGTGATACACAAACAGAGGTATGAGAATAACCAAGTACGGTTTAGGATGACACCGTGTAAAAATCTCTTTTGAGAGTAGTGGTGGCTCTGAGAAGAGCCGGTGTGTACTGCTCTAACTATACAAACCGGCTTAAAGCCACTACTACTTACAAAAGAGATGTTTACTTTCTGTCACCGCAAATCTTGCTAACTTGGTATTTTCCACATGTATAGCTTTAAGTCTTATCTTAGGAAAACAACCCTGACTGGCCGTTTGCCCATTAACATTGTTAATGATACCTAATTTTGTTCACTTGCTAAAATGTTAGAATACTCGAAAACCACTACCACCCTTTAAGGCAAGAACCGTATGAATGTAGATGTATACAATCACACTAACTGTACAAATTTAATTTCAAAAGGTGGTAGTCTTTTGAAGACATCTCCGAAAAATCCGGAGCAAATTAGTCCATGCAGGAAGAATAATCCACAATCTGAAGAAATTCACAACATGAGAAGCTTTACTCCGGTAATGCTTCTAGGTTTCATATTTTGGGGGTATAAAAGATGATATTTTCTCCATAACTACACTACTTCGAAGTGACATGTTTCTCAAAATGCTTTATACTATCCAAAGCTGCTGTAGGCTACAAACTAAAAGTTTTCATTGCCATAAATTTTAAGAGTGATTATCAAACACAATACAGAATTCAACTTTGAAGCCACCTTTAGCAGAAATAGGGCTCTCACATGGCATCAAAAACAATGTTTTGTATTTCACTGGGGCAAACAAAGAAAAAACAAACAATTACTTCTTGAACACAAGCGTTCCTTTGTCCAAATTAGCCTGGAGTAGCTTGTGGGAGAAGTGGAGTTGAATGTTGGGATACTTTTCAGCCTCTAAATAAAAAAACACAAAAATAATCAAACAGAGAATAAATTTGCATTTTGAACAGATTTGAAATTGTGGTTTTTAGTAATTTTTCAAAAGAGTTTGTATATCTGAACATCATGTACAAAATAAATAGGAAGAAAAATGTCAAACCTGTTAGAAGTGTTTCATTTAAGAGCCGCCGATCCACAGACAAGATGAACTGTATTGAAAGGAAAAATCCTGAAAACAGTAACTGCTCTCAACTTGATTAAAAAAAAAATCATGACAAATATAGAAACTGTTGCAAACTGCATACAAACCAAAATGGCCTATGGTATAAATTCTGACAATCTTTTTGTTTAACACTTTGTCAAGATGGTCTGGGGTCGCCCATGAGTGTCAGGGTGATCCTGTTTCCTTAAACAAGTGTTTATGTATACACCTCTTATTGTAAATGTAATGTGTTTTTATCTTCTCCCTTTTTGAAGGTTTTGTTGAAACAAATAAATAAAACAACTAAAACTATTGTTATTAGATTTGTTATTTTATGCATATATTGGGATACACCAAGTTAGAATACTGGTCTTTGACGTTACCAAACCATAATTGGTGAATAACAACTTTATCGCTCTGTGTGACACACACCATGATATTCATCCGACTGCATGTAGGTTAGTGCCCGAGTCAAGGGGTAAGTCTATAACATATTGGTTTGAATATGGTTGGAAGAAACCAGAAACTAATAGGAAATAGTAAAAAAATACTTCGTTCCTTTAGATATGTTTCCTTTGCAGGCACACTTGAATTAACAAACGAGATGGTATTGTTTCCTAGTTGTCTAGAGAAAACAAAGCACTATAATTGGGCAAAAACTTCTCCATTGTTCTAACCTGGCCCTCTTTGCCATAGGGTTGAGATGAAAGTTTGCCAGACAAACTGTGGATTAACCGGGCATTCATTGGTATTCCATCACGCACAGTCTGTTAAGAAAACAAACATTGTTTTTGTTTTACAATTTTCATAACGTTTAGAAACTTGCTCGGTAGCTAGAGGCAGTTCAAATCCCATATTTTAGCAGCGGGTACCGCGCTGATTTAATAGATGGAAATTTGCAGCAGAAATAAAAAATATTAATATGTAAGCACTATTCACTTGGTACTTTCCCGAGCTCTGTAAGACAACAATCACAGATATATTACTCAGGATGGATTCGAACCTATGACCTTTGCAATTCTAGAGCAGTGTCTCACCAACAGGTTTCCTAGTCTTAGCTAGGTCTTACCTAGGATTCAAAATGCCTCTAGCTACCGGGCAATCTCGGTAGTCCAGTTTTTCACAGACACTGCTCTAAAAATGCAAAGGTCATGGGTTTAAGTGGAAAGTACTCGGGAAAGTACCGAGTACACAGTGCTAACACACAGCGGTGTATATGGGTAAAAATCAAAATTTAATTAATTTATAAACTTGTCATTATTGTAAATCTATGTAAATTTGTCTTAATAGATATTCATACCTGCTCTTCCAATCCAACCAATTGCAATGCAGCTCTCCCTCTGACAGACAGTGCCAGGTTAATGCTTCGTCCACTCACATGTTCCAAAGTGCGAATATCTGATGAAGCATGCAAATTCATCCAAACAACAGTAAGACAATGAGATTTAGGCAGTTGCATGGTGATGTATCAATATTTATTTGGTTTGTGGTAACACCATGTATATATCTAACTGCCAGGTAGATTATGTTCTTTTGAGAACTTTTCTTGCTTTACTTTCTACTTCCGTGGAGTAGATTTGTTGGGTATTCGAGAGACTTCTCATTTCTGAAAAGACATGTCCTGACTTTTAACTTTTTAAGTAGGCCTATGTTTCACAGCTACAGTTCTCCCTATTATAACAATTTAATGGAGCTAGCAAACAAAAGAACAATGTGCTTTACTCAGAGTGCTGGGTAAAAATTGTGAGTGCTGGAAATTTTTACCCAGGCCACACAGCATCGCCCACTGTTGCCACAACAGTCTTATTCAGTGTGTTGTGGAACACATAGGATTGTTTTGACCCTGTTATAGTAATATACCTTCTCTTGCTTCATACAGCTCCACATTGAATCCACGCTTTGCCAACAGAATAGCTTCAAGAGATCCAACCTGTCAGGAAATTATAATAAAAATAGATAAATAAAATGAAAATGTTAATGCAAATGAAATAACAAATAAATTAAACAATTAAATTACAATTACAATCAATGAATGGTTTTGTATGATACCAATTATAGGCCTTTATGAATAAATGAACAAAATAAAAATGCAACAGTCAGGCTGTTTCCAAGGTCTAAAAACAGTCTGTTTAATTGGGAAGTAACATCCCTTTTCTGCACCTCTGTTGACCCTTATACACATTTTTAAAATAGTGGATTTTTGTTTTTTTTTCTCACAAAGTTATCCAAGGGTTACTCTATTTAATTGGGAGAAAACAGAGCATCGGTGTCATGAATATGTTGTTGGCCTCTCAAAATATTCTATACTGGATAGATTTGAGAGCAAAATGAAAGGGGCACAGTGTAAATATTTTGCCTAAAATTAGCCCAGGTTGGACTCCTTTGTTGCATGTAACGCGACGGAGTGGCACTGACTGACGTCCTACCAGGGCTAGCCTAAAACGTGACCCGTGTTTTTTTTTTAATTCTTTTTTTTGTATGCCTGTCGCCAGACACACAAGGCCTGAAGGCCACTTCAAGATGTGGGCTACAATTTTTTTTTTCCAGAGGCCATTGCCACCTACTCCTAAGGCTGAAACAGGTTTACCCCTTTTACAGTCCATACAGATGTAGGCTTGGGTATCATCAGTCCGAAGCCTGGCCGGTAGCATAGAAAGCACTACCTCCCTAATTTTACATAGCAAGTGTCACAACCGGGATTCGAACCCACACTCTGCTGGTCAAACACCAGAGCTTGAATCCGGCGCTCTTAACCACTCGGCCATGACTTCCAACTTGAAATAGGCCCATTTGGATGGTGGTTTAGGAATTTTTTTCAAGATTGATGCTCAGACATTAGTATAGAGAGGAGGGGGGGGGGGGATACTTCTTTTTCGTTTGTTATAAAATAAAATAGTGATGAATCCCATTTACTTAAATGAGAGTAAAAATGAGTAAAAATGAGGTAAAAAGTGGTGGCACTGTCAGGATACAGAAAGTTTTCCCTAAAAAGTTCCAGAAACTATAAAGGCTCCCTCTGCTCTGCTCTGCTCACGGGGAGCCTTGTAGGCTTAGGCTTGTGTCTAGTGACTAGAGTAGAACTAAGTAGAAGTAGGGCTAGGGGGGGGGGAGGGGTGGGGCTACCACAGACGGTGCGGCCCCATTGCACAGTCAACACTACAGAGACAGTGACACACAAGCGTTGACACTCACTGGCACGTATGGAAGTGATACAGACATGAGATCTCCACGTGTGGCAGGAGATTTTTTACCCCTCCCCCATCCCAGTGATTCTCTCTCTCCCCCCCCCCCCAGCTCACCTTGTTGAGCTGTTAATAGCTTTCTTTTTATACAGTCTCATGACAGTCTACCAATGGTTTAAAGAGAGCTATTTACAGCTCAATACCCCCCCCCCCCCCCACCAATCTATGCATGGGCATGGGGAACAGTACTCCTAGCACTATTCGTTCGGCTATCGTACGATAGCCGAACGAACCATAGTTCTAGGTAGGAGGAGCAGGGGAACAGTATATTTCTCGTGACATTTTGACAATACCAGCGGGTATTGTAAAAAGGTCACTCACGAGTCACGGGAGAGAAACAAATTGCGTTGTCAGTAGTAACACTAACAGACATGCGCAGCTGCAATTGCGAATATAGGCTTTTCACAAACCTCTGATTTGAATCTCCGGGTGACAGATTTCCCTATCATGACACCGGCATGTAACATTGGTGTACCTCCGATGCTCATAGACCCAGTGACTGGGGCACTTCCTTTTTTCGATGTTTTGACATTATCGGTCATTTAGACTGACCGATAATGTCAAAATTTCGAAAAAAGGAATCTAGCGCCCCAGGCCCAGTCACTGGGTCTAGCTCATACATACCTTTCTCTCTGTGTGCATTCAACATCACCAATCATCCATCAACTTTTCAGCAAACAAGAGTCAAGAATAAAATTAATAGAAAAGCCTAAATTCCCTAATATAAAAAAGTGATCGAAATATTGTTATGTATTGTCATTTACAATCAGCTATAGTACATACCAAACCTCCCCCGACAACAGCGACATTTAGAGCAGACGACGAATTCATATCGGTGCTACCCATAATTATATAATGATGATAATAATCATCGCTACGTCTACCACACACTGGTTATTAATTACACGTTTCATAACCATCATCATCACACAACATGCATTGAGATCGAGCTTCTTTAATACAGTCAAAGGAGGGCGCCCTTTCAGATTAAATATGGCTGCAGCCTAAAGTCTCGTCCTGAACAATTTCTGTGTCATATTGTTGCGAATAATCTTGTTTTACAGCCAAACAAATTTGTTCACATTGACAATGGACTACGAGATGGAAGAAGATAAGATGTAAGTAATTTTTCATGATAAACCAATGATCGGTGTATTATAATTAGGCCTTTTAATAATGATTAAAATTGTAATTCGGTCGGTGTTTACCTATTTTTTTTTTTCCAACAACATAAAAAAAAGTCATACTCATAAAAAAAGGACTAATAAGTGAAGGTAAAAATAGCATTTTGTTTTATGATTTACATATCGTTTTCCTCTGGTTCATTGAAGGTTAATCGCGAATAGCAAAATATCAAGAGAGGGCGCTGTTGAACCCACATAAATAAAGATGTAGGCGATGCGTGCGTGAGTCGTGCATGACAACATGCACGGCATAGCAAACTGCCCCATACCATATGCCTTCCCACAACGCATTGCGGTTCTGAATCGCGATAAATCTTATGGAGGAAGCCTTTATTAAATTTTAGTTAAGATACCTTTTGCTTTTGCAATTTAGCAAAATCAGACAGACAGGAATCACGATACTCGATAAGGTCGCCTACACGTCGGTGTAGGATACACACGTCACTGAGCATGTTCGCTGAGTCTGCTGACCGAACAACCAGCACTGATTATTGACTAGCATTAGCATTAGACATGTTAGATAGGGGACGCACTATATACCAACAACTCACAACCCCTGACGACAAATTTTAAATGCACTTTAAAAGAATAACCAACATAAGTCATAAGTTAATTAAGTGACGGTGTTTAGTACGACCGGTTAGTTGACCCAATTCATTTCAATGGTACATAATGCGCCCGATGCCCTGTTTCATAGAGTAGGTAAGAGCAAGTTGGGTAAGAGTAAGGACAGAGCCTTGCTGTTATGGTTGTTGATATAAAACTTGAGTGTCACTTGAAGGATGGTGTTACTGGTCTTTGTTTTACTGGCCTAAAAAAGTATAATTGACTTCAACAACTATTATCCATTCTTGTAAAAAAAGGCGCCCAATATTGTATTTCTTTTTATTTTTATGATTTTGTCTCAGTTTTTTTATCCTTTATTCCTTTATTCAGGTATCTATTACTTACAGTTAGCTCATGTACATGTAGGCCTGGGGCCGATTTCACAAAGCAATAAAATTCATCACAAGACAAATTTTCAGTCTCACCATAGTGATTTGTATTGTGACATCACGTTTTACTAAGCAACTACGATTGATTTGCAGTTACGATCAATCTTAGATCTTTGTGAAATCGGCCCCTGGGATTACATGGGGTCAACTGCCCCTGTTGCAAGCCCTTGTCTTTGCCTTGGTGCCTTTTCAGAAGTTTCAAAATAAAATTCAGATTTTTCAATGGAAGTACCCATTGCAAAATAAAATGATCTTACCCTTTCAAAGATCAAATTCTAGGTCTGACATTTAGGTATATTTTGTTAAATAAATGATAGTCGGCACACCCCAGCTAGCAAATGAAGATTTTTTACTAATAACTTCCACTTGTTTGTTTTTTAAGTTTTCTAATTCTTTTTAGCAGTTTTAGCTGTGGGTGGGAGGAAAACCCCAAGGAAAAAAACACACACAATTGGGTAGGGACTGAAAACTCAATTAGCATACAAGTCTGAGGGACAATTTTAACCGGGTCCACAGAAGTGAAGGCAGAGAAAAAAGCCACTGAGCCAACCCGATGCTCTTTCTGTGTCAGTGACACAAAAAGAGGACAAGTTGGCTCAGTGGTTTTATTTGCCAACTGGTTTCACTTCCCATAGACTTGCCCTTTACCAGAGGAAACATGCAGTTGCCCTTCAAGAGGCATGCTACATTGTAGTAATGTAATTCTAAATATTCATTAGGAGCATTTGGGAAAATGTTACTTTTTTTAAGTTGGAACTTTGCAAAGGGCACCCCAGCAAAAGCATAGGGCACCACGGCAATTGCTGCAATGTGCTTTGGGTGTTACTTTCGTATTATACTAAAAAACTGTACCAACTACCAACAGCTCTTTATTGGTCGTTATTAAGTTTTTATGCCAATCTATACTATTAAAGCCGTAAACCGCGCCATCTTGGATTGAAATTAGAAGGTCCAGTGGCATCCTTGTGGAATTCAATTAAAAAAACAAAGATTATCTGCTGTTTACCAGAACTTCTTCATTTTCAGTCAGATAAACTATTAGGAGTTTGTTTTAAAGAAGGGTACCACTTTCATATAAGCCTTTTTAGTCGGGTATCTTGTCTTCTATTAGCAGCGGTGATTATTGTTAGGGAGGGGGGACACCAGACCTAGACCACTCAAATCAGTGGCTGTCGGTGACTTTGGATTTGTGCGGAGGGAACCAAATACCAATGCTGATTCCAAATTCATCGTTTTATACAATTTGTCTAACTGGACGTACATTACAAACCCTCAAAATAACAAGGCAAATGTTTCACACAGTTCGTAACTATGAAAGCAGTTTCGGCAGAACTCGGGATGTACATGTTGCCAAAGGTAATTGAATTAAACCCAATGTGCTCAACACAATAAAATAAGTGAGTCATTATACCAGTGTACGTGCTATATTTTTAGTCGACAACGCGTTATTACCCTTATAGTCATCTTAGCTGGGAAACACTCAGTGCAGTGAATAAAATTGATACAATGACAAAAGCCGACTAAATTAAAATATGCGTAAAAGAGGCGAAAAAGAATCCACATTCATACGAAAAATGCGTTGGCCCGCTCGATCACATTAAAATTTCACGAAAACCCCCACATATCATGCCAAGTACGATCATTGCCAAGTAAACCCTTCCCCAATATTAAAGCTCAATTCCAGAAACAAACACCAATTCCTTTAGTTGGAGAACGCAAGTGAGGAGGGGAGGCGACGTTTCACACTGTGTTGTGCATGCTCAACATTTATCAAAATACAACATTTATGACAATTTCCATACTAATACAATTTCTAATCCAATCCTACGAAATGAGTAGTACCTGTAAGAACACCTCCCTTACCTCACATTACCTTTTACAACATTTGTAATACTAGAATCCTCCTCATCTAGCGGGATGCCGCGCAAAGCGCCGCATCCCGCTAGTTACTATTATTTTGAGTAATCACCAATAGTGTCCAGTGCCTTGATTTAAAACATTGGCTGGAAATTGCAAAGTATGACTCCCAAATTTCTCTCGTCACCTAAAGGGTCTATATTTATGTACTTTTTGTAGGACAAAAATGTCCACAGATTTACATTAAACTTAAAACAGTTTGAAAATAATAAAAGAAAGCTTCCTTGAAAACATTACTTGCTGAGTTTTTAAGAAATGAGTATTATAAGTTATCACACAAGCGCGAGTGGAATACAACAAAATATAGCGCTTCTGCGTCCCATATCCAACGAGGATGAAGGCTGAGTTGGATATGGGACGCAGCGAGCTATATTTTTTCGTAATTCATGAGTGCGCGTGTGATCACGAATTTATCTTCCAGTCTCACTTGCAACGCGCAAAATTAGTAATTTCAGAGCGTTATTTCTGCACTGTCCGTATTCGGAGCGTGACAAAATGACAATTCACAATACGGACTGTGTAATAAAAACATAGGAAGTAGGATATAAAACAGAGGTCGTAGCATTTATTTGTTTTTATCCCCCTAGTAGTTCGAGCTTCTGATTGGTGGAGTAGCGCAAACTGGAAGATACAAAACAATGTCATGAAAATAATTTTCGCCTCAGTGATCATGAGACGAAAATTATTTTAGCATGTAAAAACGTATTTTCATGACATTGTTTTACTCATTTCTCAAAAACTGTACAACACCTCAGCAAGTAATATTTTGAGGCAAGCTTTCTAATATCATTATCTTCAAATGGTGTAAGTTTAATGTTAATTTGTGGACATTATGTTTTGTGTCACAAAAAGTACCCAAATCCTTTAACATGAAATGAAAAATTTGAGTATATGTTCAGATTCAAGAATGTTGTTTTAAATGGCTGACAATACCCTCACCTTGGTCACCCACCACCCCCCCCCCATATAAAAGAAAATAAATAAATAAGAAAAACATATGTTTTTGGTAAGAGCACAGTTTCTAATGTCATGTCTAATTAATGTTATATTATAAATTTATTTGGTTAGTTAATTAATTAAACTAAGTGATTTAACTAATAAATTTATGATTTTTATTGAAGGAAAAGTAGTTTTTGTATGTAAATGAAGTCTTTTGAAATGCATTCGTTTGAAATGAATTTCTGATTTGTAACTAATTTATGTTTATACCGATTATGTTCATTTTTATATAGGCCTATGTCATTTCTTTTATTGACATTGAGTACAAAAGTTCCTAACATTCAATCTTTGATTTATAATTGTTCCACACTCTTGATTTTTTTTAAAATTTACTTTTGAACAAAGTATCTTGACACTTGTAAGTACCAGTACAGTGTTACTTTCACCACTTTCACCAGTAAACTACATTCATTTTGTCATGCACAGTTTGTAGGTTTTATCATGTTTTGCAGGTGCAAAAAAAAGAAGAATCAATCAATAGTCCACGGTAGAGACTGATACCTTCAGTAAAGCATTGATCCATCAGCAGCTAATGCAGATTAACTCAATACAGACAAAAGCTCCACATACCAGTCACAGGAATTCACATGGCTGCCATGGATTGATTGTGTCCAGCCTGGCCAGTTTCAGATCAATAGTGAATCTACTTTTTACATTGTTGGCCATTTTATTGTTAAAGCTTGCTGTTTAGTGGTGTTGCTACATGTATCTGAAGGTTATCAGAGCTGTGTACTGTGCAGCTGCATCAGGTTTGGTCTACTGGTCTAAGGTACCCAATACCAGGGGAAACCCGTGGGGTGTTTCGGTGCATTTGTCCCCATGATGGGGAAGATCAGCTACATATGTAGAACATGGACTTTTAGAGTGTAATGATGAAATTGCTATTGTCTTGTAAAGCTACCCACTAGATAACTTTATAGAATCAGAAGACTTCATTTCGACTTTGGACTTTCCCATATGATGGAGATGCAACAAGTTTGAGCTGAATGCATGCTGGACGACCCAATGGCCGATGTGATGATTTCTGCCTTGGTTGTTTGTGAGGAGGACGAAACTCATTTTGTCAAAGTTTTTTTCTCAAGATGAGATTAGTTTTGAGCAGGTGATTATTGTGTATCGGAGAAAAGCATGAGTCTGGACTTGATTAGTGATAGGGATGGTTTTTCAGCGTTGGAAGATCGCATGTGAGTAGATATTATGGCTTAGTAATATGAAGTACAATATCCTCTTCCCCATGGTGTAATCGTCTACGTGTCTTTACTACTAGTATTAGGGTCTTCCACTCAAAAGTGCAAATCAGTGCATGGTTAAGACACTGCAACTCAACGCCACAACCATTTGACTGTTTTGGTATGCTTCCGAAGGGAGCTGAGAAAGATTACAGGTTTGTTATTGGCCCAATGACCAGGGCACTAATATAAAGCACATTCACACGTTATTATAAAATAAGGGAATCAATGTGTGGTGAAGAGGTTTTCAACTAGTGGTTTAATCCCAACGAGGCCTGGTTCCTGATAATTTTACCCAGACGAAGTCGAGGTAAATTATCAAGAACCAGGCCTCGGCGGGTTTAAACCACTTGTTGAAAACCGATTCAACACACTTTGATTCCCATTCATAAATAGGTTTTTGGTCAAAAAACATCAACAGTTTTTGTCAAAAAGTAAAACAAATGCAAAAATTATAATTGTTCAATGATATCTTTTAACACAACACCCCTCCAGCTATGAAATGGTAAGGCCCTCCGCCGCTCTCGGGTAAACAACTCCTTATAAGGGAATGATGTGCGCGTCGCGCGTATCCTGTGATGTGGCACAACTGTTTCAGCCGATACTCTCAACCAATAGGAATGAAGAAACTGTCTTATAAGCACAAGTGCAAGCTCGCGTGTCACGCCCATGTTTCAACATTTCTTACCGGTCATAAACAAAGGATTATACACACCCACGTGACGCGTTCTCCACCAATAGGAATAGCGAAACTGTCCGAGGTATTTATTAATGCACTATAAAAAGAACTAGATATTATTAAATTAATTAGTAGCCATGCAGTTGCAAAGCATTATGAGTTTAGCTTTGGTACAATCCTGAATAAACCATCAAACCAAATACACACGGTCAAATCATAAAGCTGTATTCCAAAGAAGTACAAAATATCCCAGTTAGGCCATTATGAAAAATGTTCCTTTGAGCTCCATCGTCATGTAATACTTAGGGGAAAGCAGGTCAGTTTATCAGGGTTAACGGAATTGCTGTACATATATACCATACCCAAACCCGAACACAGTTACAGAAACTATCCATGCGTATAGTTCAGTCTAGCAATTCACTACACTTTTAGGTATGTTTGGTAGCTACATGGTTTGTCCTATGTTGTATACAAAAATAGTGGAGCTTTTGTTATTGTATAAATAAATAGTGGAGCTTTTTTATAGTGCACAACAAAAACGTGCAAAGCATACAATTTGAAATAGAGTGTGAACGAATGGGTTTTGAGTTTATTTGGAAGACCTTGCCGATGGGCTTGTTGAATGGCAAGTGGGAGACTGTTCCAGATAGTAGGCCCAATATGAGCAAAACTGCAGTCACCCCAAGAGAGTTGAGATCTGGGAACTTGAAGAATGGAGGAGCCTGACAACCTTTGCCAGGAGGATTGTGGGCCTGTACTGAATTCTGCGTGCGGAGTGGTGTGGAGCGATGAATTGCAGAGTAGCAACAGATTTTACCTTACTGCTTCAAAGTAGAAAAATGTGTGTAACTTTCTGCATAATGTACGATTAGTTGTCTGAATACACCAACCCTAATGACCTTAATAGTTTTTGTTAAGGATTTTATGCCTATTGAATTATTGAAATGAATTATTATTATTATATTATTATTAACAGAATAATCTTACTGCTTCAAAATACATAAAAAATGTAAACAATTCTGCATTGTTTGTTTAGTTGTCACCACCAACCCTAATGACCTTAGTCTTTGTTGAGGCATATTGAATTCTGCATTTTGTAGTGTCAGCCATGAATTGCGTGGTAAACCAGCAACAAAATTGCTTCTCAAGTATAACAAAAAAATAACAAAGGTGTGTAACATTAGCCCTACATAATATTTACCTCTGGTACGGTAAAGAAGCATCTGGTTGAAATGTACAGTTACAACCCCTATCCGCAATCCTTTTGCTGATGCTACTCAAGCAAGGTACATGTAATGTACATTGTGTACCAATTCAAGGTGACTGTTTCTTGCGACGAAACATTCCAAGTGTAATACTTGTAGTCCTGCTAATGGCAAGCTGTTTCGTCGGACAACCGTTGCCCACTAAACCTTATGCATTGACGTCATCCAGCTGCTTTCTTAGAGGTAAAATGATGATGAAACAATCAAAATGCACAGATTTGTATGTGCAGCGCTCAGGTTTTGCCAATTAATGGCCGTTGTTTACCTACAGGTGGAGGCGCCATACTGATACGAGTATGACATCATGTGCAATAGGTCCATGTTTATCTTTTGCTTATTTGGTGTCTTTATAACAAAAAGTGTACCCATGAAGCCATGATTGTAGCTGTGCGCTTTTGCAAAGTATCTTCCAGAATATTTTAAGAGTCTGATTTTGTTTATCTTTTTTTACTTTAGGGGTATGGATGCAATTCCAGGCAATGTGAGCCTCATCAAGGACAAGCAGAACCTGATTGGCATCAGCATAGGAGGAGGTGCGCCATTGTGTCCATGCCTCTACATTGTACAGGTGGGTACGGGGCCCAATTTCATGGCTCTGCTTACTGTAAGCGTAAAATCTGTGCATAATGAAGCAGGGAACTCTGTGCTTACGGCAAGCCTATTTCAGGCATTAACCAGGGGCATGTTGTCACCTACTCCTACGTCTGAAACGGGGTTACCCCTTCACAGTCAGTTAGGATGAATGGTATCAAGTAGCATGGCCCGGTAGAGCAAAATGCACTACCTTCCCAACTCTTTATTTAACAATTGTGGTTAAAGGAACATGTTGCCTTGGATCGGATGAGTTGGTCTATAAAAAGCGTTTGAAACCGTTTGTTATAAAATGCATATGGTTAGACAGATGTTGTAAAAGTAGAATACAATGACCCACACAAACATGCCTCGAAATTGCACGGTTTTCCTTTTACCTCGTCGTATAACACGGGCGGCCATTTATGGGAGTCAAATTTTTGACTCCCATAAATGGCCGATGGTGTCAGTTTGCACAGTAAAAGGAAAACCATGAAATTTCGAAGCAAACTTGTGTGGATCATTGTATTCTACTTTTGAAAACTCTTTCCAATCATATACATTTTATAACAAACTGTTACAAACACTTTTTATAGACCACCTCGTCCAATCCAAGGCAACGTGTTCCTTTAAGTGCCTTGCTCAAAGGCACAAGAGTCAAGATCAGGATTCGAACCAGCACTCTGCTGCTGACAACATCACAGCTTGGATTTGGACAGTGACTTGGATCGCTCGACAAAGGCTCGGCCACGACACGCAGCAAAGTGTCTTGGTCAAGTGGTTAAGAGCACCAGACTCAATATTGTTATTAGATCAAACGTGATATCTTTTTCCATATTAATACACCGCAGTACATGGAAGTGAAAAGTTTCTCAAAATACATTAAATTATCGAAAGATGTTGTGATTTTTTCAAGTAGTTTTTTATTGCCATCAATTTTTAGAGTCATTACCAAATGTATACAGACCCTTTAAGAGTGAAGGTACTTCTAAAAGACAAAATAATGCACTGTTATTTGTTTTGGTTGCTTCAGGTATTTGATAACACGCCTGCCACCAAGGATGGTACTTTGGCATCAGGGGACGAGATAGTTGGAGTTAACGGCAAATCAGTTAAAGGGAGAACTAAAGTGGAAGTAGCTCGCATGATACAAGCTATCAAGGTAATGCAAATCATCCTTAGGGGCATAAGTAACAGCTTATTTATTTAAGCAAAATATTTTAAATGTGTTTGTCTTACATGGAAGGTAGTGGTAGCACTTAAAGCCTAACTAATTACATCAAATCTGCATATGCTTTCGTGGCAACAAATACTTTGGAAAGATAATTATGTAGTTGCTGCAAAAGCTCATGAATGCAGTTTTTATGTAGCTAGTGAGTCTTTAAGTGCTACCATTTCCTTCTTTGTTTTATCTATAAGGCTAACACAGCTATTTTTTGTTAAGATACACAAAAACAACCTACAATGTACAGGCAGTCAAATTAAGATAAAAGTGTAATTTTTGTGTTAAAAATAACAGTACATTGGGACATGTTACGGATAACATTGAGTTCCAGTCTGATTTACGCATAAGAACAAAATACCTTACTTTTAAGCACTGCAAATACAACTAAATCCCATGAAGTGATAAACATTCATATGTCCTTTAGTCATTGAAGATGGTGTTTACTGTTTACAATGAATCAGTTTCGGAACGTTATGGTTCACTGTCAAATCATAGTCTGGTTCCTTGCATGGGTGCATTGTCATTGTCGCCTTCCTCAGTTGTAGCATTTGGCTCATCAGTAGGTGGTGGATTAATCACTGCATGGACTGATGGTAAGACTTGTTGCTGACCATCTGGCTGTATAGCACCAGTTGGTGGATTACTTCTGGCATGGACTGATCGTACAAGAGGCTTTCTTAAGGTGGAAGGCTTGAAAGAAGGCAGTTCGGTATTCCCTGTTTGTCAGTCCGTAGATCACAGGATTGACAATGGTGTTAACATACTGAGGCAGGAGCATGAACCAAGTGCCTCCAGTGAGTACAAAACCTTCTAATGGATTGTCAATTTGAGCCGTACGACAGAACCAGATCGTGAACACCAACACAATGTACGGAGCGTGACAAATGAAGAAAACCACACCGTTGGCAATCAACATTTTGGCGACCTGGTTGCGGATTTGCACGGCTTTCCTGTCTGTCTCCCGTCTACCATTGAATTCCCTGCGTTTGCTGAGTACCTGTATGATGCGTGCGTACATGTAAACACTGCTAAACATTGATAGGAACCACGGAAGAAGTATGAGGAGTTGGGTGTATTGATACACCTGTGGGCTTATAGGTGAACAATAACTTAAAGATGATGGTAGCATCTGGTAGGTAACTTCATCGGGCCAACGTACACATCGTCTTTGACGAACCGCAGTTGCGGGTATTTCCAACACGGCGCAGGCTAACCCAGTCAGCCAGCAGAACCCAGCTATTTTCAGGGTTCGTCGACGACCACGAATTTTAAGATGTTTCAAAGGATGACAGAGGGCGAGATATCTCTCAAATGACATCATAGTTACCAATGCAATAGATGTAACATATCCAGTCAATATAGACAAAGCTAATAGCCAACACTGCACTGGATGGCTGATTGATTGATCACCTTTCACAGGAGATTGTATAAATGTGGATAAGTAGAAACACACAGAACTGACGTTGAATAAAAAGTCAGCCCATGCCACGTGTATCAAGTATATAGTCGTGTCTGATCGCGTCTCAGGAACACGGAAAACTACAAAGAGAAAGATTAAGTTAAAGAGTGTACACAGACCCAAATCAATTGGCAGAATAACGGTTATTATGGCTGTTTCCATAGAACTATAAAGCCATTGAGACACTTCCTCTTCAGTGATGTTCAGTGTATCCTGTATACTGCATTCGGTCGAATTCATGGTGGAGTTAAAAAATAACTACAACCGAATAACAATCAATCAAGCTCTTTGTGGTACTATGTAGGGTTTTTAGCTCTGTTCAATGCATTAACCTCAACTGAATGTATGTCGAGCCTATTTTGCTCCACTGCAAGTGGAAAGTCTCTCTTCTAATGTTTCCATTTCACTACAACCATAGTTCTTGTCAAACCCAAATGGTAAAATTATCCCTCACAAGTGAGACTGCATGTCGTGAGGATAGCTCAATCAAAGCTTCTTGTGGTGTAAGACTGTCTAACTGAAATGTCTAAGTCCAGTGAATGCATCCACATGCACCGCGGCGTCCTGTTTGTTTGTCATCAGACTGAGCACCACAACCTCAGAGAAGACGCGTCTTTGTTCAGGCAGTGATGATGTGGTTGTAAATTGGCACCTCAGTCGTAGCTGAAACCAGGTACAATATTACAATCTGAAATGATCAAACTTGATATACTTGATGAGGAAGGACAAGCGTCCTTCCACTGTGTGCTGATCACTAATTTGTTCAAGCTGTCATATAACGGCACGAAAAAGTGCATTATGTAACACCTCTTCTTATCGCCCTGGTAGATTTCCGTTTGTCTATTTGCCGCTACATGTAAATTGGTTTTTATTTAAAAGCATCAGTTAATTTTTAAGCAAAAACAAATATTTAAAATGTGTATGACAAACATCTTATTGATCTTAATAATTATTTTAAGAGCGAATAATTCCAAAGAGGTTTTCACAAGTCGGTGTCGCTCAGGCTACAACAAAAGTGGGTTGTCATTTTTTTAGATTTCCTACTTTTCTCCAAGGGCCAAGTATCAAGCCCGGTTTGAATAGTTTTATAATTCCATTTTCAGATAAAATGGTGGCAAACTGTTGTTCTAATTCTTCCATTACCTGTTAGGCCTATTGTCTGACCAAGTCTACTCGTGGTTCTAGGAGGAGCTTTGCATCACCTTGCTCAACGACTTATACTGACTTAAAAAATGATTGGTTGATTGATTGATTGATTTTATTAGGATAAAAATACAGCAAGAACATGCCAAAAATACAACAGGAAAAAAGACAATGAAATAAGATAAACCAAAATAGAACACAAGATAGAAATACTGCACAAACTTATCCAAGGATAACTCAAAAAGCCAATAACTCAGACTTATTTCTATTTGGGTCCTTAGTAATGAGCAAAATAAAATTGTTTCCCTTCGACATACCTTGATTTTTTTCTCAGACCGTTACCATAAGCACAAACATAAATTTTGTTTGGCCTTTGCAGAAAACTGCCACAAAATATGTTCTGCATAATACGCAGCTCTTTGGAATTACGCAATCTCCCCATTATGGAGTAATTTTAGAATCATTTGATCATGATTTTCTTAGTTTTTCCGGTTTTTTTTCTTCATTTTCTTCTCCAAAGTCTGAAGTGATAATCAACTATAACAAGCTGCATGCAGATCCTAAACAGGGCAAAAGTTTGGACATCGTCTTGAAGAAGGCCAAGCATCGTATGGTGGAGAATATGAGCTCATCTACCGCCGACGCCCTGGGTCTTAGCAGAGCCATCTTGTGCAATGGTAAGGAAGAACAAAATAGCTTTTATAGATTTTTTTCACTGAGCTCAGGAAGGTACTGAGTATACAGTGCTAGCACACGACGGTGTATATGGGTAACACCAACAACATTTCTTATCCCCAATGCAAATATCAATCTATTAAAGCGTTGCGGTACCCGATGCTAAAATGATTCAAACTGCCTCTAGCAACCCAGACAAGTTCAGTGGTCTAGTTAGTAAGACACTGCTCTAGAATTGCAAAGGTTGTGGTTTTGAATCCCACCAAGGAATATGCGTACAGGTGATTTGTTCACAGATTAATAATAATATAAATAATAATAAGCAGTTATATAGCGCCATCTATCTAGAAAACTAATCTGAGGCGCTGGAGAGGAAAAGAAACCGAAACAAAGAAGTTTATACAAAGAAAAGGACTTGGGAAAGTACTGACAGACATCGGTGTATATGGGTAAAACCTAAATTAACCAAATAGCTAAAAGGTATTTGAAAATGCTATAATAGACCTAAGTGTTATGGTAAGTGCAAGGAGAGCAAATATTTTAAAGAGTTTTGAAAAAAGCATTTCTATGCTTTAATGCTGTTAAACCCCCATGTTAATACCACCTTTGTTTCGAAAGCTGCGAAAGTAGAAACACCCAGATTTAGGGGGTTTAAAGTTGAGTTGTTACTGACCATACAATGGATTCTGCACTTCTGATATAGACCCCTTCCTTACTTAGTCATTAAATTGTTATGTTTCTCTAACTTGTTGCAGACGTGTTGATAAAAAAGATGGATGAACTCCAAGGAACATCAGTGATGTACAAGGGTCTTATGGAACATGCTAAGAAGATGCTTAAGGCGTTCTATGACCTCTCTCAGACACACAAATGTAAGTTTGGTTTCTTTTCAAATTGAGAAATACTTGTTCAAAATGCACATAATTTCCCTTGATATTTGAAATAAAAAGTGGCATTCCCTTTTAAATTGATCCCTCTGCTGTCGCTTCCCAGGTTCTTAAACTTTGATATGATCCGTGGCCATGTGCATTTACAGGTTGTATGGCTTAATTCTGACTGGCACCCCGGAACAAAGATATTGACAAAATGGGGAGACACAAGAGTTCGATAACTCATTTCAAAGAGTTCTTGCACGTTAATCCGAAAGTCCCCCTCTAGTAAACTTGTCTTTGTTCAATCCAAAATTAAAATCAGTTAGACTTGTATTATGACTTGTACAGAAACAAAAATAAATCCTGTCAACAACAGTTTTTCCTTTTTGTAATTGGTCTCTCGAAAACTACAACTTTAAAACGAAATTACTCTTTCAAAAACCACGTACAGTGATGTGCTATATTTTGAATCTTTAGTTATTCCTCATGAGTGTTTCTGTGTTTCACTTCTAGCCTTTGGAGAAGTCTTTTCTGTTATCGGAGCTAGAGAACCTCAGCCAAAGGCTAGCGAGGCGTTTACAGTGTTTGCTGAAGCCCACCGGAATATGGAGAAGTTTGGCATCCGTCTGTTGAGAACAGTCAAACCAGTGAGTCTGAACATCACAGAGAATGGGCCCAGTTCATAGAGCTCTGCTTAACAGGCTTGGATTTACACAGAAATGGCTACAATGGCCTCTGCTGCCCCTGGTCTTGGCCTTGGTGCTCCTTAAAAAGTGTTCCTATAGACTTTCAGATTTCCAGTATTTTGACTATTTTAAGAACTCACTCTGCGGCAGTGAAGTTAATAACGAGAAGTCCCCTAGATCCACTAAAGCAAAAGAAGTAGTCCCGGCTGATTTCTACCTTCTGCCCAGGTAGATGTTAAAAAACAGGACAGGTCTTTTTAGAACTGTAAAGTCTCCCTTATTTCGCAAACCTACTACGCGGTAGTAGAATACAGAGCAAGACAAGTTTCTGAAAAGGACATAATTTATCCAGCAAGTAGATACACACATGGTGTTACCGTAAACCATATGTATATTGATACCTCGCCATGCAATGCCTCTAATCCCAAATACTATTTTATCATTCTCCAGATGCTGACAGACTTGGGTACATTCCTCACCAAAGCTATTCCAGATACCCGCCTCACAATCAAGAAGTACGCCGATGCCAAGTTTGAATATCTGGTTTGTACAACCTTCTCTTATTTAGTAAATCTTTTTTTTTGTTTTTTTTGTTTTTTACTGCTGGTTTTTAAGATCTAGTGCATGAATAAATGTGTGGAGTGTCGTGACCAAGTTGTTTAGCAGACTTTTCCCCCTAACAATGGTCCACTGGCCAAATGCTAATTAAAACACCTGGGTCCAATTTCATGGCTCTGCTTACAATACCGTAAGCAAAGAATCGGATGTTGCAGAAGCAGGGAGTTCCGCACTTATGTCAAGCATTTCATGATCTTAAACACAGAATTCGGCGGTAAACAGAGCCATTAAATTGAGCCCTAACGAGGACCAGTACAAATTCTCTTCAAGTGGTCCGGCTGGTTCATCAGTGTTGAAAAGCATCCTTATTTCTTTCGAAGTACATGTATGGACTAGTGATATGACAAACTGACTGGTCATGCTGACTGGTCATGCTGACTGGTCATGCTGACCAATCACTAAAAATGTACGTCTGGAGGTCACAGGTTTGGGTTCAATCTCCAACTTGGGCTCCCTGCGTTGCTAACACAGTGGAAACGCAGCACTGCATTTCAAGCTTATTTTTTGAGTAGCGTGTATTTTGCACGCGATGGTGGTTTAAACATCAGTTTGCGCATGGAGCCAGAGCCCAAGACGCGGTTTGAGAAATGCCTTTTTTTTTTTAAATTTGTCTTAAAGACAGTGTACACTATCGGTAATTGTCAAAGACCAGTCTTCTCACTTAGTGTATCTAAACATATGCATAAAATAACAAACCTGTGAAAATTTGAGCTCGATCGGTCGTCGGAGTTGCGAGATAACTATGAAACTATAAAACACCCTTGTCACACGGAGTTGTGTGCTTTCAGATGCTTGATTTGGAGACCTCAAGTTCTAAACTTGAGATCTCCAAATCAAATTCGTGGAAAATTATTTCTTTCTCCAAGACCACGTCACTACAGAGGGAGCAGTTTTTCACCATGTTTTATACTATCAACCTCTCCCCAGTACTCGTTACCAAGTAAGGTTTTATGCCAATAATTATTGTGAGATTTCCAATAGTGTCCACTGCCTTTAAAGTCAACTCTAAATTAAGAAATCTTGTTGAACATTTTTTTTTCGTGTATTGCTCCCCTCCAGTCATATTGTTTGAAAGTGAAAGAAATGGATGATGAGGAGTACGCTTATGCAACACTAGGGGAACCACTCTACAGAGTAGAAACAGGAAACTATGAATACAGGTAAGAAACTAATAATATGCTGATAGGTTTTATGTAGACCTGTCTGCAGAAAAATTTGCTCTGTATGAAACACAAAATATTGGATTGGTAGTGATCAGAAAATAAATTGTTTTTTTTGTCTTGACATAGTCATGTGAAATTTGATTTCCTGTGTACATGGTGAAGTCCATTTCAAAGGCAAAGTATATCAATGGTTATTGGAACCGTTTGATTACAACTAACATTTGACAATTTAATTTCAAAAGATGGTCACGTTTTTTTTATATCGCTTGGGAGATTAGATACTTTTCTAACAGATTAATCTTTCTTCTTCAGGTTAATCTTGAGATGCCGTCAACTTGCCCGAGCTAAATTTGCCAAGTTGCGATCTGACGTCATGGTCAAACTAGAACTGCTAGACCAGAAACATGGTAAGTTATTGTTTTTTTTTTTTTTCTCTATTGATTTTTAGTGATCAGTAGATACGAATAAAGTAACTTTTTAACATCATTTGAAAGATCGATAAACCAGACAAACCCCTACGTCCTATTCACCTTTTGGTCACCATGCAATACCTCAAATCCCACATATCATTTGTTTTCCCGCACAAAAATAGTATTGTTTAAGTATTGTTTGAAGCTTTGCATGGTGTGGAGAAATAGGAAGAAACTATAAATAAATCGTAAGCGTGCGGGTCCAACCATGTGTAAATCTCTTTTGTGCAAGTGTTGGCTCTGAGAAGAGCAGGTTTGGTCGCGGCATTTTGAACAGTATACTCGCACGTCTTCCTTCCTATAGTATTGTTTGTTTAGGCTTAGAAGGATGATTTGATACTTTGAAAATTTTGGAATGTGGATGTTTACCGCCGAGTAACTGTTCATAAATTCATTGTATTGAATATGTTTTGGGTACTTTCGCTGACATCTCAGGAAATTGTCATGAAACAATAATCTAGATTTATGATGTTTAGTTCATTAAAATCCTTCTGTCATGCTGGGTTTCAAATTTATCCACTTCTCATTTCATATTACTTCTCTTTTCTCTTTTAGTGCAAGATATTGTGTTTCAACTCCAGAGACTCGTTTCGGCCATGGCGACCTATCTTCAAGACTGCCACAAGCAGATGAAAGTCGCCGAGATCTTCCCCATCGAGGTTGATCTCCTGCGCACCACCATCAACTACGACACTAGTGATCAGTTCAACGATGATGATGAGGAGGACGAGGAGGAGGAGGTCGATGCTGTTCTCGAGGCGGAGGAAGATCTCATCTCACCTGCAAGCTGAATGTAGCTCCGTTTTAATCAATAAGCCACCCTTAAAGGAACACGTTGCCTTGGATCGGACGAGTTGGTCATTGAAAAGCGTTTGAAACCATTTGTTATAAAATGGAAATGGTAAGATAGATAATTTAAAAGTAGAATATAATGATCCACACAAATTTGCCTCGAAGTTTCGTGGTTTTCCTTTTATTTTGCAAACTAACACGGTCGGCCATTTATGGATAAATGGCCGACCGTGTTAGTTTGCAAAATAAAAGGAAAACCACGCAATTTCGAGGCATATTATATTATATAGTATATATAGATCATTGTATTCTACTTTTACAACATCTTTCTAACCATATACATTTTATAACAAACAGTTACAAACGCCTTTTATAGACCAACTCGACCGATCCAAGGCAACGTGTTCCTTTAAAGGCACTGGACACGTTTGGTCAAAGACGGTATTCTCACTTGGTGTATCCCAACATATGCATAAAATATTAAAGCTGTGGAAATTTTGACACATTGAAGTTGCAAGAGAATAATGAAAGAAAAAATATCTTTGTTGCACACACTTGTGGGCTTTCAGATGCCTACAATGCTTCAGGCCTTGAAAGGATTCAGGCCTGAAGTCTTTTAGTATTGGATTGAAGAATTACCTCTTTCTCAAAAACTACGTTACTTCAGAGGGAGCCACATTTTATACTATCAACAGCTCTACCAATGCTTGTTTCCGAGTAAGTTTTTATGCTAACAATTATTTTAGTAATTACCAATAATGTCCAGTGCCTTTCAGCCATGTCTGAATAAGCCACGTGCGACTTAAATTAAGTCTTGTACATTGACTTGCCTAGGCACAAGTTACCACTTACATTTCAATTCCTCGGACTATAGGCAAAGTTGCTATGTCAAGCCTTTTTAATTGCAACCTCCAGATGAGCAAACCCTGTTATCATTGTACCATACACACCATCCCTTACTTAACTACCTAAAAGCTTGATCCGAAATATGTGCCATGCAGGCCTGTATTCTTAAAAGGGCAAGGGCACCAAGGCATTTTCTCCTTAGTAAAGGGCACCTCATGAGAAAATTGTAAATTTCTACTGAAGCATTTCCAGGGCACCAAGGCATTGATCGGGGGGCACGGAGGCAATCACCTTCGTTGCCTCTGTAAAGTATCAGGCCTGACCATGAATCTTGCATTTTTTGTGAAACTGAACCAATGAGTTGTTTGACGATTCTAGAATCGTTTCATGCTGGTTACATTTAGCAACCAACTAGATTTAGAAGAACAAAATTGGGCCAATTTGAATGTTTAGAGCATGCCTTAGTTTGTTTAAGTCTGAATGTTTTGGTGTAAAATAGTGGTCTCTTAGTGTATCGTGTTGATTTCCGGCATGCAACTTTTCAGTCGATTTCCTCGCTTTGGGGGTCTTCAGCGTTGTGCCTTTGCTGTGAGTGGCATGATCCTGTGTTTTTAACAAACTTCATTTACATGCCTGTCGACAAACTCTGCTTTATCTTTAACTCCAAAAAGAAAGCAAAGTGGAAACAACGCCTGGGTATCTTCATTGTTACCCTCACACTCGTTTAGGTATAGAGAATCAAACTATTTTGTCTATCTGGTGACATAGACCTTTTCGCAAATACCGGGGCGCGCGCGTAAAGCTTGGAATTAGGTGCATTGTGGTCCAGCTGGTATCCAAATTTGATCCATATCTATCCCACAATGCACCTCATTCAACAGTCTGCGCTTGCGCATTGGTATTTGCGATAAGGTCTATGGGACCTACATGGACTTCTTTTTAGTGTAGAAAGATTGGCATGCACAAAATGTACAAAGCTGCACGAGCCTAAATTCCCGGATAACCTGTGCAATATGCTTGGCGTAGAAGCGTGGAACTCCCTGCTTCCCTGTAAGAGGTGATTCTTTGCTTACGGTAAGCAGAGCCATGAAATTGGGCCCAGAACATCTGGGTTTCCCGTTAAATGTTGCTCTCAAAAATTGCTGGCATTTTGGCCCCAGATCCCCAGCATGGTAAAGTTGCCAAACAGTTATAATACATGTACAAAGTTTCTTTGTAAACGGTACTTCTGTAAGAAAATGTTTCTAATAAATCAAATCAAAACTTGTGACAACTGTTTTATCTCTTACTACCCTGCATTCCTGCGGTTATTAAGCACTAGTTTTTATTACAGTGGTAGCTGTATTTGTAAGATAAATATTTAAGTTATTTTGGGGGGGGGGGAACTAAGCTCTACAGTACTGCATATTATATCTAACCCAATTTTCTTCTTTTAACAAAACAGTACTGACAACTTTGTTTTACTTGCAATTAAATTAGAATATTTGTATTAGTTTAGAATTGTTTAATAATTATCTTGTCATATTCCACCTTCCAGTCAGATTCAAGAAAGTTGTGTAAATATGTAATGAAAAGTAATGCAATGAATACAAATCTATCTGATTCCATTCATTTATGTGATATTTACAATTATTTATATCCTGAATAAATTAATCTATATGTTCCGAAATAGAGTGTTGGTTTTTGCTTTAATCTACAGCTGGTGGAAAGCCATGTGTATTTTCCTATTCTTTTAGAATGTTCCTCTTCCATGGTTAATGTTCCTCTTTCATGGTTAAGTGCAACAAGATATTTAATGTCCTGGGGTCGATTTCACAAAGATCTAAGATTGATCTTAACTGCAAATCAATCGTAGTTGCTATGAAAATGGTGATGTCACAATACAAATTACTATGGTGATTCTGAAAAATTGTCTTGCGATGAATTTTATTGCTTTGTGAAATCGGATGGTTGACCTTTACCAAATAGGATTATGCTCTTCGTCTATCTCCTTGTTTATCAGCATAATTTAGTTCCCCAATATTAGTTTAGTTAATTCATGTTTAAGTTTGATTTCAATAATCACAAACTTTTTAAATGTTGCACGAATTGCCTCCACCACTAATAAAAAAAAGTAGTATAGCCCCAATTATCTTCTCTCATGTTCAACAGAAAAAGCGGACAAATTATTTGTACTGTACGTCACCCAAAAAGGGTGGGGGATTATAAGAACAACCTTTTATTTAGCAGTTGTCACTTTTCACTGAACCCCTCCCCCTTCAAAACCAGCCAAACCCCGCCCCTACTCTAAACAATTTGTGTAGCGCCCTCTATGGATAGGTCAAATTCAAGATGGCAGCCTCCATGGCCAAAAGTTTGAAACTCTCTTTCGGGGTCTCTTTCGACAGCTGCAGAGTCAAGTATTGCAGTGCGTTATGATCTAAGTAAGTTTAAAACCTGTAAAATGTGCTCAAAAGGGTCATAGTTTTACACTTCAGAACTATCGATTCTGGCAGTTTTTTAAGCGCATTTGTTATTGTAGAAACCCCACCACACTGACAGTGACAGGCATGACATGTCTGTCATTGAATATTGTCTTGTCTTGTCTTTATTGCACAAACCGCCGCCACTGGGCTATAATTTATAAACGTGCAGACCCTCCTACTCAAATTTTAATTTTATATTTACAAGGTGGGACATTGGGCATGTTGGGTTGGGTCATTGTCATTGACAAGGTAAACATTAAAGGTTAACTTGCCTGCACAACCAAGACGACAAGAACCATGACAACAAACTAGCCCACATTGGTCCTTGTTCTTGTTGAGCTTGTTAATTCTTATTCTTTAATTAATAGACCATTAAACAACTACAAGCACTGAAGCAGAACACTATGAAAAAAGAATATGGCATTTTAACATCGGTCTCAATACACTACAGTCGGGTGTGATGAGGGTCTGAGACCGATAAAAAGAGAGCCATTTACAATTACAGCTCAACATAATTACAAGTACAATCGTTTGACCAGTTCTGGATCACTTTTTGAATTCACATTGTTTTTTGTTGCAATCTCTTTGATATCTTAAACAAAAAAGTTTATCAGTTTACCTAAACATGACATAAAACTCACTAAGTATTCACTGACAAAAAAAATATTAGTTCTTTCAAAGAGGCTTTGAGAAAAGTATCGTCACCTGTTTGACCAGTTCAAGATCAGTTCAATCTATTCTGAATCAGTAGAGTGCACTTTAATTGCAAACCGATACTCCCATTCATAAAACTGTTTCTCAAGGACACAAAACTTCAGGGGTGTGTTGGCATGTTCTTGGACTTCCTTCCTTTAGTGAATGTCGTGCAAGTGTCTTCAATAGCAGCGCAAAAACCCAGCGACAAAACCACAAAACAACAGCAAAGGCAAATAAAAAAGTGAAGCGAACCTAAAAAGCATTATTGACCCCTCCAAGTTTAAAAAATCTACAAGAATTTGTTGAAGTAATGTTTCTCAAAATCAACTCAATAAACTTTCTACTGCAGCAGTATGATTTTATCTTACTTAGTAAGTTACTGCGGCACCATTTGACGCAATGAGATGTTGAGTGACCCCCCCCCCCCCCCCCCCCCCAAAGAAGATTTTGGTAACTTCGTCTCCTCAAAAAAGTAAAATGACTGCACAGTATTTACAGGAATTTTTTTTTGACACATTCTTATCATTTTACATTAATATTTTTTGCCCTGGCACTCCAATTCTAAAGGTAAGAAGTTTTAACAGTGTTTTTCAACCAACATTTAAAAAAAAAAAAATGATCAATTTCGCAGACAACCTTCAAGAAAACGGCCGTAATTTATTTGCTGATGATGTTTGGCATCTTATTTTGGGTTTGTTGGTTTTATGGTTGTTAATCTTCACATTTATCAACAGAAATTGGTAATAATGCGAAGTGATATAATTATTTGGTTATTGCAAAGTTGAAGTGATCCCGAACCGGTCAATGATCCCGAACTGGTCAAATGACTGTATAGCTTACTAAAAACTAAGTAAGGTTTTATGCTAATTTTGAGTAATTACCAATAGTGTCCAGTGCCTTTAACTGTTTTGAATGAAAAGATGCTTAAAAATGACAAGAGTGAAGAAAAGGAAGTTGACCATTTTTTGTATTCACTTATTTATTTTCCTGTATTCAAGTGATGCACTGTAACCAAGAAGATGCGTCAGTACCTACAAAGTATTGTAGCAAAGTTACACCTGATGAATGTATGGCTGCATAGAAGACTACTCGGTATGAACAAGGCTGCCACCCTCGATGATGTAGAAGTTCTCTACAAGAGCAATAACTACATCGTTGTGAACAAACACTACGATGTCAAGATCAATAGTAACGACCCTCAGGATGAGATAACGCTGGCCACTCAACTTGCTCATCGGTTTCCAGAGCTTGTGGATGCAAGCATTTGTCACCAATTTAGGTGAGATTTTTCATTCAGTGTTTCATGTGCTGAAATAAGGACATTTCTTACCAGTTTGAGGGGAGGCTCTGCAAGGTTGGATCTACATCCAAGTTTCAAACCCCAAGAAAGAAAGTTCATTTTATCACAAATTTTATTATTTGTTTTATATTACATCTTCCAGGTTTGTTCACCGATTGGATTATTCTACCAGTGGCACTATTTGTGTTGCATTAAACAAAAGAGCATCTGCCAATGTCACGAAACAGTTCAAGAAACGTGAGGTCAACAAATGCTACTATGCTCTGGTGAGTAAGCAGTGAGGAAAACTTACATTTCATCAGCAGGAAGAAGTTATTAATAATGTGCACTGAATGACCACCACAACCTTTTCAAGCTTTGATCTTTCCTGAGTCTAACCTTTTATACATGGTACAATAGTTCAAGTGAACCACAAAACTTAGAATTTAAAACAAATTACAAAAATCGCTAAGATTCGTCTAGTTGACAACATCGCCATAGTGATTTGTATTGCTACATCACCCTTTGTTGCATAGCAGAACAACTGATTTCACTCTGAATCTCTAATATCCCCATGGAAAACAGCCCTGGGGAGGTCCCAGTTGATTTTCACCCCACGGTTTCACTTTTGCCGAATAGTGTCATCTATTTCAGATTTACAAATGAATTGAGTATGATCGAGTCATAGTAAATGAGTGAGACAATCATGAGTCCTTAGAATCTCCTCTAAAATTAATAACACTTTTACAATCTTTTTTACAATGGCTCATTGTACTTTTGTAAACAGAGAGTCAGCTGCTAAGTGTTGGGTTGTAGTAATTTTTCATAGAAACTCACATTTATTCTAACACCATGGTTTTCCATGTGCTTTAAAAAGGTCAGAGGTCATGTACAACCAGACTTCTTGTTGATAGACAAGCCGGTATATCCCAACCCAGCAGAGGGATTCACCCACATGATGTGTGTTGCGGACAATGACCTCCCCCGAGGTCAATCTGAGGTCAAGATCTTGTCAGCCATGACTGAATTGTCTGTCATACAGAGAGGGATGTATGATGGCAGTCCTGCAAGTAAAGTACTCCTGAAACCAGTCACAGGTAACTAGTAGGGGCTGACTAAGGGGCTTAGCCAACAATATTTGATGTGACCTAGTGTTTCATGGGTCCTAGGTATCACTGTTTCATGGGCACAGGTGGTGTTCCATAGGCAATAGGCACCAATGTTCTGTTGGCCCTAAGCACTAGTGTTTAATAGGCCCTTAGCGCTAGTGTTTCATTAGCCTAAGCACCAGCGTTTAATAGGCCATAAGCATTATGTTTTTTAGTGCCATAAGCATCAGTGTATTATAGGCCCTAAGCACCAGTGTTTCATAGACCCTAGGCACCAGTGTTCTGTAGTGCCCTTAGTTCCAGTGGTCATGTGGTCATAGGCCCTAAACACCCATGTTTCTGTGGGCCCTAAGTGCCAGTGCTTCATGGGCCCTAAGCACCAGTATTTCTTAGGCCCTAGGCACCAGTGTTCTGTAAGCCCTAAGTGCCATTGTTTCATATGCCCTAAGCACCAGTGTTTCATAGGCCCTAGGTGCCAGTGCTTCATGGGCCCTAAGTACCAGTGTTCTGTAGGCCCTAAGTGGCAGTACTTCATTGGCCCTAACCACCAGTGTTTCACAGGCCCTAGGCACCAGTGTCCTGCAAAGCCCTAAGTTCCATTGTTCTATAGGCCCTAAGCACCAATGTTTTGTAGGCCCTAGGTGCCAGTGTTCCATAGGCCCTAATTTAAAAGCACCAGTGTTCTGTAGGCTCCAAGTAGCAGTGCTTCAAAAGCTATAGGCACCAGTGTCTCATGGGCCCTAAGTGCAGGTGTTTCATAGGTCATAGTGTTCCATGGGCACTAGTGTTCTAGTTGGGGGTGTGTGAATACTTTTTGGGTTGTATTTGTGTAGGCTGCAATATTTTAGTACCACCTGGCAGACATTGTAAAGTCTTCTCTTCCAAGCCTTTCTCTACAGGAGTTCTTATAATTTTTATTGATCACTGTGTAGGACGAAGGCATCAACTGCGTGTGCACTGCTGGAGTATCGGACACCCAGTCGTTGGGGACTTCACGTACAGCTTCCGTAAGGACGTCAAACCTTACCGCATGATGTTGCACTCCCAGAGACTAACCATACCAACCAAGGCAGAAGTGGTCGATGTAACTGCTGCTGATCCCTTCACTCCAGAAAGGGACCCAAAATGGTGCCCTGAAGCACCATCTCAAGAGGTGTCTTTAAGACAAGATAAAGAGATATCAAATGAGAGAACTTTGGAGATGAATAGGGATTCAGACGAACACTCAGAAATGGATAAATTAGCCAGGTGACAACAAATTTGCAGTCTTCAAATGTTTATATAAAACAGGCATGATATTTTTTCTACTTAAGTCTGACTTCCATTTTTTTCTCCTTGGAAAATGTAGGGAAAAAATGGGATTAAATGGCCTATTAGAGCCTACACCATGCGTATATGTAGGTTAGCCCTTGTACTCAATAAAAAGGTTCCTACTTTTTCCCTAGGAACAAATATCATGCTTGATAAAAATATGTTGGCAGGCGTACTGTAATGTTATGGATGTTGGACTTGGTTGTTAGAAAGGAAAAGATTTGTACACCCTTGGGAGTAGAGGGTTAAAAACTAAATTTATTTTGAATGGTTCAGCTTGTTTTACCTCAACAGTTGTAATAAACACATCATTGTTGTGTTGTGTTTGCTTAATCAGAGTCAGAAATAAAGAAATTGATATAAATAAACCACCAATATGGTCTGTTATTGTCACACTCATTGTTCATCAATTACTAAAGGCAGTGGACACTAATGGTAATATCTCAGAATAATTATCATCATAAAACCTTTCTTGATTACCAGTAATGGGGAGAGGTTGATAGTATAAAACATTGTGAGATGTGGCTCTCTCTGAAGTGACGTAGTTTTTGAGAAAGAAGTAGTTTTCCACAAATTTGATTTCGAGACCTCAAGTTTAGAATTTGAGGTCTCAAAATCAAGCATCAGAAAGCACACAACTTCGTATGACGAGGGTGTTTTTTCTGTCATTATTATCTCGCAACTTCGACGACTGATTGAGCTCAAATTTTCACAGGTTTGTTATTTTATGCATATGTTGAGGTACACGAACTGTGAAGACTAGTCTTTGACAATTACCAATAGTGTCCACTGTCTTTAAAAAGCATCAAATTTAGTTGCAAATGGCAAAACTACATTGAGTGTACAAGGTTTATAATAATAAAAAAAGAGATAAGAAATGGTGTTTAAGCAGTAACTAATAATTGGAACAATCGATAGGTAGAGCCTACTGCATCTTTTTTTTAGCATTAAATCGGAACATAAAACAAACGGCCCAAATTTGAGAAAAATGCTTGACTTATACCCCATATGAAGTAAAAGAATTAAAGTATATATCCAAGGTCAAGTTACATTCAAAGGCACAATTAGAGCCTACTGCATCAATTTCGATCATACAATGGGAGCTTAAAACTAGGGCCCTATTGGCCTAATTTGAAGGGGGAAAAACCCCTTATGATACTTTTTTTTTTGGGGGGGTGGCAATTTTTCAGGTATCTATATTTTTCAAAATAAAGCTAATAGGGGCTTTCGCAGGTCAAGTTACATTAGAAATCATCAGTACAGCCTTCTGCATCAGAAGGTTGGGGTGTTGGAATAATATATCAGTCATCTTGAAAAGCTATAAACCTTGAATGCATACTTCTCAAATTTTGCTACAAAGCTACATTGCTTATTTATCAAATGCAACAAGGCCTTGCGCGTTTAGAAAATTTTGCCCTAAAATTCAAAAAGGCTAGACTGTGTATATCAAATCTACTACTGCCCGCCACCCCACCCTTTCCCCCGCCCCTAGCCTGGATCCAGGACTTACCGAAATGGCTTGCATGTTCTATTATTAAATATAGGGGTGTTCATTTAGGGTTGAAACATCTCAAAGCTCCTTCTTCCCTAATACTTGCTCCTAAACTCTCCAAAACAGTTTCAAAAATCCACTGTTAGCTAAACTATCAAAGTTCATAATATATATAAATGATTATTATTAATTCTACATCGTCCCTTCATTATCAAGAAAATAAAGTTCTCTCATAACGTCTAATTTGTTTTGGTATCACCGTAATATCCCAGGGACCTTCGTGATATGCAAATTACTCACGTGATGTGCGTGGGTGTATGCGCGCGCGCGTCACTTCGCCCGCTTGCAAGACAAAATGGCTGAATGCTCAAGAATTTTCTCTCATGTTCTTTCACAATTTACATGTAATTAAGTCGACACAATAACTACAACAATGAAAGAGGTGAGTAGAGTATGCTTTATAGCATTCGTAGAATACTTCTTTCGTTTCTTTATGAGTTTCTGAAACGGTAAAAATAAGGCAAACAATGGGTAAGCCAAACAATAGACCTTGCGGTCCTTGCCGTTCGACACGGCGGCAGTTTCGAAACACACACGTGACCGACATGTTTAACATTTGCTGTATATTATTATAAGGACATGTTTAGGAAATTTAATATTGTATTATTTTTAGTTACATAGTGATTGCAAACAGGGTTTGAAAAATGTCTGTACCCTACCAACACTTATTTAATTTACTCAAATCAGATTATAAAAATTCAGTGGAATTGGAGCTAATTAAGGGCGGATGAATTGGTGGCGACATGGGGAAAATGTTCCCAGTTTCATTTGTTCATTGTTGTACTGTGGGGGTGCTAATGGCTTCATTTACTTGTTTAATGTTTATAGGTTTTTTCTTCTTCATTTTCCAAAATGTATTTGCAGACAACATCGCCCCCTCCTAACATGATATTGATATCCCCATTAAAAAAGCATGTTGAAAGTCTCACTTCCTTAATATGATGACTGGGCAACAGAGGGCACCATCACTTTCGCTGTTTGCTGTTGCGCAAAAGTGTGCCCATGCATTATATGTGGCAAATGGGGGGGGGGTTCTTTTCTTAGGGGGGGGGGCAGATTGTATCTTGTAATGTTTTGTGGGTTTTGTTTGAGGGGGCAGCCTTTTTTTAATTATTGAAAACAAAACAAAATTGTGTTTTTTGAGGGGGGGGGGGCAGATTTTTTTGTTTTTTAAAGTTTTATTTTGGTGTGTTTCTATTTGGGGGTGGACTTTTGTTTCCTTTTTTAGGGGGAATTTGGGGGGGGGGGTGGGGGCGTTCGCAGGCTGCATACTCCCAAGGTCTACTCCAACCAACATTTGAAGACCTTAAAGTTTATTTCTTTGGGAGGAAGATAAATTTACCATATTTATTTCTTACTTGTTTGTGTTTTATAGTGAGGAGAACTGTGCTACAGAACAGGTGCATTTCTACTAAGCATGTTACTGCCTTGGGATGTGCAATCAAGTTATAATCAAGATGAGGTCTAAAAGAAAAGGTAAACACAAAGAGTTTTCTATGATAGGGAATATTCGTCCATATTAGGTCTGTAATAACAAGTTTTCAAATTTATTTTTACTTCTACGTGCTACATTAAGCCTTATGAAACCCTACTTTAAAGGTTTAAAGAAACATTCCACCATATGAAAAAAGTAACGAATGGTGCAACAACAAGTAATGTGTGTGCAACAAAAGCTAATTTCAACCAAAGAAACATACCACATGGTTACAGTGCATGAGGCAATCCACTCCCTGTGCTGAGTGTATGTAAAACTAGTTTGAGTTATGCTAATAAGACTGTTCCACTAAGTTTGTAAAAAGGTAAGTTAAAATAAGGACTGATCCATTTTATCTACAGGTAAGTAACAAAATAAAGGTACAATTTAAACAACATTCTATATGCTAAAGTGTTAACTTTCCATTGGGAAGAATATTATTTTAGTTTGACCTATACAAATGTGTGCTGGCACTCAGGTGGAAAAAATCAAAAGGCATATTACTCAGGTGGGGTTCAAACACAGCTACAGACCATTGAAATTGCCCTAGTACAGTTTGAATCCTAGGTTTTAGCAGCAAACTATTTTAATAGATTTAAAATATGCACGGATGGGGGGGGGGGCAGCATTTGGTCAAAGGAGCGAGATTTCTCAGCAGTGACTGGACTGATCAATGGATTCATGCATTGTTAATAGTAAGCGATGCCATGTTGGCTTCTCTTAGCAACGCTTCACTCTTAGATGCTTAAAGGCTTTGGACACCTTTGGTAATTGTCAAAGACCAGTCTTGAATTCCCATGTGGTGTATCTCAACATATGCATAAATGAACAAACCTGTGAAAATTTGAACTCATTTGGTCATCGAAAGTGTGAGACAATAGTGGAAGAAAAACGCCCTTGTCGCAAAGTTGTGTGCTTTGGGGATGCTATTTTGAGACCTCAGCTGAGGTCTTGAATTCAATTTTAGTGAGAAATTACTTCTGTCTCAAATACTTTGTTCCTTCAGAGGGAGCCATTTCTCTTAATGTTTTATACTATCAACAGCTCTCCATTGGTCGTTTATACCAATTAAGTTTTTATGCTAGCAATTATTTTGAGTACTATTACCAATAGTGTCAAGTGCTGCTAAGGGAACAAAATTTTGTTGAAATAAACTTTAACTTGTTAACTTATTTTTATTCCTCTCAGACGTGTACCTTTTGCTGACAGCTCCAATCTTTCCATTTATCAAGAAAACCGCTGGCACCGACAACTCGATGTGTCCATCATGTACTGTACAGGTGAGTTTATACAACAACTAAGAAATTTAGCTGTGATGAGCCTGTATAAGGGCTGGGATATTAAGTCCCTCATAGCATTCTGATGCATAGTTAGCATAATTTACATTGTGTTTAATTTTAGTATTAAGTAGGAGCCAACTCTTGCTTAAAACCCTTTCTCTATGAGGTTGAACAATGTAGAATGTGAGGTTTGATACATTGAAAGCCCCCCCCCCCCCCCGACATGTCTTTGCCCCTTTGTATTCAAGCGCTTAAGCGGAGCCCTGGCCCGTTGCTCATCAGAGTCCCCCGCCCCCAAATGAACAAAAATGTCTTTTTACCAATCATAAACACCATTGACTACGGTTTTGTTTATTTTTTCCTCATGTAGTGTATGCTGTGAAAAACCATCAAACACAAGTTTGTTGAATTGATCAGATTATTAAAACAAGCCTAATGCAAGAATAATTGCTTTATTTTACATATGAACCAACTGCGAGGTGGTATTAACAACTGCATCTCCTAAGGACCGATTGTCACCCACGAAGCAGCACCAAAGTTAACAGTGTCAGTTCATAAGCAAGGCCTGAATGAACGAAGCAAGGCCTGAATGAACGAACCCAGGGAGATTCAAGCTGTACTTAATGGAGGGCTGACACCTGTTGCAGCCTTGGAACTATCAACATGTGAAGCAAATGTGAAGATGGTGTTGAACATGAACATAACTGATGTTATGTAACAAGGGTTCATAGCAATGCGTATTTATCAAATTTTACCCAAATTTTGTCCGAAAATGCAATAAGGCTTTAGACTTGCATATTAATTATCAAACTTTCTCACATTTTGCCTCAAAATGCATCAATGCTTTAGCCTTGCATATTTATCGAATTTTTCTCACATTTTGCTTCAAAATGCAACAAGGCCTTGCGTATTCATCGAATGTTGCTCAAGTTTTGCACGAAAAATGCAACAAGGCTTTTTTAGCCTTGCGTATTTGTTAAATTTACTCACATTTTGCCTCAAAATGCATCAATGCTTTAGCCTTGCATATTTATCGAATTTTTCTCACATTTTGCTTCAAAATGCAACAAGGCCTTGCGTATTTATCAAATGTTGCTAAAATTTTGCATGAAAAAGCAACAAGGCTATAGCATTACATATTTACCAAATTTTTCTCACATTTTGCCTCAAAATGCATCAAGGCCTTGCATATTCATCGAATGTTGCTCAAGTTTTGCACGAAAAATGCAACAAGGCTTTTTTAGCCTTGCATATTTATTAAA
Source organism: Asterias rubens (assembly GCF_902459465.1). Lineage (NCBI taxonomy): Eukaryota > Metazoa > Echinodermata > Asteroidea > Forcipulatida > Asteriidae > Asterias > Asterias rubens. The sequence continues at coordinate 14,761,663 of NC_047068.1, read as the reverse complement.
TTTACTCACATTTTGTCTCAAAATGCAGCAAGGTATTAGCCTTGCATGTTTATCAAAATTTTCTCTTATTTTGCCTCAAAATGCAACATATTTATCAAATTTTTCTAACAATTTTTCCTCAAAACGCAACAAGGCTTTAACCTTGCATGTTTATCTAATTTTTCTCACATTTTGCCTCAAAATAAAACAAGGCCTTGTGTATTCATCAAATGTTGCTCAAATTTTGCACGAAAAATGTAACAAGGCCTTACATATTTATAATTTTTTTTTCAAATTTGCTTCAAAATGCAACAAGGCTTTAGCCTTGCATATAATCAAATGTTTGCTCAAAATTTGCACGAAAATAAACAAAGCCTTGCATATTTATCCAAATTTATCACATTTTGCCTCAAAACGCAACTAGGCTTTAGCTTTGCATGTTTATCAAATTTTTCTCACATTTTGCCTCAAAATGCAACAAGGCTTTATTTAAGGAATCTTGCTCAATTTTCGCACGAAAATGCAACAAGGCTTTAGCCTTGCATATTTATCGAATTTTGCTCAAATTTTTCATGAAAATGCAACAAGGCTATAGCAATGCATATTTATCAAATTTTTCTCACAATTTTTCCTCAAAATGCAACAAGGTTTTTAGCCTTGCATGCTTTTCGAATGTATTTCACACTTTGCACGAAAATGCAACAAGGCTTTGCGTATTTATCGAATGTTGCTCAAATTTTTCATGAAAATGCGACAAGGCATTTAGCCTTGCATATTTATCAAATTTTTCTCACAATTTTTCTTCTAAATGTTTTTCGAATGTTTTTCACACTTTGCACGAAAATGCAACAAGGCTTTTGCATATTTATCAAATTTTCTCACATTTTGCCTCAAAATGCAACAAGGCTTTTGCATATTTATCAAATTTTCTCACATTTTGCCTCAAAATTTATCCAGTTTTCTCACATTTTGCCTCAAAGTGCAACAAGGCTTGCATATTTATCGATGTTGCTCAAATTTTGCACGGAAATGCAACAAGGCTTTAGCCTAGCATATTTATCCAAGGCTTGCGAATTTATCAAATTTTGCCCTAAATTGCAATTAGGCTGTAGGCTTGCGTATTCACAAAATTTTGCCTCAAAATGTAACAAATTCATCAAATGTTGCCTCAAAATGCAACAAGGCTTAAGTATTCATCAAACTTTGGCATAAAATGCAACAAGGCTAAAGGCTTGCGTATTCATCAAATTTTGCCTCAAAATGCAACAAGGCTATTATAGGCTTGGTATTCATCAAATTTTGCCTCAAAATGTAACAAGGCTATATTTTGCCTCAAAATAACAAGACTATAGGCTTGCGTATTCATCAAATGTTGCCTCAAAATGCAACAAGGCTTAAGTATTCATAAACCTTTACCATAAAATGCAACAAGGCTATAGGCTTGCATTGTCATCAAATTTTGCCTCAAAATGCAACAAGGCTATTATAGGCTTGCGTATTCATCAAATTTTGCCTCAAAATGCACCAAGGCTATAGGCTTGCGTATTCATCAAACTTTGCCTCAAAATGCAACAAGGCTATTATAGGCTTGCGTATTCATAAAATGTTGCCTCAAAATGCAACAAGGCTATTATAGGTTAGCATATTCATCAAACTTTGCCATAAAATGCATCAAGGCTATAGGCTTACGTATTCATCAAATTTTGCCTCAAAATGCAACAAGGCGGCTTGCGTATTCATCAAACTTTGCCTCAAAATGCAACAAGGCTATTATAGGCTTGCGTATTCATAAAATGTTGCCTCAAAATGCAACAAGGCTATTAAAGGTTAGCATATTCATCAAACTTTGCCATAAAATGCATCAAGGCTATAGGCTTGCGTATTCATCAAATTTTGCCTTAAAATGTAATAAGGCTATAGGCTTGCGTATTCATCAAATTTTGCCTTAAAATGCACCAAGGCTATAGGCTTGCGTATTCATCAAATTTTGCCTTAAAATGTAACAAGGCTATAGGCTTGCGTATTCATCAAATTTTGCCTTAAAATGCATCAAGGCTATAGGCTTGCGTATTCATCAAACTTTGCCTCAAAATATAACAAGGCTATAGGCTTGCGTATTCATCAAATTTTGCCTTAAAATGCCCCAAGGCTATAGGCTTGCGTATTCATCAAATTTTGCCTCAAAATGCAACAAGGCTATTATAGGTTAGCGTATTCATAAAACTTTGCCATAAAATGCATCAAGGCTATAGGCTTGCGTATTCATCAAATTTTGCCTCAAAATGCAACAAGGCTATAGGCTTGCGTATTCATCAAATGTTGCCTCAAAATGTAACAAGGCTATAGGCTTGCGTATTCATCAAATATTGCCTTAAAATGTAACAAGGCTATAGGCTTGCGTATTCATCAAATTTTGCCTTAAAATGCATCAAGGCTATAGGCTTGCGTATTCATCAAACTTTGCCTCAAAATATAACAAGGCTATAGGCTTGCGTATTCAACAAATTTTGCCTTAAAATGCACCAAGGCTATAGGCTTGCGTATTCATCAAATTTTGCCTCAAAATGCAACAAGGCTATTATAGGTTAGCGTATTCATCAAACTTTGCCATAAAATGCATCAAGGCTATAGGCTTGCGTATTCATCAAATTTTGCCTCAAAATGCAACAAGGCTATTATAGGTTAGCGTATTCATCAAACTTTGCCATAAAATGCATCAAGGCTATAGGCTTGCGTATTCATCAAATTTTGCCTCAAAATGCAACAAGGCTATAGGCTTGCGTTTTCATCAAACTTTGCCATAAAATGCAACAAGGCTATAGGCTTGCGTATTCATCAAATTTCGCCTCAAAATGTAACAAGGCTAAAGGCTTGCGTATTCATCAAATGTTGCCTCAAAATGTAACAAGGCTATAGGCTTGCGTATTCATCAAATTTTGCCTCAAAATGTAACAAGGCTATTATAGGTTAGCGTATTCATCAAACTTTGCCGTAAAATGCATCAAGGCTATAGGCTTGCGTATTCATCAAATTTGGCCTCAAAATGCAACGAGGCTATAGGCTTGCGTATTCATCAAATTTTGCCTCAAAATGTAACAAGGCTATAGGCTTGCGTATTCATCAAATTTTGCCTCAAAATGCAACAAGGCTATAGGCTTGCGTATTCATCAAATTTTGCCTCAAAATATAACAAGGCTATAGGCTTGCGGCGTTTTCATCAAATTTTGCCTCAAAATGCAACAAGGCTATAGGCTTGAGTATTCATCAAATTTTGCCTCAAAATGCAACAAGCCTATAGGCTTGCGTATTCATCAAATTTTGCCTCAAAATATAACAAGGCTATAGGCTTGCAGCGTTTTCATCAAATTTTACCTCAAAATGCACCAAGGCTATAGGCTTGCGTATTCATCAAATTTTGCCTCAAAATGCAACAAGGCTATTATAGGTTAGCGTATTCATCAAACTTTGCCATAAAATGCATCAAGGCTATAGGCTTGCGTATTCATCAAATTTTGCCTCAAAATGCAACAAGGCTATAGGCTTGCGTATTCATCAAATGTTGCCTCAAAATGTAACAAGGCTATAGGCTTGCGTATTCATCAAATATTGCCTTAAAATGTAACAAGGCTATAGGCTTGCGTATTCATCAAATTTTGCCTTAAAATGCATCAAGGCTATAGGCTTGCGTATTCATCAAACTTTGCCTCAAAATATAACAAGGCTATAGGCTTGCGTATTCATCAAATTTTGCCTTAAAATGCACCAAGGCTATAGGCTTGCGTATTCATCAAATTTTGCCTCAAAATGCAACAAGGCTATTATAGGTTAGCGTATTCATCAAACTTTGCCATAAAATGCATCAAGGCTATAGGCTTGCGTATTCATCAAATTTTGCCTCAAAATGCAACAAGGCTATTATAGGTTAGCGTATTCATCAAACTTTGCCATAAAATGCATCAAGGCTATAGGCTTGCGTATTCATCAAATTTTGCCTCAAAATGCAACAAGGCTATAGGCTTGCGTTTTCATCAAACTTTGCCATAAAATGCAACAAGGCTATAGGCTTGCGTATTCATCAAATTTCGCCTCAAAATGTAACAAGGCTAAAGGCTTGCGTATTCATCAAATGTTGCCTCAAAATGTAACAAGGCTATAGGCTTGCGTATTCATCAAATTTTGCCTCAAAATGTAACAAGGCTATTATAGGTTAGCGTATTCATCAAACTTTGCCGTAAAATGCATCAAGGCTATAGGCTTGCGTATTCATCAAATTTGGCCTCAAAATGCAACGAGGCTATAGGCTTGCGTATTCATCAAATTTTGCCTCAAAATGTAACAAGGCTATAGGCTTGCGTATTCATCAAATTTTGCCTCAAAATGCAACAAGGCTATAGGCTTGCGTATTAATCAAATTTTGCCTCAAAATATAACAAGGCTATAGGCTTGCGTATTCATCAAATGTTGCCTCAAAATGCAACAAGGCTATAGGCTTGCGTATTCATCAAACTTTGCCTCAAAATGCAACAAGGCTATTATAGGTTAGCGTATTCATCAAACTTTGCCATAAAATGCATCAAGGCTATAGGCTTGCGTATTCATCAAACTTTGCCTCAAAATGCAACAAGGCTATAGGCTTGCGTATTCATCAAATTTTACCTCAAAATGCACCAAGGCTATAGGCTTGGGTATTCATCAAATTTTGCCTCAAAATGCAACAAGGCTATTATAGGTTAGCGTATTCATCAAATTTTGCCTCAAAATGCAACAAGGCTATAGGCTTGCGGCGTTTTCATCAAATTTTACCTCAAAATGCACCAAGGCTTATAGGCTTGCGTATTCATCAAATTTCGCCTCAAAATGTAACAAGGCTATTATAGGTTAGCGTATTCATCAAACTTTGCCATAAAATGCATCAAGGCTATAGGCTTGCGTATTCATCAAATTTTGCCTCAAAATGCAACAAGGCTAATATAGGTTAGCGTATTCATCAAATTTTGACTCAAAATATAACAAGGCTATAGGCTTGCGGCGTTTTCATCAAATTTTACCTCAAAATGCACCAAGGCTATAGGCTTGCGTACTCATCAAATTTTGCCTCAAAATGCAACAAGGCTATTATAGGTTAGCGTATTCATCAAACTTTGCCATAAAATGCATCAAGGCTATAGGCTTGCGTATTCATCAAATTTTGCCTCAAAATGCAACAAGGCTATAGGCTTGCGTATTCATCAAAATGTTGCCTCAAAATGTAACAAGGCTATAGGCTTGCGTATTCATCAAATGTTGCCTCAAAATGCAACAAGGCTATAGGCTTGCGTATTCATCAAATTTTGCCTCAAAATATAACAAGGCTATAGGCTTGCGGCGTTTTCATCAAATTTTACCTCAAAATGCACCAAGGCTATAGGCTTGCGTATTCATCAAATTTTGCCTCAAAATGCAACAAGGCTATTATAGGTTAGCGTATTCATCAAACTTTGCCATAAAATGCATCAAGACTATAGGCTTGCGTATTCATCAAGTTTTGCCTCAAAATGCAACAAGGCTATTATAGGTTAGCGTATTCATCAAATTTTGCCTCAAAATGCAACAAGGCTATTATAGGTTAGCGTATTCATCAAACTTTGCCATAAAATGCATCAAGGCTATAGGCTTACATTTGCATCAATCAAATTTTGAGTGTTATTTTATGTGTGCAAGAATAAATGCTGATGTTATTTAACTCTGTTTGTCTCATTATTTGACTCGTCTTCTTGGCAGCCATGTTTTTCCACAATGCAACATATTGGGTGTGTATTAATTTTATGGGAGTTTTGTTGCGCAAATTTACTTGCTAAAAGCGACTTGTATACACACCTAATTGCATTTGTGGGCAAAAATGACTGCCTGGGGGTCCATCTTATTCTGGTGGAACCCTCCCCCACCCTGTGGGGACTTGCCAATTGGTTCCTACAGGGTGGGGAGGGTTCCACCAGGATAAGATGGGCCCTCAATGTAAATTGGGGGGGGGGGGGTAGTGTTGAGGCAAATAAAACACAAGATACAAGGAGAGTCATGTTCAATTTTTTATTAAAAAATTTGGCCAAAAAAAAAGCAGAGTTGTGCAAACACCTGTGCCTGTCGGTGGACCCCCTCGGCCACCTGGAACTCGTGATGACCTAAAGGCCCAAGTAGAATGGTCGATATGTTCTCTGTTCAGTGAAGTTCAATTAGATGTACTCCTAGTGTCTACTTCAATGTTGTAATGTCTTACAAAATATACACGAGCTAGACGCAATTTTGCGCTTTGTTTTAGATGTGAGTGTTGAGCAGAAGGTAGTTGTTGCTTGCTTAAATGAACTGGTGCCCTCAAGGGCCTAAGATTTCACCGATTGTTGTCTCGCAACCAAGCTGCACTGGTGGTGCCAGGAGATGTCGACGCTTGTTCCAATGGGATCCTAACTCGACAGATGATGACGACTTCTATCCAGATAATGATGTGCTGGTTGGAGAAACAAATTTTGCACTGGCCACTAATTTCCCCCTTGCTTTCCATGGGGCTGCAATTTGAACGCTCAGATGTAGTCAACTGACAAAATGGCTACAACTGAACTTGTTTTGGGCGAACTTTTATTAAAAATAAAGTTGACATTGTGTAAAACACATTGCATGTACCAAAGGCTTTGAGAAAAATGCTTAACGTATTGACGCAAACGTCGCAAACAGTTTTAGTAAGCTAAATAGTGACAATTTCTCACTATGTTTGCCAATTAATGATAACAAAGATGACATTGGATTCATATAACGTCTACCATCCTAAACTTTGACCATAACGACAACACATTTCAACAAAGCTAAGATTGATCAAGAACTAAAGTATTTGAGTTACTTGCAAGACTACTACATGACCTTAAAGTAAACGTCAACCCCTGGAGTTATTTGTACAAGATTTTCAGTATTTGTGCACGGAGAAAGTAATAATTAAGTAAACACTTAAATCTACTGTAACTATGGATTACAAAAAAACTCAGAACTTTATAAGAAAGAGATGCATGTTCACAAAAGACTAATAAGAAAAAAAGGTATTTAGGATACAAGTGTTTCTTAAATTGACGTTTCTAAAAGGATACTTTAATTTGGTTTGCATCAGCCATTTTTGGCCTTGCGGCAAGAGAAAAAAGAAAAAAGAAAACAACAACAATTTATGCTGTTTAATTCCCCCTCAAATTGTTATCTAATGAAATGAGGGACTAAACTTCTTTGCAATTTAGGGCACAACTGTTTCCTAAAGTGCAGTCTTGTTAGGAGTACTTTGACTTTGGTTACAATCAAACATTGTTGGCCTAAAAAGGAACTAAATGAAATGAGGAAAACATTTCATTACAACTTAGGGAACAACTGCTTCCTAAATTGTGAACTGAAGTTTGTGAAAGGAATACTTTCGCTTGTTTTTTTTTCACTGAAATATTATTGTATAGGCCTAACTCATTTTCCCTTCAAATTATTATCTAATAAAATGCGGGACTAAAGATCTTTGGAAATTTGGGCACAACTATTTCCTAAATTTAGTTTTTTTTAAGGAATACTTTCGCTTGGTTTGTTTGACAACACTGCTGGGCTTGTACTAAGAAAAACGACAAGCATGATGTTTCCCCCTCCATTTATTGTCTAATAAATGAGGGACTGAATTTCTTTGCAATTTAGGGCACAACTGTTTCCTAAATTGAAGGTTTTGAATGAATACTTTCACTTGGTTTGCACTGAAATAGTCTCAAAGCACAACACAACTTGATTTCCCCTTCAAATTAGTATCAAACAATATGACCAAATGGTTTCACTTTTTGTCAAAGATTGACTAAAAATTTTGCTCATGGTGACAAAAACTAATTTTGGCTCTTAAGATCAAACCCCTGTTTTGGGTAACACTTAGGTTCACTGATTTTTTTCTGTAGTTATACTTAAAAGACTAGCCCTAATGGATGCTTGCAATAATAACCTGATGCCAAGATGCCTTTGTGCTGTAAACTTTCCTACAAAACTTTGCAACCTTTGAAACCTCGAAATGACCTGTGACCTTTCATGCAATGATTTAAATGTTGGCTGACCAATTTATGACCTTTGACACAAAATGGAGACTGAGTTGAACAAGTAAACACCCCTAGCTAGTATGGACAGGATGCTGAAAAATTACATTATACATGCTTGCTCAAACTTGAACTTGAACAAACTGCAGTTTAGTTCTACCTAGTATAATTTTAAAACCATATCCTCAGATAAGATTTAGATGTTAACGTTTTAGGCATTTAGTTCTTCTTTCAATCCTAATGTAAGATTTAAGTGTGATGTCCCAAGCTTGTAGATATGTATAAACAATTACAATCAACATTATGTACAAACAATGCTTTGAACATTTGTGCAGTTCTACCCAGTCTAATTTAAAAAAAAAAAAAAAACAACCCACCATAAGTTAATATGCCTTGAGTGTTTAGTTCTACCTTTTGTGATTTTTAAATTAATATCCTAAGATAAGATTTAGTTGTGAATGTCCCAAGCTTTAAAAACGGTGAACTTTTACTATTCATTTTTTTGTTTGGATTTTTTTTGAAATTTTGTTTAGTTCTATCAAGTCTGATTTTAGAAACTGTTCTCAGAAGATTGAAATGTAAATGTCCCAAGTGTTTAGATCTACCTATAGTTGGAATTTAAAATCCATACCCAATAAGAAGATTTAGTTGTGAATGTACAAGCTCTTAGAGAAGTATAAGCTTTTATCAATAACGTTCTGTTTTGACGTTTTGAACACTTATTTAGTTCTACCCTAGTCTGATTTAAAAGAAAACCTATTCTCCAAAGATTTAAACGCTTACCTCGCAAGATCCACAAAAATTTGATTTTAATTTTGAATCCTAGAATAAGATTTAGTTTGGAATGTCAAAAGTATAAACTTTTACGATAAACTTTTTGTTTAGTCGCTGCATTGGAAATAAATTTTATTCTACCTAATAAATTCCTTAAAAACCATTGTCTCAGATAAGGTTTAAATGTAATTAAGTTTAAGTTGAGAATCTCAAAAAGATTTTGAAAACTTTCATGATAAACTGTTTGGTATTGCTTTGGAAACTAAGTCTGTAATCTACAGTAACTCGCCCATGACCAGACCCTAAGAACCTTGACATAGACCTGACCTTTGACCTATACCAAAAACAACCAATTTTAAACAACTACAAATTATAGGTATCCAATGTCATCTTTGGTATCGAAAGGCAACAAAATTTGTTTTCTTACTAGATATTGTGGATGTGTGTGGCATGACCAAGCAGAACATGTTTCTCCAGCCCTCATATCATCAACTGGATAGAAGTCCTCATCATCCACTGAGTCCAGACTCCATTGGCTCAAACGAAGACATCTCAAGGCATCTTTGATGATCTCAAAAGATCCCCAGTACAGACCTGTTTACTCAAAAACAAAAGAATGACGTGACCAACAAAAGGCTAAATAATAAGGGGCCCTCATCCCGACGTCTTGAGAGATCTTGCCGACCAGAACGTTTTAGGGACCAACCACTACCTTCCAGCTCAGGCCCTAGTATGAATGTATGCTTCCAAAAATGCTTGCTCTAGCTCGTCAAATTTTGTAAGGCATTACACCAGTGAAGGAGAACACTAGTTGTGCATCTAAAAGAATTTCACTGACCAAAGAACATACCTTCCATTGCACCCAGGCCCGCAGGACCACCACTTGTTCCAGGCAGCCGAGGGGGTCCACCAACAGGCACAGGTGTTTGCACAACTCTGCGAGTTTTTCAGAGGGTTTGGATGAGGCCCTAACATACATTAACTAAATCCATCAAAATGAGCTGCTCCTACACAATGACTCCATGTTTTAAATCTTGAAAATTTCATTAAAAAACCCTGACCTCAAACAAACATAATTGAAGTATAGCAAAAAACAAATTGGTTTCCCTTAGGATCTGAAAGATATTACAACAAAAACTAACAAAAAAACAAATTCTTTTTGAAAGAAATTTCCATATCTCTGCAAGATACTGAGATTTCCCTAGTTTTGTTTTCATGTTTGGTCAATGAAACAAAGTTAATGGCTACGCTTTCAAGAAAAGTCATTACTTTTTGAAAGATTTACTGAAATTGCCATAGTTTTATTTTTTTGCTTGGTCATTGGAACAAAAATAATGGCTTCGCTTGCAAGAAAAGTCATTACTTTTTGAAAACTTTACTGAGATTTCCATAATTTTATTTTTATGTTTGGTCATTGAAACAAAGTTAATGGCTTTACTTGCAAGAAAGTCATTATTTTGTTTAAGTTTCACTCTTTTTAATGTTCTCAGTTTTTAGTAGGAGCAGCTCGTACATGTAACTTAAACAATACAAAGACGTATGATTCAGAATTAATTGTTAACAAGAATAAGTTTGCATTTTTTATTTAATCAAGATCCAAAAGTTCTGCAAAGTTTTGTTAACAAGTTTTGTTAATATCTGTTAACAGTTTCAATCAGAGTGCTCTCTGACTGGTAAAACTGTGTTCCTAGAAGAAAATCAGAGTGCCCTGATTATCCGCAAGAAAAGGTATCAATAACATTCATCCAAAAGTTGTGGCAAAACAAAAATTTGTTGAAAATGTCTTTGAACAGTTCCAATCAGAGTGCTCACTGACTGGTAAAACTGTTTTCCAAGAAGACAATCAGAGTGCCCTGATTATCTGCAAGGGAACGTTTTCTATGATTTCCAAAGATTTTGTTTTGTGAATTTGGCATGTAAGAATCTGAATCATACATCTTTGAGTGTGAAAGGGATGGATCGTTATAAACTAAAGGGGACATTTCAGTAGTATACCACACAGGGGGTAGTGTGGGTAACTCTAAACACAAATCACAGTAGGTGAAAGTGGCTAAGCAAACAAGGGAAAGTGCTTGTACTCAACACACAAAGGAAGTGTGAGCAACTCAGAGGGTGTTCAGAGTAACACAAGGGAAAGTGTATGTACTCAACACACAAAGGAAGTGTGAGCAACTCAGAGTAACACAAGGGAAAGTGTCTGTACTCAACACACAAAGGAAGTGTGAGTAACTCAGAGTAACACAAGGGAAAGTGTCTGTACTCCACACACAAAGGAATTGTGAGCAACTCAGAGTAACACAAGGGAAAGTGTCTGTACTCAACACACAAAGGAAGTGCGAGCAACTCAGTACTCAACACACAAAGGAAGTATGAGTAACTCAGAGTAACACAAGGGAAAGTGTCTGTACTCAACACACAAAGGAAGTGTGAGTAACTCAGAGTAACACAAGGGAAAGTGTCTGTACTTAACACACAAAGGAAGTGTGAGCAACTCAAGAGTAACACAAGGGAAAGTGTCTGTACTCGACACACAAAGGAAGTGTGAGCAACTCAGAATAACACAATGGAAAGTGTCTGTACTCAATACACAAACAAAGCGTTAGTAACTCAGAGTAACATAAGGGAAAGTGTCTGTACTCAACGCACAAAGGAAGTGTGAGCAACTCAGAGTAACACAAGGGAAAGTGTCTCTACTCAACACACAAAGGAAGTGTGAGTAACTCAGAGTAACACAAGGGAAAGGGTCTGTACTCAACACACAAAGAAAGTGTGAGCAACTCAGAGTAACACAAGGGAAAGTGTCTGTACTCAATACACAAAGGAAGTGTGAGCAACTCAGAGTAACACAATGGAAAGTGTCTGTACTCAACACACAAAGGAAGTGTGAGCAACTCAGAGTAACACAATGGAAAGGGTCTGTACTCAACACACAAAGGAAGTGTGAGTAACTCAGAGTAACACAAGGGAAAATGTCTCTACTCAATACACAAAGGAAGTGTGAGCAACTCAGAGTAACACAATGGAAAGGGTCTGTACTCAACACACAAAGGAAGTGTGAGTAACTCAGAGTAGCACAAGGGAAAGTGTCTGTACTCAATACATAAAGGAAGTGTGAGCAACTCAGAGTAACACAATGGAAAGTGTCTGTACTCGACACACAAAGGAAGTGTGAGCAACTCAGAGTAACACAATGGAAAGGGTCTGTACTCAACACACAAAGGAAGTGTGAGTAACTCAGAGTAACACAAGGGAAAATGTCTCTACTCAACATACAAAGAAGTGTGAGCAACTCAGAGTAACACAAGGGAAAGTGTCTGTACTCAACACACAAAGAAAGTGTGAGCAACTAAGAGTAACACAAGGGAAAGTGTCTGTACTCAATACACAAAGGAAGTGTGACTCACCCTGGCACATCCGAAACGTTGAATATTCTTCCAAAATCTTAAACTAATAAATAAACAGTCAAATTTTGTTTGACTCCTAAGAATTAGGCACTAAAGTGTCTCCTATTTCAGTCATGCAACTCTATATTTTGATAAAAGATTTGACATTTCCAGAAATCCAAGCACAGCAAGATTTTTTGCTGAGTTTTTAATGGTTGAGAAAACCAAAACCATACAAATCAGATATTGCATGCCTGCTAATTGCTGATATATGAGATGGGCAAAAACCCCTGTGGGGAAAAATTCCCATGCCGGCTCCACTATATGGCAACCAAGTTTGTCAACTCCATACATCAGCATACATCTACATAGAATGAATGTGCTAGAACAGATAGCGAAACATTCTTCCATCTCAGCCCTAGACAACGTTTCAGTTTATAAACTTGATATTCACGACACAATGTGAAAGTATGAGCAACTCACCACAGTGGAAGTGGAAGAAATTCACAAGACAAGTTGGATGTGCAAGAAATTCAAAACACAGGGGAAGTGCAGAATTTCACAGGGGAAAGTGTGATCAATTCTAAACACAATGGAAAGTGTGAACAATTTACCATACAATTAAAAAACTAAAATCTACACCTGTAATCTACAACTAATTACAAACTATACAAACAGGTTGAGGCATCGATGCTGATGGTTGTATGATGGGCCGCAAACTCCTTGTGAATATCCGACACTCTCTGTCTGGATTTAGTTGACCTAGCAGAAGATGGAAAAAAGGGAACAAGAAAAAGATTTAACATTTTCGTTGATATAGCAATCACCATCTAATAAGGCAATGCAAAATATAAATGTGACCCATTTTTGTCATGATTCATAAAAGCATTTCTCTCTAATCCACTTGAATTGATTAAAGGCACTATGATTTAAACACATTGGCTGGTCATGTTGTCTGCAACAAACATCTGCCAACTGCTAGGTTGGTCATGCACGTCATCAAGAAAGTACCCACTTTATCTGAACTTGTGCATGTTCATGTTGCACTACTTTGTGCAATTTTTAAAGGCAAAATCAAATTGTTGTACAATCTTGTTTTGCATTTAGTAGTACCCGTAGGTAAAACGAATTGTATATCAAGTTAAAACTTCATAAACTTTCCAAGTTGAAGTTGGCCATCAGGGCCACTAATCTAGAGGCCAATAGTAGGGGATTTCTATGCTACTCAATGATTGTTCTATCCTACTCAATGATTGAGGCACACCAGGGTTGAACTTTTAGTAGCACAAGTACTCTTTAGAGTTAAGTAAATATCGCCACACATTAAGCTTCTTTAGTACAAGCCATGATAAAAAGGAAAAAATTTTCATTTCCGCATATTCATTAAATACAATTAAACTCCACTGGAGGAATGTACTGAATGGAAGATAGATAGAAAAGTGAATTTGGCCCATGCTATCAGTAATTTTTAAAGATTGCAAGCGTTTTACGCTAGTAACCAAGGAACAGCAGGATATTAACCCAAACTACTTGGGTTATCCTTAGAAGTATTTAGTTTTTATTTATCTTTGACAATAATGTGTCGTACCTGTAAAGTTGATTGATGTGTTCAAGGCAGAGGTACTCCATCCCACTCTGAATGAAGATCTGACACTCTCGACTGTCTGGTTTAGTTGATCTGAGTAAATGAAACAAGGTTAAAAAAAGTTGAACATACCCACAATAAAGCCATATTAAATTCATTTCAATCTACAGATGTGTAACCGTTGACATCTGGCAGGTGTCATTTCTAAATTTTTATGAAGTGGTATATTAAATTAAGACACCGGACACTATTGGTAGTTGTCAAAGACCAGTCTTCTCACTTGGTGTATCTCAACATATGCAAAAATAACAAACCTGTGAAAACTTGAGCTCAATAGGAGACTTTCCAACGCTAGGTGGCAGCAGACATACCGGGTAAATTTCCATTGTTTACGTAGTTCTGAACATGCGCATAATTCTGAGAACAATGGATTTACCCGGTAAGTCTGCTGCCCTCTATCGTCCCAGAAAGTCTCCCATTGGTCGGAAAAGTTGCAAGATAATTACCAATAGTGTCCACTGCACTCATAACTCAATGAACAGCTTCAAGAATGAACAAATTTTGGCAGTTCTATATGATTGAAAAAATTCAGCTCACTTTTGTTACTTTATTTACTAGTATAAGCTATAAACAGCATTCTATCGAAAGTTTGAAAATAGTTCAACTCTCAATGTTATTTTGGCCTTGGGGTGGGTTCACCTTTTTTGGGAGCGATGACAATGTCAGATATGTGATTCATTTCATTTCATTTTTTGGGGGTTGCGAATGTGAAGCACAGGACTCTCAGAAAAGCGAACCTAATCACTGTATTAGTCAAGGAGAAGACAATGAAGAATGAAGTTTCAGTTTTAGATGTGGGAGAAACACCCAAGAAAATTATTCAAAGGCCAACCCACACAGTCACAGGTAGGAACTGATAACCCAAGCCACATAGTTTCGACAGGGGGTCATAGAGGTGGAAGGCAATGTAGGAAAGATACCACTACACCAATTGGACCTGCAATTTTGTATTCAATATAAATTTTGTATCGTACCTGCAAACATGAAGTTGAATGAGTTGTACGAACTGGACACTAGGCTTCAGCATCACTTCTGCTCTGTGCGACATGGGGAGCCACTATGACGGATGATCTGACAATCTGGACAGCACTATGACTGATGATCCGACAACCTCCGTTTGGGTGACCTGATCTGTAGATGAAAAAAGAGAATGAGATTCAAGGTTCATTTATTTTCCAACTGTATCAGAAGAAACAAGAAAGGGGTATTGACAAACACAAATACCCCAGTGAGATTAATCTCATTCTTGAGTTATTGCTTGGACAGCATTTCTTTTGTTTTAGCCATAATGACCTTTACATTTCCAAGGCTCCTGGGGATCCCTAGACCAATCCACAAACCGAGTTTGGAGTTGATCACCAAGTCCTTTTGGAGTTATACCTAGGACAACATTTCTTTTGTTTTATCCAAAATGTCCTTTACATTTGACCATGGGGGTCCAAAAACAATAGGCTTCTGGTGGATCCCTAAACCAATCCATAAACCAAGTTTGGACTTGATACGCCAAGTCCTTCTGAAGTTATTGCTCGAACAACATTTCTTTTGTTTGAGCCATAATCCAACCCATGTAATATGCCTGTGATTTTTTCCCCACATAACTCAGAACAGGGAAGTACTGAATATTCGGAGTAAGGGTAAACACCCCCCCCCAAAAAAAAAAAAAAAAAAAAAAAAAAAAAAATTATACACATATTCTCTTTATCCCCAATGCAACTTAAACATCTATATTTCAATGATAGCACCACACAACCAACCTAAGCAAATTTCTATCACACACTAGAGGTTGTTTGCTTGGTACTTGTTTTCAGAAATTAAAGGCAGTGGACACTATTGGTAACTACTCAAAATAATGATCGGCATAAAACCTCACTTGGTAACGAGTAATGGGGAGAGGTTGATAGTATAACATATTGTGAGAAACGGCTCCATCTGAAGTGCAAAGATTTTGAGAAAGAAGTAATTTTCCACGAATGTGATTTCGAGACCTCAAGTTTAGAATTTGAGGTCTCGAAATCAAGCAGCTGAAAGCACACAAGTTCGTGTGACAAGGGTGTTTTTTCTTTCATAGTTATCTCGCAACTCCGATGACCAATCGAGCTCAAATTTTCACAGGTTTGTTATTTAGTGCATATGTTGAGATAAACTAAGTGAGAATACTGGATTTTGACATTTACAATAGTGGCCATTGTCTTTAAGCTCAATTATTATTATATATAATAATAAAAAAATGGTTTATATCGACTTTGGTTTCGCACCTTTATATTTGAAGTTGATTTGAGTTGTCAAAGCAGACTGCTGAAGAGAGACTCTCATGGGATATCTCTGCTCAGTGTGATTGACAGCCATCCATCAATGAAAAGTGGACATCTCTGCAGCCTTCATTAGTACATCTGTACAAGTTGACAAAACACATATAAATGCATAAAAGTTAAACATTAAAAAGAGTAAACTATTCATTGAGTCAGTATATTTATGAATCAATTTATTTCTAATAAATTACCCAAATCCTTCCAGAATATGTTTATGCTTTATTAATTCTCAAATCCACTCTCATACAACTAATTCCCAGTGTTCATTCAACCCAATCCATTAATTGTGTTTCTTTTCAAAAAAAATGCAAGAGCCCTATATATACCTTAAAAAAAAAAATCAATGAACGGTCCTCTTACAAACTTACCCTATTTGATTGTATAAATCAATTATCTGTTTGTGTTAGGCCCACTATTCTATTTAATTGATTCAACTTATGCTGATAATGTCTTTACCTATATTTCTGAAAGTTTGTATATACTCAGCGCCTTGAGTGCGCTATATGAGACTTCGATATTATTATTATTATTATTTTACCTATCTACTTATCTCATCTCCACACCGCCATTTACTGTACCAATGTTACTGGGTTGCCCTGTTTGTGTTCTGTCTGTGTCTTTTCCTGTATAACACGTTTGTGTGCCTTCAATTATTTCAGTATATTCTTGCATTGTTCTTTCTCATAGTTGCCTATTACACAAATTCAGGGGGGGGAGGTCTCTATCCAACGAGCTTGCTTTAAGGAGACCTCCCCCACTAAGTTGTCTTTCCTGTAATGTTATATTTTCTCATTCTAAATGATTGAGTGGAAATAAATTGAACTATGAACTATATGTGGAGTTGAAAGTCTCATTTCCTTAATGTAACTGAGCAACAGAGGGCGTCATCACTTAGACCACTGAATAGTGATTGTGCGCCGTGATTCCTATGATATTTTCCAATACCAGTGTGTTCAACACAGGATTAGTAACATGAAGAATCGTACCTGTAAATCAGGGCGTTGATTGAATAGAGAAAGCAGATTGCTGGAGACTCGAGGCTTCAAAATGGATAGATTGAGACATCTCTGCTCAGTGTGATGTGATGAACAGCCACAGTGACTGAAGACCAGTTATCTCCGTCTTCATTAGTTCATCTGTAGATAAAATAAGGGAATGAGAACAAAATTAAAGTCACCTGGAAATATAATTTTTTTTTTCTTCAAATATTTGAGTATATGTTTCTTAACAATAAAATAATTTTTTGCGTAATTGTTTTCAAAGATTTATATGTAAAATAAATAAAAAAAGTTGTGTGGGGTGACTCCGCCTACCCCTTTTGTGACGTCAATCGAGGCAGACTTTGCCTCGATCAAACATCGAACACACGTACGTGCAAGTACATTCCAAGTCCTAGTCGTGAGTTTGTACGTTTAAAAAAAAAGTTTTTTTCTTGCATTTTTCGTTAAAGTCGACCAGGTGTATTGCTGCTGGATGCAGCAAAACAACTAAAGATGGGGTCACTTTGCAAAGTGGTTCGTTCCGACGTCTTTTCCAGCGCTGTGCAGCAAACACTTCGAGCGGCCGTGCTTCGAGAATCCGGAATCCACTACACATTTTGACATGAAGAGAAAGGTTCTTTTCTAAACCATGACGCTATCCCAAAAATTTGTCGAAGATGGTACCTGAAAGACGTAACGAACCTAAAGGAGCATTTGCCTAACGTGAAAAAAAAATCAGGTATTGTTTCAACTTTGAGGGCATGTTTTTTTAGCTTGCAACTTGCACCAAGCGTCACTATCTTGTGTTGGCATTGCATGCGATGGATCGCGCCTCGATTGACGTCACGAACGGCGCCCTCTCGGGTCAGGCTTATTTTCAAATTGGAAACTAATATTTTTTATAGTTAATTGTTTATTCATATTCCACTCATCAAAACACATACTTTAGTGACAAAAGCTTTATTTTGACAAAATACCACTTCCAGGTGACTTAAACATAAAGGAATTTTTAGCTTCTTCAATAGATTTTTATTGAAAATATTGACTGCAAAATCATTACAATCGGGCAATCATAAAACCACACTTTCCTTGCACAAACACATGACATTGTGTGAACATGTGCACAAACACATGACATTGTGTGAACATTCTTGTAGAATTTCCTAGTTGGTTGAACCACAAATATGCAGACAAAAAGAAACAGAGTCATGGTGTATTTTTCATGCCAAGAGTTTCATCTTTGAAAGGAAAGACCATTATGAAAACCTCATGTAGTGCCCTTGGTAGTGCCCCAGCCACAGTGGGATTCAAACCACCCACCAGAGCCTCCAGAGGTGGAAGGCGAGGTAATTTAAAGGATTTGGGTACTTTTTCAAAATGTCCACAGATTTACATTAAACTTACATGGTTTGAAGATAATGATAGTGGAAAGCTTCTCTTCAAATATTACTTACTAAGGTTGTGGAGCATTGAGAAATGAGTAAAACAAGTCACGAAATAATTTTGGTCTCATGAGACCAAAACTATTTTAGCATGTAAAATCCCCTTTGATATTATACCAAAACCATAGCATAACTGGTTAATAGGTTTTTACATGCTGAAACTGAGACGAAAATTATTACTTTTACTCATTTCTCAAAACTACAGCACCTCAGTAAGTAAAATTTCAAGGGAAGCTTTCTCCTATCAATATCTTCAAACTGTGTAAGTTTAATGTAAACTGTGGACATTGTTTTTTGTTAGGAAAAAGTACATATACCCTTTAATTCAATGTTGAGATTTCCCATTGTTGTATCCTCCTCTTACCTGTTTTCACTGTATTATGGCGTTTTCTTTGAAGTGGAAAACAAATAATGATGCCATATATCAACTGATGCCCTAACTACCTTCATTTGTCTATTAGAAGTATGCAAACATTTATTAAAACTTGATGGACATTTAAATTTTCACACCACACAACGATCTTCGATGACTCCTAACTGGTCCCTTTTGTTTCGAGTTTTTCTTTTTTTTTGAGGCAAACAACGTGTGGTTTCCCGGTGAAGCCATATACGTTGAATAAACATCTGCAGTGACAAGTGTTCTATGTGACTTTGTGTATGACTCTATAGCCAGCAGCTGTCTTCATTTTATTAAAAATATTTATGACATTTAAAAAATTACCATGGTAATTTGCCAAAAAAAATTTTTTTAAATTATAATAATAAAAAGTCTGAATAATAGTTGGTTTTTAAATCTGATTTTTATTTGTTTTTTTTTCTCTTTTTTTCTTTATAACATTTGTAATGAAGCATATAAATACACAGTGATAAGTGAATCACAGAGACGATGTTTAAATTTTAATAATAATAATAATAATAATAATATTGATATCAGGGTTTAAACAAAAAATTCTCCAAACATATTAGAAAATTATATAAATAAGGCACATCTAAAACCTCTGTATTTTTCCCCCAGAATACTCAGCAGAATGTTCAGTCACATTTGATCACGTGAATTGTGAACTAATAGTGTTTGATGAAACTTTTTTGATGAGCGATTCTTTTTATATGGCCCCCAACATTATGGCATATTATTGTACCTTGTAGTAGAATTGCCTAAATAAAATACCGGATAACTTTCCGTATGGCGCCACCACTTTTTCACCCATCCCACCCATTTTCACTTTTTTCTCATTCATTGAGGTATAAAATTAGATACTTTGTTATTTCATATCGAATGAAAAAGAGGTGGCGCCATATACGGAAATTTTTCATTTTTTTATCTAGGGACTGTTTACAATACATCGCGCACAGAGAGAGGTAAAAGATTTGCCACGATTTTAGGGCTACCTTGAAAACAGGACGTCCTACGCCGACGCGTCGGACACGAAGCGTGCGTAAAAACAGACACTTCATACACGCCCTCTCCAACCCCAAGCCCACCTTGATGATTTGTTAATGGCTCCGCTTTTAACATCGGTCTCATTACTGTCGAGACCGATGTTAAACATCGGTCTCATTACTGTCGATGCGACAGTGATGAGACTGATGTTAAAAGCGGAGCCTTTAATGACAAGGTGGGCTAACGCCCTCCCATCAGGCCCCTCCAAAACTGGCCGCCAGCCGAACGTACGTGGTTCTGGTTGAACATGGGTTGAATACCGTTTGGAAGAATTTCACTTACTTACTAAAAAATAAGGCTAGGCACACTCGACGACGAAAAACACTTTTTTGTTTGCAATTACTTGTTAAAAAAGCAACAATTACTTACCAAAATGTTCCTCGATTCTTGTGGCATTTGTCAACTTTTCCAAGTGCAAAACCATGTCATTTTGGGACGTTTTCTTTCGTCTGATACACTCAAGAAACGTTCACATGCTTCACGAAAAGCGCCATTTTTTTAATTGATTACATTCACCTTATAGTGCGCATGTCCTTCGCTTACGGGCCGACCCAACATCGTCCCCAGGGTGTGTCGAGCGGTTACAAGGTTGTAAACATGGTTGAAAAAAAGTAAACTATGGGAACGAGGTTGGGGCCGGTGTCGCATGCAATTATGTCCTCTATGCAATACTATCCGGAGGGCATTAGTGCACATGCAATAATGTCCGCCGGACGTTTTTGCAAATGCAATCGTGTCCGCCCGGACACATTTGCATATGCAGTTGTGTCCGATCCGCCCCGTGCAAAACCGTCCTTGCAGTAAATTAAACGCCCTTGATCAACAGATCACGTTTGCCATTGTTTTACAAGCTAAGTGCATGTCATGAATGACATATATATAGGAAATGTTCGGCCTTTGGGTATTTTCTGCAATCATAAAATACGTGAAAATTCATGCTGCATAAAATGTTGGTTCAGTGTATGCACGCTCGCTTATGCGCGCTAATACATGTACAGTCATACATTTCCACCGGACGGTTTTTGCATAGCCCCGGACACGATTGCATATGCAAAAGTGTCCGGAGCGGACAGTATTGCATGGCGGACACAATTGCATCTGACACTGGCCCTCTCGAAACTCGGCACAGGCTAGCTTGGTCCCGCGGTTGTTTCTACAATTATTGGGCGTGCTTTGCGTATGCGCTTAGGGTATCAGACGAGAGGATGGAACCGCCAAAGCTGAAGCCGTGGTTTCGAGAAGGGCCACAAGACACCCACCCCCACATCATAGTTCCCCAGTTTTTATATTAACGTTATTAAAAATGTTAACAATCTGTCTTGCTAAATAGAGTAATTTACATATTAATGTTGGAGGCAAAATGAGCGCCCTTTTCCTCTTTTAATCATAATTATAGTATGGGCGGAGTGATATCCCCACCCTCTACTCCAAGTAAAGTCAAGTACACACCATCTGATAGAAGTGAGAACATTTTAATCATTTTGTTTTAATCAGTTTGTTTGAGGGTATGGTGCACTTATTTTGCCATTGCCCATTGTTTTTCACTTTTGGAAAGAAATGTAAATGAAGGCCTAATAATGTCATCTCTGAATACATGTATAGGCCTACTATCATGTTTGGTTATAAATTAATTGATTTTCCTGGGCAAGCAATACATTTATATAGATGTAGTGCGAGGACAAACCCCGTCTCTCAATATTTTAAGACAAATTATGGAGAGAATGGAACTTAATATTACCTTGAAAAGCAGCTAGAAAGACGTAACGGAATTTCATCAAAAGGAATCAAATCAAAGTCATCTCTTACAATATTTTGCCTTGTATCCAAGTGTTCTTTATTGTAACATTAATTGTTTAATCTATTTTCCTTATTTTTTAAAAAGTATTTTCTATTGTTTTTGTGTTAGTAAAAATGTTGGTTGGTTGGTTGAACTGAATAAAACAAGATACAACAAAGAAACAACCAATATGCCAGACACCTAGGGCGGGAGCACCATACTGATGAGTCCATCAAGAAGTGTTTTTTTTTCCCTTTCTTTTTTCGAATTTACAGATCACAAATAGAACAAAGACCAAGAACTTGGACATTTATTGGCCGATCTGAATGATTTTGGGATTATTTAGTAATTACCTTTCCTGTGTACAAGATAAAAGGCACTTAGCATGTAAGGCAAAATCAACTAAATATACAGGTTCAACATTAGAAGGCACACCACTATATCGCTTGTTTCAAAAAATTAATGTTAAGATTCTTATTTCTAAGATTTTTTTTCTCACTTGAAGTATCTCAACATATGCATAAAATAACAAACATGAGAAAATTTGAGCTCAATCGGTCACCGAAGTTGCGAGACAATAATGAAAGAAAAAATACCCTTGTCACACGAAGTTGTGTGCTTTCAGATGCTTGATTTTGAGACCTCAAATTCTAAATCTGAGGTCTCGAAATCAAATTTGTGGAAAATTACTTCTTTCTTGAAAACTACTGCACTTCAGAGGGAGTTGTTTCTCACAATGTTTTATACTACCAACCTCTCCCCATTACTCGTTACCAATTAAGGTTTATGCTTATAATTATTTGAGTAAATACCAAGTGTCCACTGCCTTTAAAAATGTGATTTTTGCCAACCCTTGAAAGTCAGAAACAGCGCGACAGCGATTTTACATTAAAATGCTGGACGACATAATACACAAATTCAAAAATATACAATACTATTATAAAAAAACATATACACAGAAATTACTTAATATAAATTGTGGATCGTTAGAGCTGTACAATTATATTGCAAGTAAGATAAACAAGACAATAACGATTATTTTCAACAGAATACTGAAAGCCTTGGATAATACTTTATTGAGGTCGTGGATATGTTTACAATTTAGAATTGTATGATGTTTTGCGACAAAAATGTATTTTTTGGCCAATTACAGCCCCAATATGGTGTACAGCCATTAAAAAAACTCCTTGTAAGGTTTTACAAACAATTCTCCTTTTTAACATCTGTATAGCTTCCGATTAGGTTCCTGTTTAGCACTTCGATCTTGTTAAAGTTGCTATATAAATACTTGTTACTGTTTATTTTTCGTTGTTATAAATTTTCCAGATGGATATATATGATAAAGCTCATAAAACATGTTATAAAATTACATACAAAAACCATTAACTTCTTCATCTTTAGCCGAAACTACAAATTGGAAAATCTCAGTAAAAAAATAAATTACAACCAGCACCAAACTCTTGAAATGCAATAATCAAAATTTCCCCCTGTGATTATATTTTGCCAAAATGCACTCATATGCATCCAATATTTATATTTATATTGTTTTATTTAATTTTTGGTAAACAAAGAACAAAAAAGGGGAAGAGGAATTGAACCTGCATCCTCCTGGTGTATGCTCTAGTGCTCTATCCAACTGAGCTATAAAGCCCTATGCTGGCAGCCTCCCAGGTTGTTCAAGATCTTTGTTCGAGGGCAGAAGGGGGTACCAACTTTATATCCAGGGGTGCGATTTCCCGGCTGAAACCATTAACTGTTTTGGTCAGTGGCCAGTGAACAACCAATGACAAGTTCAACCGAATCAGTTTTTGGTTACGACCGCAAAAACACAACCAAGGGATCACACCAGGAAAGAGTGATGCACCCTGGGAGGCGGAAGAGGTGGTTCAGTATTATATTGAACGGAAAGTATTTATGCAAGTGAGTTTCTTAATATCGGTCTTAAGATCTGGGCCCAATTTCAAAAAGCCTGTATGAAGCACAAAAACGTGGTAAGCACAGAAAAGTATTGCTTAACAGAAACAGGTTATCAGCCAAAATTACATAAGTTTACATTATTGTGAATGGTGCCCCCTCAGTTTTTGCTTTATAGCAAAGACATTTTTCAAGCAGGATTTTCTGACTGCTTAACAGCTTTATGAAATCGGGCCCTGGTTTCGTCTTATCTTTCTTGATGACTTCAGGAACATTTCTCCTAAGGATTGAAGAAGTATGCCTGCTCGAAACTTGATACATTACTGATGTAGACAGGAGTGTATTGGTAGATGAGGAAGGAGTTAGCTTCAGCCTCGGTTTTGAAAGCATGGTTGCTTTTACGAGCTTCAAAAGAAAGAAAGATCAATAGATAGTAAACGTTTATTGTCCACATTTAGAAATTAAACACCACTGGCAAGTAGGTAAAATGACAAATGATATGTATAATTATGTAGACAGAGTAAATACAATGCTCAATAAAATACTAACCTAAAAAAACACACAGAAATTTACAAAGTTTGTGAACAAATAACCATTTTAAAAAAATGTGCCGTGGAAATCAAACCGGGAATGCTGCGTGCTGGATGATGTACGCGTTTGGACGCGCATATGGTTTGCCCTACAAAACGGCGACTTTTCACAGCAAAAAGGGGTCATTCAATACGGTCTATTGGCAGAAGCCGCTGAATCTAATAATGTTAAGCTAGTTTAAAGTCAAGAGAGTTTCTACTTCTTGCAAGCCAAAGGCACTTTTTATTGCAACCCACAAATGTGGTAAAAACGGAACAATCTAGCAAGTTTGGACAAATTGTATATGTTGTAAATGTGATTGCAATAAGTGTGGTGATGACACTCAGAAACTAAACTCCATGCCAGACAATGGGAAGGCACTGCTCAACACACCAAGACTAGAGCAACGCCAACTGGTTACCACTAGTCAAACAACAATGTGAATTATACTATTGTGATTGGTTCCCAGCTCATTTTTTACTGCAAAGCACAACACCAATACTTCCAGGTAACCTGTTTTTTTCAATTTAGGATGTAATTGTTTTGTTCACCAAACTCCGAAGAAAAAACCCCAGAGTATACAGTGCTTTATACACATTGATCCAAGTAAATACAAATAGTATTCTACATCCCTGAGGCAAAAACGAACACCAAATAAACTTATGTTAAAGGATTTGGGTACTTTTTCAAAATGTCCATAGATTTACATTCAACTTACAGGGTTTGAAGATAATGATAGTGGAAAGCTTCCCTTCAAATATTGCTTACTAAGGTGCTGTATTTTTTTAGAAATGAGTAAAACAATGTCATGAAAATACGTTTCAAAATGCTTAAATTAATTTTTCATGGCATTGTTTTACTCATTTCCCCAAAACTACAGCACCTCAGCATGTAATATTTTCAGGGAAGCTTTCTACTATCATTATCTTCAAACTGTGTAAGTCTAGTGTAAATCTGTGGACATTGTGTTTTTTGTCCTACAAAAAGTACATACACCCTTTAAGTCGTTGACCTTTTTACCTACCTTCAGACACAATGAAGTCTGCAAAGTATTGAGTGACTTTTACTGCATCTTGGGAGTGGTCGATATTATCATCTTTCCACTCAAAGCAGTTTTTCTCTGGATGGAACTGGACCCCATAGATAGGATACTTGTAGGCTAGATATCGGATAAAAACAATGTAAAACTTTAGGATGCATTAAACAAAAACGAAATTTTTTAACTAGTGCTTCTTGAGAAAATATAATCTGTTGCAAACTGGCCATCAACTAAAATGCGACTAAGAAATGCAAAAAATTGTTAATGGCCTGACCTTTCTACCCTAGCAGAGTCTTTCTTGAAGGCTAAAATGACAACACAACACACATGAACAGGTAACTAAGTGAAACATAAGCAGTGAAGTGGAAAGAAATGAAAAAGAGAATAAGAGGCAGTAAAAGCACAAAGAAAGAGCAAGGGATGAACAATTAAAAAGGAGACAAGGGGGTGGTAGTTTGCTCCTTCTTGGAAGAGGGATGGTTCGGATAAGAATGCAAAGTTCATTTACTTTGAAGGTCTCAAAAACAGCATAAACCATTCGCAAATGCCCCTTTTGCTGAAGACAAACAAAAACGTGCATAAGACTATATGCCATGCTCAACTTCCAGCCAATCAACGCTCTTCATTTGAACTCATGAGGGCGCCGTCTGATCTGGAAAGGAAGGTAAACCAGAAGGCCTGGTAAAATACCCTTGTGTCATAGGAGAGAACCAATGTCTTCTCACATAGATATTTGAGAGAGAATTTATCCTCTGCTCAATTTGACCTGGGTTGTCCGAATACAAGTGGAGTTTTGTCTTCCTCTAAATAATAAATACCGATCAAAACAATAAGGGGAGGGCATACTGATCAGAGCATACTGATACATTGAGCTTACACATCCCTGGAAAAAAAATAATGAAATTAGGATCCCATTGAAAGTTTGAATGGGATTAATGTGATTTTGGTTTTGAATTTGGGATCCAATGGGATCCACACGGGATACAGTTGAACCCAATTGAATCCTATTGAATCCTAAAAACAACAGGATCCCATTGAATCCAATTCAAAATATTAATGGGACACAATGGGAATTTTTTCCTGGGATGGAGCACAACCACAAACTTCATCTGAGTATAGATGACCTCAGTAGTTGACAAACTTACCCTCTAATGAAGAGATGAATTCAATCCCACTTATATCCGAACTGGTAGTGAGAACTTGATAAAATCCTGTAAGAGCTGCATTCTTGCTGAAATTCTTAAAAAAAAAAAAAAATGAAACATATATTAGTGATTATTGTATGGCAAGTAGGTAATGGGATTGTGCCTTTGATGATTCAACCAACGAACTGGGCACTCAGTCAGAGAATGTAATGAGAAAGATACTGAATTGAAAAAAAATATGGATTAAACATCGAGCGATTAGTCAAAACGGCTACCATTGTTATTCTAGCGTAAGTTTTCAAAGGAAAAATCTGCAATGGCTTTAGTCTGTACACAAGCTTTTCAATGGGTTCGTATTCTGTACACTTATGTTTTCAATGGGCTGTAATTTGTACACCTAGCTTTTCAATAGGTTGTATTCAGTACACCTAGCTTTTCAGTGGGTTATATAGTCTGTGCACCTATCTATTGATATGTTGATACTTAAATAAGATTTGTTGTTATCATTACATATGAAGACTACTTTGATGATAATTTTGTTTTTAGCACAATTATTAATATTTAGTCCTGTACCCTGAAATCAAACAAAGGTCTCAACTCACTGTTGGTGTCAGGCTGAGGTGATGATGGTTTAAAGTTACATCCTCCGTTGTCAAAGTGTTGATGATGGACTCAGGTGCTGCACTGTACATCTTGCTTTTCTGGAAATCTACGGGGAGATACAAAACAATATTATTGCTGTGCCAACTTGAAGAAAATGGGATCTTGAGGACTCTAGGTGGCAGCAGATAGCAAAACTTTTCCCCATTGTTTATGAAGTTCTGATGAGCATGCCCACGCTCCTAACGAGAAAGCATCGCCAAAAGTCATTCATTCATCCTTGGCAAGGTTTTAGGCAGGATATTGTTAAAGGGTGTCCAAATTTGCTGGAAATTTAAACAGCCAATAAAGGATGATCACAAATATATACATATAACAGTTTTCTAATAGCTGGAGTCCATAGGAAACATAATGAGTCTACCTCACGTTAAAAGATGGTAAAAATGGTTTTTCTAACGCTTCTAGCAAAATTTCTGAAAAACGCGGAGTCAAACAAACCCGCGCGACAAAGGAATTGTGACGGCAGTGGCGGCTATTTGATGTGGAAAATAGCGCCCTCAGTTTGCAAAAGCTGGAGAACTGTGTTCAAACCCAATTAGGGAAAAATCTTCACTGGCGTCAAGGGGTCATTGTAATAGATAAGCCATTTTTGACTCTCAGCTGAAAAAGCCGCGCGACCGGGTGCATTTTTGACTCGAGTTATTTATTACTAAATGCAAATTTTTTGAGTAAAATGGTGTCATTAACCGGTTTCTACGATGTCCATTTTGCCATAAAAAGGTAATAGTTGAAATATTGAGATCATCCCATATTGGCTGCTTAAGAAATTGGCGTCCAAGTTGTTCACTTACAATACAGATACATGTACCTGTATTTTAACAGATAAAACAGGGTGATAAATGTCCAAAAGACACCAGACCACCTCTGGCTAACACTATGACTCTTTGTTTATTTGTGGGTTTTTTTTTTACGCCACCAAATTTGATTTTGAACCAAGTATTATTATTATTATTACTACAGCAGATGTCTTACCAAAACTTAAGCTAGAGGCAGTTCAAATCTTATGTTTTAGCAGTGGGTACCGCTTGAATTAATAACACACATCAGTGTATGGGTAAAACCAAAACTAATATTATTTTGGTTATCAGGACGCAAATTTAACATCTATTAAACAGTCTTAAACACATCCAACTTCTTGGCTTTATACCTTTTTCAAACGAAAGAGGTAATGATACAGGAGCTCCATCAGTCTCCGTTAGGAGATCTTTATTTGCCGTTAACATTGACAACAACTCCATGCCGAGACACGTCCCCCACACCGGAAAATAATCTTTTTTTGCATCCAAGCTCTGCCAAGAACAAAAAAAAGTACTGTTTTGTTTGAAGTAAAGGGTAAGGGATTAAACAAAAATCAAATTAACTCAAAATCGTATGATATATTCATGCAGTCGTGTTTCTTATCACATGTCCGAGCAGTTAGTGTTTCTCAGCATTGTTTGGGCAGATCTAGTAACGTGACGCATGTGGCATGCGCAGGCCAGGTTTCTTTCATGCAGTTTGCTCAGGCCAGTTTTCCTTCATGGGGTTTCCTAAAATAGTGATGTCATCCAAGAAGGGTCTGTTTCTTGTACAACAAAGTACCCACAGATACATGACAGGTAGCTTTGTTTTGGTAGCAAAGGAACAGACAGACAAGCTAATACAATAAAAAAGTGCAACAAACCTTAATGGACATTTCATAGAACAGTCTTCCTGCCTTGCCATACCCAGAATTTAACAAGTCTGGTTGTCCACCACCAGGAAACAACACTCTGAAAGCGGCAGAAGCAAATTAACAGTTCAGTTCAGTTCAAGGAATTGAGATTAAGCTATTTTTTCTTCACTTAAGCACTTTTATCATCTAGTTGGTTGAGCGGATAAAAACACTGGACTTAAAGGGAAGGTACACGTTTGGTAATTTGTCAAAGACCATTCTTCTCACTTGGTGTATCCCATCATGTGTAAAAATAACAAGCCTGTGGAAATTTGAACTCAATCGGTCATCGAAGTTGCAATGATGAAAGAAAAAACACCCTTGTTGGACGAATTTGTGTGCTTTCAGATAGGAATAAAAGACTTCTATATTATTTTAGTGAGAAATTACCTCTAACTCAAAAAATACATTACTTCAGAGGGAGTCATTTCCCACAATGTTTTATACTATCAACAGCTCTCAAATACTTGTTACCAAGTCAGTTTTTAAGTTAATATTTGTTTTGAGTAATTACCAAACGGGTACCTTCCCTTTAAAGGCAGTGGACACTATTGGTAATTACTCAAAATAATTATTAGCATGAAACCTTTCTTGGTGACGAGTAATAGGGAGAGGTGCATGGTAAAAAACATTGTGAGAAACAGCACCCTCTGAAGTGCCATAGTTTTCGAGAAAAAAAAGTAATTTTCCACGAATTTGATTTCGATACCTCAGATTTAGAACTTGAGGTCTCGAAATCAACAATCTAAACGCACACACCTTCGTGTTTTTTTTCGCTTTCATTCATATCTCGCAAGTTCGATGACCGATTGAGCTCAAATTTTCACAGGTTAGTTATTTTATGCATACGTTGAGATACACCAACTGTGAAGGCTAGTCTTTGACAATCACCAACAGTGTCCACTGCCTTTCAGGCCCAGTCACACAGGCCCCGATAATGAGAAGAAAAACAAGATCGATAAAAATGCATGCCCTCGATTGGTTGAAATGCTCCAGGCAGAATACACCCATGCTTATTCAACCAATCAAGAGCCAAGAGCGTGCATTTTTATCGTTCTTGTTAGCGGTGCCTGTGTGACTTGGCCTTTAAACTTTAGTGTTGATGATCAGCAGAATGTGGGTTTGAGTCCCTGTCTTAGCTTGACACTTGTGTCCTTTTAGGCAAAATACTTCCTTGGTACTTCTGATGGGACGTAAAGCCGTAGTTCCCTTGAGTTGGGTAAAAAGCACAAAAAATAACCAAAGGCACTTATTCCACTAAGAGAAGATTTATTGCTCTGGTGTTCCTGGTTTGTTTGGCAGTGTATTGTGCATTCTGCAAATTGTTTCAGGATAAAGTGTTCAGGGGCCGATTTCACAAAGAGCTTGATTGATCGTAAATACAAATAAATCGTAGTTGCTTTGTAAAGTGTGATGTCACAATACAAATCACTCTGGCAATACTGACAATTTGTCTTACGATGGATTTTATTGCTTTGTAAAATCCACTCCTGGTCTTTTCTTCGAATGGCTGATGCCTTGGCATCCAAATATTAAAGTAGGCTAATGACACCTGGTTACATAAACTTTTGTCATGTGTATGTCCAAGGAATAAATGATCGTCCCAAGCGTTAATGTAGCCAATTAAGGGTAATTTTTCAGGCTGTATTTAAATAAGTGCTAGATTTCCTGACCAGAGAATAAGTTTACTATTTAATCATTGCAAACCATTGATATTTTCTTGACCTCTATTTACTACCAAACTCACCCATTCAATGAATTAAACATCTTCTGATAGTACTCATCCGGCTGGTGGACTAGAATTGGAACGACTCTTGCTCCAGCCGACTCCAAATATTTCACATACGAGGCAGCAATGTAGGCTTTACCAAATTGTGTAAAGTGACCAGATGTTGTTTGGGACAGGACACCTGTAGATGAAAATACAGTCAAACCTTGTTAACAACCTACTGGTAATAATAATAATATTAATAATTATATAACTGACAAACAGATCCTTGTCAATTGATTGGTGGAACTTACTTCACGTGACATTCAATGTTACTCCCTTCCACACCGACGATCAAAAAGACCTATTCGCCCATGGGGAATAGCATTCCCCATTGAACAGTTAGGATCATCCTTGTTCCCAATGTTTTCGAGCAGTCGGCTTTGCCTCGTGAAATGAAACAGTCCAAATTTTACAGAGTAATAATATTCCTCCCATTCCACTCTGAACCACTCAATATTTGTATATAATAATATTCGTTTTTATATAGCGCTTTAGGCCAAATAAAAGAAAATACCAGTTGATCGTCCCCGCCCGCATCCTTTTTGGGGCCCACATAATTTTTTAATTTTTTTTTTTAATAAATAATTTTTTTTTTAAATCCACCTTTTCAAAAGGAATGGCCCAGGAGCTTCGCCCGAATCTAGCTAGATACTCTCGAACACGTGTAACCGTCTGGTTCATAAAACAATATTAGTGAATGCCTTCCAGCAAATCTGTTTAGTGTAATCCAACCCTGTTATTTAAATAGTGTTAACACAGGTCCTTATGCAACAAACAGGTATCAAATAAGCTTGCGATGGGTTCAAACTGAAGAATTGGTGGCCTATTTGATTTGAAATACTAAGCGGCCATCTTGAATTTTTTTTAAACTAAATACCAAATAAAAAACCACCTCATCCTCCTCCTTTTTTTTTTTTAAATCCGGACTATCAACTGGTTTTTTATATTATTTGGCCTTATACACCATGTCTCAAATCGCTTTGATCATTATTACCCTGATCACTGGTCATTAATTTTTATTCTGTAAACCCCTGGGAGTATACAGCCTGTGCAGCCAAATATATGAAGAGCACTAAGCTAATCAGTCACAAGAACCATCTCTGCCCTCACAGGTACCCATTTACGCCTGGGTGGAAAGAAGCAATTATACTAAAATGTCTTGCTCAGGGCCACAAATGTCACAACCGGAATTCAAACCCACACTCTGCTGAACAGAAACACCACAGCTTGAGTTTGGTGCCATGGCCTCGGCCATGACACCCCACTTCACACTGGGATCGATATACAAATAGTCAGAGCATAGAGCAAAAAAAAACCAAACAACTTTTGAAGTTGCTTCGAGAAACGCTTCAACTATTATAAATTAACTTCCTACACAGCCGTAGTGTATGGTTTTTTACCCTACTTTGTGCGCAACCGTTTGACAGACCAACATGTTGTTTTTATTGAATGATCCGGAACTGCCACTGGGCAAGGGTATATGATGCCTAACCAAAATACATAGTTTTATCTCATAAAAAAAGAAAAAGAAGCCTGGTCAGTTTTTTAAAGAACTATTTATTTATACACATTCTTACCATTTTCAATAAATGTAAAGCGCCCTGGATTGCGCGGAAATTTAAAAGATGAGAAGAGAACTTTTAGTCATTTGGGTACTTTTTACAAAGCGTTAAATACACTGATATATTTTTGCCTCTGGAAGCCTGATATAAATAATAATGATCATTATCGCCTACTCGGTATAACCATGGAGGAATAAATCTAGTTTATTCCTCCATGGTATAACGTATAGTTCCGGTATAAGCATGACAAGTTATCACCCACAAACTTGAAATAAAATTCCATAATCTCAATGATGTTTGGCACCTTCTCACGAGTTTGCTGGTTCAGTGGTTCACGAAGTGATCCAGAACTGAAACTACTGCAGACTGTATTGTTGTGTGGTGATCGGTGATGACACAGCAAAAATATATATTTATTTAGGCCTATGGCTATGCTGCTTTGCTATGCAATAACGAATTTCTTTGCCAGGCAAAAGATTGCGGACAACCACACCATTTGAAAACAATGTTAACTTTATGGAAAATTTGTTTGGTTACTTAAGCCAGATTTGTTTGTGTTTAGCTAAACCTCATATCCATTATGGCCGAAAGGGAAGGAAGTGGGCCGGTGTTTTGATAATTCAACACCAAAACAATAACACACAAGTTTAGGCCCATATATCAGTCAGGCAGTACAGGGGTGAAAATAAACTTTAACTTTAACAACTTCAATATCCTTACCAATAATGGGACGGTTGTTCACTGGTGAGGCAAGAGTGGTTACTGCACTCAAACCAACCAAGATGAATAAGAGGCATCTTTTGCAATCCATGGTTTTCCACACAACAACAAGTTTCTTCTAACTCGTATTAAGTGTTGCAGCGACCGTCTTCTGCTGCGCTCATCAAACCACAGCAACTCTTTCGTGTGTGTGTGGGATGCATGCTGTATCCTCTGCTTACCAGTTTTCACGCTTTTATGCCTTTTTCTTTGAATTTGGAAAAAAATAATGATGCCATATATCAACCGATGCCCTAATTATCTTCATTTGTTAATATGAAGTATGCAAACATGTATTAAAACTTGATGGACATTGAAATGTTCACACCACACACCGATCTTCAATGACTTCAACTGGCCCCATTTGTTTTGAGTTTTTCCTGTTTTCACGGCAAACGAGAAAGTATGGTTTCCCGGTGAAGCCATACATGGAAGAAACATCTGCAGTGACTACAAGTGTTCTTTGAGACTCTATGTATTGACTGTATAGCCAGCAGTTGCCTTAATTTTATTCAAAATATTGTTTTATTAATTTTTTTAAATTACCATGGTAACTTGCACAAAATTAAAAAATAAACAAAATATATAAAAAGTGTGAATAATTACTGGTTTCCAAATCTGATTTTTATTAAAAATTTGTACATGTTTTTTTCTTAATATTTATAATAAAGCGTATAAATAAACAGTGATAATTGAATCAACGAGCTGATGTTTAAATTTTAATATTAATATGGTATTGATACCAGGGTTACAAAATAAAAATCTCCAAAAATATTAGAAAATGATATAAGGCACATGGCTTCTTTAAGCCTCGGTATTTGTTTTCAAGAATGCTCAGCAAAACATTCAGTCACATGATTTTTATCATCATGAATTGTGAATTGAAATAGCGTTTGATGAAACTTTTTCGGTGGGCAAATATTTTCATATGGCCTCAACATTATGACATATTTTTGTACCTTGTAGAAATGCCTTAAATACCAAACTTTTTGCATTTACAAGTGCAAATGACTAGTGGTATGGAGCCTTACGTGTTTCTAGGTTTTGGTCAAGGGAGAGGAGACTATTTGCTTGGCAAATAAAACCACACAATTTGTATCTAGGGACTGTTTACATCGCGCACAGACTGAGAGGTAAAAGATTTGCCACGATTTTAGGGACACCTCGAAAACAGGACCTCCTATGATATACAAACGGGCCGCGCAAACGAAGTTGTAATGGATTAAACTTCCCCAGTCCTCCCATCACTTCCATCTGTTTTAACGCAGCTGCATGGATGGCACAATCATCAACCAATCAAAACAAATTTATAAAGTTCAAAGGCACTTTGACAAAGAAGTACAAAGTTATTATTTATAAAATTTGTTTTAGATGTATGTTTTATAGACCACAAAAAGGGTGAACCAATGTACAACATTCCGGGGCCTTTCTGGCAGGCAAGATCCAGGACATTGTGAAAGTTTCACATAATAATATGCTTGTCTGGCCGCGGGTTGCTTATGCTGCAAGTCAAGGACCCTTCTTATAATGGACCGTTCCGGCTTTCCACTAAGCTCCGCCCACCGCGCACGTGAGCAAGAAACATGTACAAGCACTTCCAATGACATTCTGCACGATTCTGCCGCGCGTGCCAAATATACGCGCACGCATGACCGAGTTTGTGCGACCACAATCATTGCTGTGATTGGTCAAAATGGGTGAACGCGCACAGTTTGATTGACAGGCCGGATCGGTCCATACACATGGTAGTGGTAGAAGTTAGAACATTATAATAATTTGCCACTGTACAAAATAAGTATTTTTAATAGCACTGGACACTAATAGACCGATCCATTAAGCTCCGCCCCATTGCGTATTGACCAATCACAACACAACGAAGATCCGACAAATATGTCCGACATGCGTGCGCGTATCTTGGCGCGCGCGGCAGAGTTGTGCAGAAAGGCATTGGAGAGCCCCACGTGTTCTTGCTCACACATGCGTCGTGGGCGGAGCCTAATGGATCGGTCTAAAAGTGTCGGTATTATGCCTTTAAATTTACTTTCATTGTTTGGTAATTTAAAAACAGTCCCTACTTCTTGTAATAACCACATGTACTTGGCTGCTAGCAGTGCAAGATAATAATTTTTACAATCCCTCTAAAATTTGAAATAAGTGGAAAGCATCATTCAAAAAGGATGTCAAAAGAAGATTGTTTCATTTTTTTATATATATTTCTTCATAGGTTAAAGG
The DNA here is from genome assembly GCF_902459465.1 of Asterias rubens. NCBI lineage: Eukaryota > Metazoa > Echinodermata > Asteroidea > Forcipulatida > Asteriidae > Asterias > Asterias rubens. The sequence continues at coordinate 14,726,525 of NC_047068.1, read as the reverse complement.
TTAATAATAATTTTCTCCACAAAATGGCTTTTGTAAACATAATTTTGAGGGTGTGGTGCACTTATTTTTCCATTGCCCATTGTTTTTTACTTTTGGAAAGAAGTTAGGAGAAGTTTTAATGTATTATTGAGATCTCTGAAAACATGTAAACTATCGTGTTTGGTTACAATAAATTTATCCCAGATTTGTTTATAAATTAATTGATTTTCCTAGGCAAGCAATACATTTATATAGATGTTATGCGAGGACAAACCCAGTCCCACAATCTTTCAAGAACAATTATGGAGAGAATGGAACTTAATATTATCTAGAAAAGGAGCAAGACCCAACAAAATTTCAATATTACTAAAGAATCAAATCAAAGTCATCTCTTAGAATATTTCGCTTTATATCCATTTTTGTATCCATTATCCAATATATATATAATTATATATATGCCTTCTTTGTTGTTACATTAATTTTAAATCAATTTGCTTTTTTTTTTACTCTCTCTTCTCTCCTATTGTTTATTTGTTTCTTACTTTTTCAGAAGTAATTTCAATTGTTTTTGTGTAAAAACTATTTAGAATAAACAGTTGGTTGGTTGAACTGAATGAATAAAATACAACAAAGAAAATTGTCAGACACCTAGGGAGCACCATATTGATGAGTCTAAGTGTTTTTTTTTCTCTCTTTTTTATGATCGAATTTACAGATCACAATTTACGAACAAAGACCAATAACAAGAACTTGGACATTTATTGGCCGATCTGAATGATTTTGGGATTATTATATTTATTTCCTGTGTACAAGGTAAAAGGCACTTGGCTTGAAAGGCAAAATCAACTAAATAAATGTACTGGCTCAACATTATAAAGCACACCATCATATTGATTGTTTTGTTTTTAAAAATTATTTTCATAATTCTCATTGCTAATATTCAAAGAAAAATTAGGACTTGGCATTATAATGCTGGAAGAAATAATACCCAAAATTCAAAAATACATAATACTATTATGCTAAAACATATAAATGGAAATTACTTATTATAAACTGTCAACCGTTAGAGCTGTAAAATTATAATATAATGCTACGATAAACGAGACAATAAAGTTTATTTTTCAACAGAAAACTGAAAGGATAATATTTTTACAGTCAGTTATTGAGGCAGTGGATATGTTTTTAGTACAAACATGACAAACAATTTAGAATTGTATAATGTCTTGGTGACGTAAATGTAGTTTTTTGTCCAATTACAATCCCAATATCTGTATAACTTCTGATTAGGTTCCTGGTTTCTGTGAAGCACTTAGATCTTGTTAAACTTGTTATATAAATACTTATTACAATTAATTCATCTTTATTATAAATTTTCCCAATGTGAAAATATATGAATCTCATAAAATAGTCATAACAAACCACCAACTTCTACATCTTTAGCTAAAATTACAAATTAGAACATTTCAGTAAAAAACAGCAACAAACTCTCGAAATGGCATATCCAAATTTCACCCTGTGATTATATTTTCTGACATGGCGCTAATATGCATCCAATACTTACATTTATAACAAAAAGTTTACCAAAAAACTGTAGCCCGAAGGCCTTCAATTCCAATATCCCTGACCATATATTAAAAATCTATAGTTCTTTACAATAAATCTATAAAGACATTAAGAAAATTAGACAACAACAGAAAGTTGCTAAAAAGCAATGATGCAGAGTGCCAAAAATCCCCCCACCAGGCAAACAAATTAATATTTTTAAAAACTTTAAAATTGGCAAGAGATACAAAGGATTAAAAGTTTCCCCAAGCACCAAGCAGTTTAAAAGGAGTAACAAACACATAGAAAAATATACGCAAAATAAATAAATGTCAACAAAATAACATAAATATAAAAAATTGACCCCTAAAAAAAAGATTTAAAAAAATAGATAAGTAAATAAATGAATAAATTAATAAATAAGTTTCAAAAGTATATATATAAATACACAAAATTTAAATTGACAAATAAATAAAACGATGTAAAAAATAAATAGAAACAATTTAAAAGGGAGTTTTAAAACAAAATTGTTCAAAACAATGCAAAGGGCACAGTTCAGTTACTGTGAGGTCGGCAGAGATGGCTACGGAGGGAATGAATCCAGTTATTTAAAACCTTACCAGACCTCAAGTGTTCTGGTAGCTCATCCCATTCACGAGCAAAAGCATTCACTGCAGAGCCGTGAAGTCTTTGTGTGCGAGCTCTGAGATGACAGAAGTGCACAGTGTCTCTGTGTCGACCATAAGTAACATAGTTGTCTAGAATGTGCTGATTTGTTAAGAAAAGGTCAATGATAGATAGCTCCATTGTCTGGTTCATGTGGACATTGACGAATCGGCGCATCAACGAGCTGAGTTAAGTCCATAGCTGAAACAATGCGTGTAAGGTTACGCATGTTGACCGTGTAGGGGTTGGCCCAATCCACATTAAAATCACTTGTAACAATGACCCTTTGATGGTTTGAGGTGGCCAGGTGTATATCATCTATGGCTCTCTGGAATTTATCCAAGAAATCTGCAGTTGAATTAGGTGGTCTGTACATTCCGCAGAGTAGTCACTTGCTCCGTTTAAGTGTAATTTCCACACAGGAAAATTCCAGATCAGTATGTTCAAGTTCAGGGAGGTGGCGTGGACTCAGGCAGGCCTTGACACCTATCAGAACACCTCCACCTCCGCGGGCAGAGTTGCGATCACATCTAAATGTGACATATTCATATTGTTGACAGATAGGGTCAACTAAAATACATCATCAGATGTCAGCCATATTTCTGTAATACCGAGAATATCAGGTGCAGTAGTTTCTAAAAGCAAACGCAATTCGTTCAGCTTATTCCTGAGACTCCTTGCATTGAACCAGAGACATGTTTGTTAGATGTACCAATTAGTTGTTGACCAGACTCAGGGATTGATGAAGGGGGGAAGTTCAAGCCCTTTTGATCCTCAGGGCCTGGATTGGCATGAATATTACCACTCAGGGTAATCCTCCATGCAAGATAACTGACATGTCACAAAGCAATGGTCGATATGAAAAGTACTTGTGGAATTGGAGTATCGACTTATAGGGTGACCATGAAAACAGTGAATTTTCATAGTGAGTTTCAAGTTGGTGCTCATATTGTGCTGAAACTACAGCAATAACAAGAGGGGTGATGACATCTGAATCATCATATAAGTGGCAGTGATATTTGAGTCCAACTGTTGATCCCTGGTGTACAAGCAAGAGCACACATATCCCCAAAATAAGTGTGCAAAGATGGTTGAATAACATAACGACAATGGGGGCTTACCATCAGTTCTAAATCCATAGACATCACGGCAAATATTGCAGATAAAACCACCAAAGGTAGTCCAAATAGCGTAGACAAACAACAGATCACAATGGTGCATAAATACTGTTAAAAACTTGCCAAAACAAGTGTAAAAAAGGCATGATTAGAGCTAAATAAACACAGCCACCATGATGAAGAGCGCCCTGGTTATGAAATATGGCACTGGTTTTGTCTTATCTTTTGATGAATTTAGGAAGCTTTCTCCTAAGGATTGAAGAAGTATATCTGCTCGAAAATTGTTAAATTACCGGTGTAGACAGGAGTGTATTGGTAGATGAGGAAGGAGTTAGCTTCAGCCTCGCTACTGAAAGCATGGTTGCTTTTACGAGCTTCAAGAGAAAGAAAGATCAATAGATAGTAAACGTTTATTGTCCACATTTAGATATTTAAAACCACTGGCCAGTAAGTGAAACTGACAAATGATTTATATAATAACGTATTTCAACAGAATACACTGATCAATAAAATGCTACCATAAAAAAAATAGAAAATTTAATAGAAAATTTATGAACGTATTTAGCATTTAAAAAAAAATGTTGAACTTGAGAACAAATTCATAAAAAAAAAAAGCTAAACCATGTAGAGCATACCGGAATGCAAATCAGGGCTTCTAAAACTAAAAATAAATGTGTATGCTTCAATCTGCCCTCTCAGTTCAGGTTTTGTTAACGGCAGTCTATCCTATCCCTGATTGGGGGAAGCCGCTGAATCTAATAAAGTTAAGCTAGTTATAAAGTCCAGAGAGTTCTACTTCTTTCAAGCCAAAGGCCCTTTTTTTCGCTACCCAAAAATGTGGTAAAAACAGAACAATGGTGGACAAATTGTGCATGTTATAAATGTGATTGCACTAGAGGTGTGTTGACGACACTAAGAAACTACTCCATGCCTGGCCATGGGGAGGCACTGCTCAACACACCAATATGACTCAACACATATTGGTCAAGGCTAGTTAAATAACAACAATGTGATTAATACTATTGTGATTGGTTCCCAGCCTATTTTTTATTGCTAAGCATGAAACCAACATATCCAGGGAACCTGCTTTAAAGCCATTGGACACTTTCGGTAAACACAACTGTATCACAACTTATATATAAAATTACAACCTGTGAAAATTTAGATTCAATTGGTCATCGGAGTCGGGAGAAAATAACGGGACAACCCACCCTTGTTTCTGCACGTTTCGCTGTGTCATGACATGTGTTTTAAATAAATCCGTAATTCTCGATATCGATAATTGATTTTGTTTTAATGTTTTTTCAAAAAGTAAAGAATTTCATGGAATAATATTTCAAGAGAAGTCTTTCACCACTACCTTCTGTAAACCTTGTAAGTTATTTGTAAATCTGTGAACTTTTAATTTCTTTTCTGTACCGAAAGTGTCCAATGCTTTAAAAAGTACAAAGTGCTAACACATCAGTGCAACAATACAAATAATACACTACACTCCTGAGGCAAAAATAACCACAAAAATTAAGTTAAGTCATTGACCTTGTTTAAATTTACCTACCTTCAGACACAATGAAGTTTGCAAAGTACTGAGTGACTTTTATCACATCTTCGGAGTGGTCGATACAATCAAATGTCCACTCAAAGCAGTTTTTCTCTGGATGGAAGGCTAGTCCATAGATAGGATACTTGTAGGCTAGATATATGATAAGTAAAAAACAATCAGGCTTCATTAAAAAAATACAGTTTGCGATTAGTTTGCGTCTTGAAAAAGTTGACTTAGCTCTTGCAAACTGCTTATCAACCAAAATGGCACTAAATGCAAAACATAGTTAATGGGCTGAAGCTTTGATTCAACCATAGCAGAGTCTTTCTTGAACCTAAAAGCCGAGTCATACTGCAGCGATAACGAAAAGGATAACGATCACGATGCAAATAACTGCGTTCTATTGGTTTAATTAGCTTTTGCATATTATGTCTATCACTGCAGCGTGACTCGGCCTTAAGAATGACGACACAACGCAGATAAACATCAGGTACTAGTGTAACAGAAGAAGTCAAGTGGAAATAAATGAAAAGAGAGAGAGAGAGAGGCAGTTCTAAAACACAAAGAAAGAGAAAGGGATGAACAATCAAAAAGGAGACAGGGGGGGGGGGGTTGGTAGTTTGCTTCTTCTTGGAAGAAGGATGCTTCGGATAAGAATGCAGGGTTCAGTTATTGGAAGGTCTCAAAATAGTTAATACCATTCACAAATGCCACTATTTCTGAGTTCAAACAGAAACGTGCATGCGTCTATGTTTTCAGCCAATAAAAGCTCCTCATTTGAAGCTCATGCAGGTGCTGTTTGATCAGGAGGGAGGAAAACCAGTAGGCCTGACGAAAAGCCCTTGTGGCAATGTCTTCTTACATATAGATGTTACAGTGGAGAAAAAAATGTATCCTCTGCTCAATTTGATCTGGATTTGTCCAATTGCAAAACATTAAGGGGGGGGCATACTGATCGGAGCATACTGATTGAAACGTTAAGATGTCAACCATCGGTTCTTCTCAGAACCAACACTATTCAAAAGAGATTACACATGGAGCAACCACAAACTTCATCTGAGTATAGATGACCTTAGTAGTTGACAAACTTACCCTCTAATGAAGAGATGAATTCAATCCCACTTATATCCGAACTGGTAGTGAGAACTTGATAAAATCCTGTAAGAGCTGCATTCTTGCTGAAATTCTTAAAAAAAAAAAAAAAGATACATATATTAGTGATTATTGTATGGCAAGTAGGTAATGGGATTGTGCCTTTGATGATTCAACCAACGAACTGGGCACTCAGTCAGAGAATGTAATGAGAAAGATACTGATTTGAAAAAAAATATGGATTAAACATCGAGCGATTAGTCAAAACAGCTACCATTGTTATTCTAGCGTAAGTTTTCAAAGGAAAAATCTGCAATGGCTTTAGTCTGTACACAAGCTTTTCAATGGGTTCCTATTCTGTACACTTATGTTTTCAATGGGTTGTATTCTGTATGTGTACCTAGGTTTTCAATGGGTTATACCTTGTACATCTAGCTTTTCAGTGTGTTGTATTCTGTACACCAACACAAGTGTAGGTTTTCCAATCAGTTGTAGTCTGTACACCTAGCTTTTCAATAAGGGAATCAATGTGTGGCGAAGAGGTTTTCAACTCGTGGTTTTAACCCTTCGAGGCCTGGTTCTTGAAAATTTTATGAATGGGTTATATATAATCTGTACACCTAGCTTTTCAATAGGTTGTATTCAGTACACCTAGCTTTTCAATAGGTTGTATTCAGTACACCTAGCTTTTCAATAGGTTGTATTCAGTACACCTAGCTTTTCAGTGGGGTGTATTCAGTAAACCTAGCTTTTCAGTGGGGTGTATTCAGTACACCTAGCTTTTCAGTGGATTGTATTCTGTACACCTAGCTTTTCAGTGGGGTGTATTCAGTACACCTAGCTTTTCAGTGGGTTGTATTCTGTACACCTAGCTTTTCAGTGGGTTGTATTCTGTACACCTAGCTTTTCAATAGGTTGTATTCAGTACACCTAGCTTTTCAGTGGGATGTATTCAGTACACCTAGCTTTTCAGTGGGTTGTATTCTGTACACCTAGCTTTTCAGTGGGTTGTATTCAGTAAACCTAGCTTTTCAGGGGGGCAGTGGGTTGTATTCTGTACACCTAGCTTTTCAATAGGTTGTATTCAGTACACCTAGCTTTTCAGTGGGATGTATTCAGTACACCTAGCTTTTCAGTGGGTTGTATTCTGTACACCTAGCTTTTCAGTGGGTTGTATTCAGTAAACCTAGCTTTTCAGGGGGGCAGTGGGTTGTATTCTGTACACCTAGCTTTTCAATAGGTTGTATTCAGTACACCTAGCTTTTCAGTGGGGTGTATTCAGTACACCTAGCTTTTCAGTGGGTTGTATTCTGTACACCTAGCTTTTCAAAAGGTTGTATTCAGTACACCTAGCTTTTCAGTGGGTTGTATTCAGTACACCTATCTTTTCAGTGGGTTGCATTCTGTACACCTAGGTTTTCAGTGGGGTGTATTCTGTACACCTAGCTTATAGTCTGTACTTGTAGGTTTCCAATGGTTGTATTCTAGCTTTTCAATAGGTAACAGTCTGTACACTTAAGTTTTCAATGGGTTTTAATCTGTACACCTAAGTTTTCAATGGGTTTTAATCTGTACACCTAGCTTTTCAATGGGTTACAGTCTGTACACCTAGCTTTTGATATTCTGATATTTAAACAAGATTTTCTAGTATCACTACATGTATATGATAACAAAAGTGAACTAAATTATTAATATTTAGTCCTGTACCCTGAATTCAAACAAAGGTCTCAACTCACTGTTGGTGTCAGGCTGTGCTTATGATGGTTTAAATTTACTTTCGTTTTCAAAGTGTTGATGATGGACTCAGGTGCTGCACTGTACAACTTGCTTTTTCGGAAATCTACGGGGAGATACAAAACAATATTATCGATGAACCAACTTGAAGAAAATGGGATCTTGAGGACTCTAGGTGGAAGCAGATAGAACAACATTTTCTCCATTGTTTAGGAAGTTCTGATGAGCACGTTCACAGTTCAAGAGAACAATACGTTTACAAATAATTATATGCCCCCCACTAGAAATCATCTCCAAAAGTCATCCATTCATTCATGGCAAGGTTTTAGGCAGGATTTTGTAGAAGGGTGTCCAAATTTGCTGGAAATTTACGTCACCAAATCAGAATTTGTTTTTAAAACACATGGAATTAAGCAATGTACTTGGTATCACACATGGCAATTAAATTCTCTTTTAAAAAAAAAAAGGTTCTTCCTTGTTCTCATTTCCAGTCTCACTTTTGGCATTCTCCTTATTTTGTCAATATTTTTTATCGGGTGCCAGTCAGAAGCCTTTCAACCTTGTATGCAGTATAGCCAGAAATCACGACGAAGTAAAAGATACAATCAGGGAAGCAGCAGACAGAGGAATCACATATCTTTGTTTGGGGGTGTCAGTCAGAAGCCATTCAACCTGTAACTGCTGTATATAGCCAGGGATCACACTAAAGTTTACGTGAACCTGGAAGGCAGAGGGATCACAAAGCAGCTCCAACTAGTCAACCAGTCTTATTAATTTTAGTTTTACCCTTAGTGACCCTTATTCTTTGAAAAAAAATCACAGGCTCATAATCGGATGGCATCCAAACCAATGTCCTTTGCAATTCCAAAGCAGATGTCTTAGCAACTAAGCCACCGATATTACCCTGTAGCTAAAGGCAATAAGAATCATTTTGTTTAGCAGTGAGTACCACAACGACTGTATGTTAAATTTGCTATAAATTAAAATCACACATCAGAGTGTAAGGGTAAAACCAAAAGCTAATATTTGTTATCCCCGGTGCAATTCTAAACAGTCTTAAACAAATTAAACTTGTTGGCTTTTACCTTTTTCAAATGAAAGAGCTAATGATACAGGGTCTCCATCAGTGTCTGTTAGGAGATCTTCCTCGGCCGTTATCATCGTCAAGAGCTGTATGCCCAAACACTCCCCCCACACCAGAAAATAATCTTCATTTTCATCAAAGCTCTGCCAAGAACAAAACAAAAATTCTTATTTTTAAATTAACACAAAATTGTATTGTTGTAGAGTTTCTTCAGCACACATATTAATGCAGTCGTGTTTCTTAGCACATGTCCGAGCAGTTAGTGTTTCTCAGCATTGTTTGGGCAGATCTAGTAACGTGACGCATGTGGCATGCACAGGCCAGGTTTCTATCATGCGGTTTACTCAGACCAGTTTTCCTTCATGGGGTTTCCTAAATTAGTGATGTCATCCAAAAAGGGTCTATTTCTTGTACAACAAAGTTCCCACAGTATCACAGCAAAGAAACAGACTTGTAAATTTGTCGTCGTTCAACCCAAAATTGAATAAGATTTACCACAACGCAACAAGACGACATACTCCAGCACTGCATCAACGCACTGGTCACTGAAAATTGAGACATAGCCCTTAAACGACCCAACGCACAGCAAAATAGTGACCCGCTTCGGAGTCTGTACAAGATACGCACTGAGCTAACAGCGACGACTAATCGCGATATCTTGCTCCGTGGCACACGCATCGTCATTCCTCACGCTTTGACTCAAACTATCATTGACATCGCGCACGAAGGACACCAGGGAATCACCAAAACCAAACAACTCCTACGCGAAAAAGTATGGTTCCCTGGAATCGATCGTCTCGTTGAAAAAACCATCCGTGATTGCCTCATGTGCCAGGCCACAGCTATGGATAACACCAAAACTCCACTTCAAATGTCACTGCTCCCCACAGGACCCTGGCTGGAGGTTAGTGTTGATTTCTGTGACCTCCCCACTGGAGAACATATCTTAGTTGTTACCGACGACTACAGTCGGTATCCTACAATTGAAATTGTCACATCAACTTCCGCTCGAGCCGCCATTCCGAAGCTCGATCGCATATTCGCTACCTTCGGCGTGCCTCAAGTCGTACGTACTGACAACTGACAATAGCAGCGAATTTGAAAACTTCAGTGACTACCTAGGATTTCGACATCGCAAAGTTACACCCCGTTGGCCACGCGCGAACGGAGACGTTGAACGCTTCATGAGAACTCTGAAGAAGACTTATCGCACATCCATCGCTGACTGCAAACCATGGAAACAATCCATGTACCAATTCTTACGCAACTACCGCGCCACACCTCATGCTACGACTGGTATCCCACCGGCTACTCTTCTCTTCGGTGGACCAATCCGGACACGCCTTCCTCAGACTACACAATCTGCTAACAATGCCAAATTGCACCGCAAAGACAAAACACGGAAAGCTGCAATGAAAGTGTACGCTGACAAACGCGAACATGCCAAGCAGCCAAACATAAAGGAGGGTGATTGTGTGCTCATCCGCCGCGATGGTACGATCACCAAAGGCCAGACCCCATACTACATGAAACCCTACACAGTGATCAAAACTAAAGGATCAATGATCACAGCACAACGCAAACAACACCGGATCACTCGCAACGTCTCGCGCTTCAAACACATTAACAAACAGCCTCGCATTGAATCACATGAGTCAGATGAGTCTGACCTTGAGGAATTGCCAGACACACCTACACAGCCGCACGCACCACCAGCTCCACGTAGAAACCCACCCAGAGAACGCAACCCACCAACCCGCTTCAAGGACTATGCATGTACAGTGAACTAACTCAACAGGACATGACTCTAACCAATCAACTGTCGTTGAACACTCTTTTTCATCAGTTGTATTTTTGCATTTAAAAGTTAAAAGTTGTCATTGAACACTCTTTTTCATCAGTTGTGTTTTTGCATTTAAAAGTTAAAAGTTAAAAGTTGTAAGTTAAAATTGTTTCAAAGTGTTTAAACAAAATGCATATTTGGAGTGACCTCAAGCAAAATGTATCTTCTCATGTGACTGTGCTAGCTTATACATTTTTGAAGTTCAAAAGAAATGTTGAAGAGAAAAACTCACTTGTCAAATCACAAGACACATACCAAGTAAATTTCCTTCATTTATTGTTTAATGTTATGGGCTCAATTCAAGGTGAAGAGGGATGTAGTGTTCATGCATCGTATTACTTAATCACAGGCGCTCCATACTTTATGTTAAGGTCAGAGGTCAAGTAAATAAACAAACAGTTCTATCATGCAACCAAAGTACTAGTGTCTGTCACTGCATTGATACTTAAGTTCATCGATCATCATCCAAGCTTAAACATTACAACGGCCACCTTCCCTTGTTGTTTATTTACTCACGACATGACTTGTTAGATTGCGGGTTTACTAGCCAGGGCCCAATTTCATAGAGCTGCTAAGCAGAGAAATTTGCTTTAGCATGAAATTTCTACCTTGATTAAAACATGATTACCTTGTTGCATATTGCTTGTTACTGGTATTCAGCTGTTGATTGCGTATCCTGAAAATCATGTGGAATTTTGATTAGGTTCCAGTTTTGATCAAGGAAGAAATGCTTAGCAAATTGTTGTGCTTTTTATCAGCTCTATGAAATTGGGCCAAGGAGCTAAAGTGACTGAGGTCTGGGCAGATATGCAGTGGGTATTTCAAGCCATGAGGTAGTTAGTGTGACAACAGACAAAGCAACAGACAGACAAGCTGATACAATACAAAGTGCAACTTTTATAGTTGCTCTTTTTCTCTTATTGCTCTTATTCTCCACACCATGAAAAGCTTCAAACACCATTTGCAACATACCTTAATGGACATTTCATAGAACAGTCTTCCTGCCTTGCCATATGAAGAGTTCATTATATCTGGTTGTCCACCACCAGGTAACACCACTCTGAAAGCACAACAGGAGCAAATTAACAAAAAAAAAATTTGGTTCAATAAAAGAATTGAGATATAGCAATTTTGTCTTCTCTGAATCTTAAGCACTTATTTTTAATATACCAGGCTGAGCCAACACTAGACTATTGTTGCTGATCATCAGAGTGTTCGAGTCCCTATCTAGCTTGACACTTGTGTACTTTTAGGCAGTTACTTGCTTGGAATGGTCTTTCTGATGGGTGTATAAGCCGTATGTCCCTTGAGTTATGTAAAAAGCACATAAAAGAACCAAGTGCACTTATCACAAAGAGATGAATTGCTCTGGTGTTCCTGTTTTTTTTCTTGTGTATTGGGCATTCTGCATATTGTTTGTTTTAGGATAAAGTGTTCAGGGGTGGATTTGGAGATACAAATTGCATGGATAGTCCTAAGTTAGGACGAGTAACTGGTCCTAACTCGAGATAAGACTAGTCCTATACTCTTCATGAAACCCACCCCAGGTCTTTTAGTTCTTTTATGGCTGATGCATTGGCATCCAAATATGTAATTGTTTTAACATGTAATTTAACATGTAATTTTAACATGTAATTTTTGCAATTGTTTTACTTTTTGAAAAAAGAGTTTTTGTTTTTTTACCCAAAAGGTATTTATGAATGGGAATCAAAGTGTGTTGAATCGGTTTTCAACTTGTGGTTTAAACTTGGCGGGTTTAAACCACTAGTTGAAAACCTCTTCACCAAACATTGATTCCCTTATTTAATCATTGCAAATCATTGATATTTTCTTGACCTCTATTTACTACCAAACTCACCCATTCAATGAATTAAACATCTTCTGATAGTACTCATCCGGCTGGTCGACTAAAATTGGAACGACTCTTGCTCCAGCCGACTCCAACAATTTCACATACGCGGCAGCAAGCCAGGCTTCACCAAATTGTTTAAAGTGATCGGATCTAACTTGGGACAGGACACCTGTAGATTAAAATACAGTCAAACCTTATAGCGCTGTATACACCACCATGTCTCAAAGGACTTCCATCGATCATTATTACGCTGATCACTGGACCATTTCATTGTGTATACTATAAACCATCTCACCTCCCTGGGAGTATACAGCCTGTGCACCAACATGTCATAATAGCGCATAAAACTATGCAAAAACACAACCCTGCCCTCACACACAGGTACCCTAGCCACACTTGTGTGGCCAAGGCTAGCTGAATCCTTAGCACCACGCCCAACCCGTTTCCTCATGCAGCTAAGAAATAACCAAAAATACAAGCCTTGGCCACACACGTGGGGCTAACTTTACCCCGCTGGGTGGAGAGAAGCAATTAAAGATGCTATGTCAGATTTTTGGCCGATTTGACCCAAAAATGTTGATTTAAAATTCAATAGGTATTTTGATGGGGGTGGAGAAAGTTACAAGCTTTCATTTGAGCCATTGCTTGAAAAAGTCTGCCAATTATTAGTAGCAGTGAAATAAAGTGCTAAAAATTAATTTTTGTTGAGATCCCAACAATATATCTTATAATTCTTATGTGTTTTATAAGAAACGTTTTAAATTTTTGTCATGGTTCCTGAGCTGACCATTAAAAGTTAAAGTTAAACTTTTTTTCCTTAGAGCGGGTGATACTCTTTGAAATACCGTTTTTGATTCACTCAAAAAAATCTATTTTTTAATGTTTGGGGCCAAACATCTGACATAGCATCTTTGATAATTATATCATGGAGGTAGCTGATTATAGTAGGTGTCTTGCTCAGGGACACAAGTGTCACAACCAGGATTTTGACCCACACTCTGCTAAACAGAAACACCACCGCTTGAGTTCGGTGCTCTTATCGGTTGGCCACGAGCGAAAGGGAAGTGTCCGGTGTTTTAATATTTCAACCCCAAAAACTTGAACACACTTTCTTTACTAAAAAATTTTTTTTAGGCCAAACAAACAGTACAGAGGTGAAACTAAACTTGTTAAAGGCAGTGGACACTATTGGTTATTACTCAAAATAATTATATTAGCGTAAAACCTTTCTTGGTGACGAGTTATGGGGAGAGGTTGATGGTAGAAAACATTGTGAGAAATGGCTCCCTCTGAAGTGCCATAATTTTCGAGAAAGAAATAATTTTCCACGAATTTGATTTCGAGACCTCAAGTTTAGAACTTGAGGTCTCGAAATCAACTATCTAAGCGCACTTCGTGTGACAAGGGTATTTTTTCTTTCATTATTATCTCCCAAGTTCGATGACTGATTGAGCTCAAATTTTCACAGGTTTGTTATTTTATGCATATGTTCTTGAGATACACCAACTGTGAAGACTAGTCTTTGACAATTACCAATAGTGTCCACTGCCTTTAAAACAACTTCTATTTCTTAACTATCCTTACCAATAATGGGACGGTTGTTCACTGCTGAGGCAAGAGTGATAACTGAACTCAAACCAACCAAGGTAAACAAGAGGCATCTTTTGCAATCCATGGTTTTCCCAAGCAAGTTGTTGTGTACGTCCGCCTGTCCTTTCTCTACTGTCGCAGCATGGCATCTCCTCCCGGTGTTTGCTGAATGTCGACTTAAATACCATACTAGCGGGATACCGCGCTTCGCGCATCTCCCCGCTAGATGAGGATAATTAAATGTTGCGAAATGTAATGTGGGGGCGAGACTGTAAAATTGGATTGGAAATTGTGTTGAATCGGTATGTCTTTTGATAATGTTCAGCAATGCACAAGATTATGTTGCATGAGTTGCAAAACGTCACCTGCCCTCCTCACTCTCTGATTGGCTCCAATCCAATTACACGGAACATAGTATTTGGGTGTTTGTTCCCGGAGTTGAGCTTTTACAATATGTTTTTTTGTTTTTTTTAATGTCATTATTGATTTGTGAAAGCACACCGTTTGTTTTGTAGCGGCGCACCATTTTGGCAAACAGGGAGAAAACCTCTTTAGTGCCAATACTGGTTTTGTACGCACGCCTTTTTGTCAAAATGGTGTAGAAAACTTTTTCTGGGCCAATACTGGTTTTGCGGGACAATTCTTTTGGCAATTATTAAAAGGAAACCTGCATTGTGCCAATATACTACTTTTGTAGAGGCAAATTTTTGGTAAATTTTTTAGAAAACCTCTTTGGGCAACAAAATATGTAGCTCCTATTGTAGGAAAACCTACAATAAGCCAATACCGGTTTTGTAGCAGTGCACCCTTTTGAGCAAAATGGTGGAAAACTTTGCACTTCTAGGTCACTAGTTTTATGGCGCCGGGCACACCTACTTCATTGTGATATGAATTGCCCGGTACTCGTGTGGCAACAATTTAGAGGTGCTCATAAAGAGCATAACGCATCGTCTTGTAGCGATAGTTCAGCTTGCTTTTGCGCGCTCTCGAGCTCATTATTACTGTACAATGTAAGCACGGGTCACCAGGTGACATGAGCTTGACTTTGATTTAGGCCTACAGCGGGTGGATTCTTTTAGGATATGAGTCTCAAAATGCCACGAAATGTTTTTCCTGCAGTGGCCATTGTTTTTAAAATTTCTATCTATAGTTGTGCACAACAGGTTTGCGGGCAGGGTGTGATCGACGGGCAAACACTGGTTTAGTAGCGGCTAACCATTTTGGCAAAACGGTATAAAACCTTTATTACAAATAGAGATGATTATATTAAAATAATGCCTGAAAGTTAAATAAATAAGTAAGGAGGAACGAATGAAATTAATTACTAAACCAACTTGATAAAGGATTTAGAGATATACACGTTACGGAACCGGAGGGATACCGGCATTTTGAGAAAAGAATACCTTATTTTCAATTTTGTGCTGTAATACCTCTCCTTTATTTTGTATTCGTTATTACATAGCATTTTTAAACTTTTAATTAAAATTTTAATCTAAATTAGTTAAATTAATTACTGCATTAATGCTGTATTCTTCATTTACTTCGCGTTTTTATGGACAACTTGCCCTTTTTTTTAATTGCAATGTACTTTTTTGATCATGCATGGGTAGTTTCATAATTAAATCTATATGATTTTTTTATTGTATTAATCATCAAAACTGACGGGTTGAAATGCTGGTTGAATGTTTGTCTGATAATGAAAGTTTTATACCTTCTGACATCTGTCTACTGTGTTTTTGACACCACGCTATTTTGGCAAAATGGTATAGACAACTTTTTTTTGCCATACTGGTTTTGTAGCGGCACACCATTATGGCAAAAATGGTATAAAAAAACCTTTTTTTGGCCAATACTGGTTTTGTATTAACGGTACACGATCATCAGCCTTCGATGCAGAGCAGGCGATCTTGAGCAAGTGTGGAGATGGCTTAAGCCCCCACCCCCCAAAAAAATAAAAAATAAAAATACCAGTTGACCGTCCGGATCGTTAAAAAAGAGGATAAGGGCCTCCCCCCCCCCCCCCAAGATGGCCGCGAAGTATTTAAAATCAAACAGGCCACAAATTCTTCAGTTTGAACCCACCGCAAACTTATTTTATAATATCTATTTTTTGCATGAGGACCCGGATAGTATTACACTAAAAAGATTTGAAACATACGGTTACACCTTTGAATGGATTTTTTCTTTTTTTTCTCGAAAATATAAAAAAAAATAATAATAATAATTTAAAAAAAAGATGCGGGCGGGGACGATCAACTTTTTTTAATTTTTTTATTTGGCCTTAGTAAGGTTGTAGCATTTGAACCGACGTTGGTCATAATAATATGCAAATTTCAAGGCAGGGTTTCAAGAAAAAAGGGGAAGCAACATTGAAAGTTCATCCATATTGGTCACATTTATTAAGAGCCTACAACAATATCAAATATGTCTCCCCAGTGTGCCAAACAATATGAAGAAACAAAATATTATACAAAAAATACAAGATCCGATACCTATTAAGTAAGAAAGACATCAACAATACTTGCACAAGTACATCATGAACTTTACATCCATAAAATTTGGAAAAGTACTGATAAAAATGTGTCACATAGCATGACGGGTTAGCACAGAAAGGCACCCATCCAATGGTTAAGAAATATGCATTAACATGCAGTTTTTGTAATTGAATGAAGTAATTTTTTTAAATGGTGAACCACATGGGAAACTAAGAAAATTTGAAATAATTTTGGGTCGAATGAAGACAAATTTACAAGAGCGAGATTCGAAGTAATGACTTTGGGATTAATGTGCCTGCGCTCTACCAACTGTATTGATCAACAAATTTACAGCACCATTTAAAAAGCGACATGTGCTACATTTAAACTAAACTAACTGGTGCATCTCATAGCAATCTTATACAGTTAAGAATTAACATAATTATACCTCTAGTCTTTTGTTCATTTAATTTTGAAGTACAATTTGTTGTGGTAACACAACAGCCTTTAAAGTGATATTTTAAAGATGCTATGTCAGATTTTTGGCCGATTTGACCCAAACTTTTTTATTTAAAATTCAATAGGTATTTTGATGGGGGTCGAGAAAGTTACAAGCTTTCATTTGAGCCATTGCTCGAAAAAGTCCGCCAATTATTAGTAGCAGTGAAAAAAAGTGCTCAGGATCCCGACAATATATCACGTGACCAATTCTTATGTGTTTTGATGGGGGTCGAGAAAGTTACAAGCTTTCATTTGAGCCATTGCTCGAAAAAGTCCGCCAATTATTAGTAGCAGTGAAATACAGTGCTCAGGATCCCGACAATATATCACGTGACCAATTCCTATGTGTTTTATAAGAAACGTTTTAAATTTTTAAAACAGGCCACAATTTCTTCAGTTTGAACCCACCGCAAACTTATTGTATAACATCTATTTTTTGCATGAGGACCCTGATAGTATTACACTAAAAAGATTTGAAACATACGGTTACACCTTTTTTGAATGGATTTTTTCTTTCTTTTTCGAAAAAATAAAAAAATTAAAAAATCAATAATTAAAAAAAAAGATGCGGGCGGGGACGATCAACTTTTTTTAATTTTTTTTATTTGGCCTTAGTAAGGTTGTAGCATTTGAACCGACGTTGGTTATAATAATATGCAAATTTCAAGGCAGGGTTTCAAGAAAAAAGGGGAAGCAACATTGAAAGTTCATCCATATTGGTCACATTTATTAAGAGCCTACAACAATATCAAATATGTCTCCCCAGTGTGCCAAACAATATGAAGAAACAAAATATTATACAAAAAATACAAGATCCGATACCTATTAAGTAAGAAAGACATCAACAATACTTGCACAAGTACATCATAAACTTTTACATGCATAAAATTTGGAAAAGTACTGATAAAAATGTGTCACATAGCATGACGGGTTAGCCAGAAAGGCACCCATCCAATGGATAAGAAATATGTATTAACATGCAGTTTTTGTAATTGAATGAAGAAATTTATCAAATGGTGAACCACATGGGAAACTAAGAAAAATTTAATTTTGAAGTACAATTTGTTGTGGTAACACAACAGCCTTTATAGTGATATTTTAAGGATGCTATGTCAGATTTTTGGCCGATTTGACCCAAAAATTTTGATTTAAAATTCAATAGGTATTTTGATGGGGGTCGAGAAAGTTACAAGCTTTCATTTTTGAGCCATTGCTCGAAAAGTCCACCAATTATTAGTAGCAGTGAAATAAAGTGCTCAGGATCCCGACAATATATCACGTGACCAATTCTTATGTGTTTTGATGGGGGTCGAGAAAGTTACAAGCTTTCGTTTGAGCCACTGCTCGAAAAAGTCCGCCAATTATTAGTAGCAGTGAAATAAAGTGCTCAGGATCCCGACAATATATCACGTGACCAATTCTTATGTGTTTTATAAGAAACGTTTTAAATTTTTGTCATTTATGTCGATTTTTTTTAATGTTTGGGGCCAGAAATCTGACAGCATCTTTAACTAGATCACATTTTGTTTTGTCTCATTAAAAAATTATTTAAATCTTTCCATAATAGACCTAACATCAATTTTTTCTAGAGGATTGATACAAACTTGTTAGTCAATGAGTTTTCGAATTGGAAACTTATCAATTCTTACTAATAGGTCTATATACCAATTAATGCCGCGCTTTTATTTAAAAGTGAAAAGGACACCAAAGTCTGTTCAATTCACATCTTTAAAATACTAATAGCTCAATCGCTGTGCAATAATTATTGCAGTGTACTATCGTGCAGTCATTTTTTTGTTTTGCTAATCACTCAATCATACCATACATATAGTCCTTATTAAACCTTTCCATTGTTGAGAAAAACAATTGTTGGCATGCTATCAATTTATTGATGATATTCAATCAAAACTGAATTGAAATTCACCTTCGGGATGTACCCCCATATTTTATTTTATATATATATTGCTCAAATGTTGCTCTGAAAGAGCGTCGAATAAAGCGGCATTTTATAGCAATTTAACATGAGGTTAGAGACATGAAATATTCCACCCACTTTCATAAGGATTCTTTCTATTGGAAAAAGATTGAAAATTAATTTGAACTTGGTGCCCTGTTAAAAATATATATTTTTATTAACCTATTACTATATATTTTGTTAAAATATCATTTTAAGGAATACAGAAAAGTGCTAGAAAAAAATGGCTCTTTATGAATGAATTAAAAATATATATAAGACAAGTTCTTTTGGATATGAAATAGACAGTATCAAACCAAGATTATAATGCTAAATAAACCTTTAAAGACAGTGGACACTATTGGTAATTGTCAAAGACTAGCCTTCACAGTTGGTATATCTCAACATATGCATAAAATAACTAACCAGTGAAAATTTGAGCTTGATTGGTCGTCGAAGTTGCGAGATAACTATGAAAGAAAAAACACCCCTGTCACACGTAGTTGTGTGCTTTCAGATGCTTGATTTTGAGACCTCAATTCTTAACTTGAGGTCTCAAAATCAAATTTGTGGAAAATTACTTCTTTCTCAAAAACTACGTCACTTCAGAGGGAGCCGTTTCTCACAATGTTTTATACTTTCAACCTCTCCCCATTACTCACTACCAAGTAAGGTTTTATGCTAATAATTATTTTGAGTAATTACCAATAGTGTCCACTGCCTTTAATAACTGAAGAACATAAAAGATACATTTATTAACATATATATTTTAATCTGAAAGCGCTCTTTGGTTACATTACATGTCCCGAGAAAAACTTCAACTTGGGACACTCAGCACGGTGTGTCCCCACCCGTACATACAAAATATAAATTTATATAAATTACTCTGGTTGGTTGTGTTCAAAACCATTTTCATCGGTAAACCCGTTTTCTACAAAAAATTAAGTTGTTTTAGACCTTGTTAATACTTTCAGAGATAAGAATTGTGCTTTAATCCCCTAATCTGAATGGCCTAGGAGAAGTCTTTCCAACACGGTTTAGCTGCACGTTACGAGGAAAATATGTGAATGTCAGAAAATTGTGTCACTTCTAGGTGACGTCACCACTTTGGGCTTATTGCATGCTCATGTATGACGTCTGCATGTACATACCTGATGTGAGAAATGGTTACTTCACGTATGCTTAAAAGGTGAGATTTTAACAACACAATTTTCTGACGTTCAAGCTCACGTTTTTGCTTGCCTAACATACAGCTAAACCTTCCTAATATCAACCCATTTACAATTCTGAACAAATGACAAGCCTCATTATTGACACTCTATCAACCAAGATAATTCACCAAATCTACATCCACAGATTAAAGACACTTGCCAATATCTGGATGATGCAAGCTTTCTAGACTATCTCTCCTGTGTTTGCATTGATTCTGTTGTTTGCACTCCCTGGACGTGAACTTGACGCAGTGCCTTCACGAGTCTCATCTTCTTCACGTTGCTGCTTAGCAAACTCGATGAACACCTGTCCACGAGTAAAACAATCAAGTGGTAATCAGTATAATAATATTAATAATAATAATAATAATAATAATAATAATAATAATAATAATAATAATAATAATAATAATAATAATAATAATAATAATAATAATAATAATAATAATAATAATAATAATAATAATAATAATAATAATAATAATAATAATAATAATAATAATAATAATAATAATAATAATAATAATAATAATAATAATAATAATAATAAGGCTAAGGCTACGGGACGTAGCCCGACTCGAGGAGTTACCGGCACAAAGGAAAATGAGATCTTTCTTTTGCATGCTGTGATAAAATGAAATAATAATAATAATAATAATAATAATAATAATATATTTGATTTATATAGCGCCTAATATACTGTATAGTTATTTCTAGGCGCTTCACAAATAACTCAAATAAATAAATAGTATAATTTACTCCAGAAGACGATCAGAGCACACTGATCGAAACGTTGAGTTGAAACCAACGGTTCTTTTCAGAACCACCCCAACTCATTAGAGATAGTCATTACATGGTGTTACCGCAAACCTTTCTATACAGTATAAAGACACACTGCTGAAAATTGATGTACTAATGACTGGCTTAGAACCATGGCATACCGACTTTTGCCCTCCCCCAAGTGACATCGAATAAATTACACAAATGACTTGTTCTTTCATACCAAAAGCACGCCCTCTAATGTCTTTGCCCGCGATTGCCTCCCCCCCCCCCTCAAATGGAAATGTCTGGTTATGCCACTGGATGTCTCACAGCAAGGTCCGCATTTTAGATAGGATTTTACAGAAGCATGCCTATTTGTATCTATGTGTTCCTCTTTAAAGAGATTGCCAGTGTGCATAGCCTTGTCTAAGGCGGTTCCGAAGAGTAAACGCAGATGAAGTTTCCCTTTCGCAACTTCTATCTGGACGAAGCGGTACTAGTTAAGTGTCTTGTTTTAAGGAGACAAGTTTTAAGACCGGGACTCGAACCCAAACTCGAGCTTGAGTCAGCTGCGATTGACTGCTCAGCCACAACATGCCACTAAGAATAATAATAATGATAATACAGATTACTTTGGTACAATTATCCGGATCAAGGTGCCCACACACAAAAGGAAAACAACTGAAGAAAAAAAAAGAAAAAAGAAGAAATTAATCAATCATTACCTGTTCTAGCGTAGCTTGACTGAAGCTGTATTCTTCAACATGGAGGTTCTCTTTGCCTACAAAGAAATGTAGAAACTTGATATTAAACGGAGAGTTTTTACCAGTGCTTTAGTTGCATCTTAGCCTGTAGGCCTACAGGTAGTTCTGTAAAACATGTTAATTTAATTTTGTTCCAGTAGCCAAACTGTTGTTTTCAAGTATTGTTACTGTAAATTCATTTTGGTTTTACCCGTATACACTGATATGTATTGACATTGTTTCCCGAGTTCTGTGAAAAAAAAAAAAAAAAGGCATATTACTCAGGTGGGATTCAAACCCACGACCGCTGCAATTCTAGAGCAGTGTCATATATCAAGTAGACCACCAAGATTGTCTGTAAGCTAGAGGCAATTTGAATCCTATGTTCTAGCATTTTGATGTTACTGTACTTTGTGAAAAGGCTGAATAGTCAATAATAATAATATTAACAGTCACTGCTCTGATTGATTCAAATATACATATCATATTATCATCATACCATCTTCCATCGCCTTGAAGACTTCCGACAATGAAGTAACACCATCCTTCGGGATGCGGTACGTCACACGCTCCCCGAAAGTCTCCGTAACCTCCACGGCAGGAAAGACCTGTCGAATGGTCTGGTCCAATGCTGAGAGGTGTTGGTTAAGAAGCTGGGCTGCCTGTCCGCTGGAATGGTCCATAGAGTAGTAAGCTTCCCCTGGGTTGAGCTTCACTTCTAGGATGTATCCTCCACCGTACTTACTCTTCAGGTGCTGGGTGGTTCCTAGACATCTGTACAGATTGATAGAGTGTCAGATAGAGTGTCAGTAACATTTAGTACGCTGCTGTAGACACCAGCACGGCGTGTCAAGGCTGAGCCGTCTAGCTCACCAGACCAAGCTCTGGTGCGGTCAGCAGTAGAGTGTGGGTTCGATACCCGGGCATGACACGTATGCCCTTGAGCAAGACACTTAATTGCTTCGTAACAAGTTGGAAAGGTTTTGTATGCTGCTCTATACCAGCCCTGTTGACACCCACGCTTACATCCTTAGGGACTGTGTGAAAGGGGTAACCCTGTTTTAGCCACACGAGTAGGTTGCAACAAGCCCATGGTGACAGTTGATTTGGTTCGGTTACATTATTTTTCACAACAACAAAATCTTCAACTGTTTATGTTGACTGACACTTACCAATGTCAAAAAAGCAAATCAAAAGTTCTGTTTCATAAAAAAAAAAAATATAACTTACACCAACTTCCCAGAGACCATGATTCCAACTCGAGAGCACACTGCGTCCGCCTCTTCCATGGAATGAGTCGTGAGGACCGCCCCTCGGTCCTTGCGGAAACTTGCAATAATCGTGTTCCTACAAACAAACAAAAACTTTTTGATATTCAAGCTGTTTACAATCCCATTATTTATTCTCAAACTAGCAGCTTTAGTTAAAGCACTGTTTTGTGGTCATTTTCAAACACTACATAATACTCATTATCGTAGCAACTAACTTCAATTTTGAAAGTTTAAGATTTCTCTTACATTCGCAAAGAGCGATAACTTTTTTCTCTCGCATAATTTCACCAACACTCTCGAATCAGAAAGAAGATAATTAACCCCAAAAAAGCGAAACTCAAGACTAATCCTTACCAGACGTATCTCTTAGATGTTGGATCCATCCCGGTAGAGGGTTCATCAAGGAACACAATCTTGGGGGTTCCAAGCATGCTCATGGCAAAACAAAGCTGTAAAAAAAAAACCAAGAAAATACTTGTCTTATTTGAATACATGTATGTATCGATTTGACTGCAAATCTCCATGTGAATTTAATGCAAGGTCAAAGGTGCATTTGGAAGGGGGTTGATGTAGGCTCAAGGCAGGTCTCTTGCGTAAATTACGAGCCTCGAAGTGTGATATGAGATGATCAGGCTAAATTGACAGAAGATTCACAAATTCTACATAATTGGCCATATGGTGATGACAGAATCTCCAAGGGAATAGAATCTCCTGCATCGGTATATAAACTAATCTGCTGCCTTGGGTTTATAACGATAAACTCAATACCTTCCTCTTAGTTCCTCCAGACAACTCCTGAGACTTCTTATCAGCATGCTCCGAGATCTCAAGACCATCCATGAAACTTTATATATACAAAAAATATATATATAAAAAAAGGCTTTAAAAAGGTATGAAATTTATTGCTGGTGTTCAAAAACTGGTTCACTCGTCACTATCTTAAAATCAAGGTAACGTACAATGTGACAATAAAATTAACAAAACTTGAAGGAAACAAATTTGAGTTTGAGGTACAAGGTACAGCATTAGTAATATTTGCAAGAACAGCTAGTTGTAAGCTTTACATTGTTTGAATCAAGACAGGGTACATCATTAGTAATATTTGCAAGAACTGCTAGTTGTAAGCTTTACTCTCTTTAAGACATGGACACAGTAGATAGTATACAAATATTGTGCTATGGTTAAAACTACGACTCACGAGGTGATCCCCGGAGCGTTCAATTTTCCCGAGGCGCCGCCGAGGGAAAATGGAATGGTCAGGGGATCACCGAGGGAGCCGTAGTTTTAACCATAGGACGAGTTAAAGCAGTCAATATTTGTTTTATAACACCCCATCAAACTATTTTTCATCTTCCTAAACGTAACTTTCGTATGCACATTTCAGATACACAGATGCACAACTAATTGGGTTCGAGGTGGGTAAAAAGACGTCCGGGTACTGCACGCCGTGTGATAGTCGTCGGACTATCACATGGCAAACGATGCACTATCACTTGGCCGCCGTCTAGTAAAACTAAGACATATCATGTGACACGCTCTAAACCAATGAAAAGGCAGAATACTTAAAAGGGGTGTTATTAAAGACGCTATTTGATTTTCTGTACAGATCCACACCAAACAGCGCACTCATAATTCGTCCTTCATATCTCTCTCACAAAAACCCTTTCTATTAAAGGGTCTATGTAACTTTTGTAGGACAAAAACCACAATGTCCACAGATTTACACTGAACTAAATCTATGGACATTTTGAAAAGGTACCCAAATCCTTTAAGAGGTACTCACTGTTGGGCTACATTTTTAGCATCATCTGGATGTATTCCTTTGATCATTCCGATGGTCTCAATGTGCTCACGCATGGTGATGTTTTCAAACAGAGGATCATGCTGGGGGCAATAACCCATCACCTGGTATACGTCACTCAGGGAAGAGGTGATGTCATGGCCAGCAATTTTAATCTATAATGGAAAGGGGGAAAAGAGAAATAGATCAGGGCCCTATTTCATATAGCTGCTTAAGGGACGATTACGTGCTTACTGTGCGCTTTCCATTTCATAGTACTTCTAACTGTTTTTATTTTTATATTATGATGTTTTTTATGCATGTCGCCAGACACACAAGGCCTGTTGAAGGCCACTTCAAGGTGTGGGCTATAATTTATCTTTTTCCAGGGGCCATTGCCACCTGCTCCTGGGGCTGAAACAGGGTTACCCCCTTCACAGTCCATAAGGATGTAATCTTGGGTATCATTCAGGAAAAGGCATGCTAACCTTCCGATGCTTACTGTACAAAAAATGAATGACTAAACAGTGTTATAAAAATGTTCTGCTTATAAAGAGTACATTCTGAAGTCCTGAATCTCATTTCCGCTTTATGTTTATTTGTTTTGCTGTCCTCTTACAATAACACTTCATGTTATAAAGAGGATATTATTTTGGCCAGTCCAAGTGTTTTTGTTGTAACAGGCATGATATTTGGTCCTCCGAAAAAAGTAGGACATTTTATTGAGTACAAGGGCTGACTTACATGTACACATAGTGTAGGGTTTAATTGACATGTCAGGCTGTTTAATCACAAGGGAAAACAAAATCGGCATTCACTAAATTAGAAAGAATATCGTGTGTGTAAAAGAGGTAGTTTCGCCAATTGCCGATTTTGTTAAAAGAAAAGACTGTATTAAACCCAAAATCGAAGGAAAGCTCACCTGTCCCCTGTTGGCTTTAGTATCTGCAGTAATGACATTCATGGAGGTGGTTTTACCAGCGCCGTTGGGCCCCAGTAGACCCATGACTTCACCTTCATTCACCGAGAGTGTCAGATTACGCACAGCGACCTTGACTTTGGATTCCTCCCCACCGCAGCAGCCTCCACCCTTGGTGAACTCCTTGCGAATGCCCATGGCGGCAACAGCACATTTCTGCAAGAAGAGTTGGACACTAGTTAAGGAAGTTATGGAAGTTTGGATTTGTGAGTATAATACTGTCATATTCATTTTGGTTTTACCCATATACACTGACGTGTGTTAAGCACTGTATACTTGGTACTTTCTCAAGTTCTGTGAAAAAAGATCACAGCAAAATTACTCCAATGGGATTCGAACCCATGCACGACCTTTGCATTTCTAGAGCAGTGTCTTACCAACTAGACTGGACCACTGAGATTTCCCGGTAGCTAGAGGCAGTTCGAATCCTACATTTTAGCAGCGGTTATTACTAAGAGGACAACTAAATGTAGCACTTTCATAATTAACTAGTATTAAATAAGTATCTTCACGAGCTTTAGTAGCAACAACTTCTTCATCAGATGCAATAAAGTAAACAATTTCTTCAACCAAGGCTTATATACAATCCAGCACAGTCAAAACAAAGAATGATAATGAGTCAGTGCTTTTTGCCGCACTGGGTTCTTTTAGGTGTGTTACACAAAAAACAGGACTAACAGCTTTATGAACTATTTAAAAGACGAAGCAATCAACGTTAAATATTCTGCTTAAAGGTAGTTGACATTATTGGTAATTACTCAAAATAATGAATAGCATATAACCTTTCTTGGTGATGAGTAATGGGGAGAGGTTGATGGTATAAAACATTGTGAGAAACGGCTCCCTCTAAAGTGGCATAGTTTTCGGGAAAGAAGTAATTTTCCACGAATTTGATTTCGAGACCTCAGATTTAGAACTTGAGGTCTCGAAATCAACCATCTAAATGCACACAACTTCGTGTGACAAGGGTGTTTTCTTCTTTCATTATTATCTCGCAACTTTGATGACCGATTGAGCTCAAATTTTCACAGGTTAGTTATTTTATGCATATGTTGAGATACACCAACTGTGAAGGCTAGTCTTTGACAATTACCAATAGTGTCCACTGCCTTTAAGGACACAGGTGTTACGACCGGGAGTCGAACCCACACTCCGCTGACCAAAATAAGCAGAGCTCGAGCCTGATGCTCTTATTCACTCAGACCATCCTCACCTCATTCTGACCATTCTGCTCAAACATCTCCTTGACTCTGCTTCTCTCTGCTTCCACATCATCATCCTCATCTGGGATCTGATCCCTATTTGGGAGGACTGAGTCTACATTCCCCTGACTGAAATGAAAACAAACATCCAGCCCAGGATTGTAATGTCATTATCAAAATAACAACTTGTATTGGTAGCAAATAAGTCCACACAGAATTAATAACCCCAAAGGAATACACAATCTGAGAGACATTTTTGACAGTAACGCTTTCTCAGACTCAAATGTTGGGGAATAAAAACTCATATCTGCTCATATAAATACTATTAATATTATTTAATTATTTGGCCATTTCTCAATACAAAAATCAACAAAACATACAGTATACAAATGGAAAAAAATGAAATAAACAAATAAATAAATATCAATATCAAATCGGCCAGGATTACCAAAAGTGTACTCAAATACTGTCACTTGAAAGTCTAATCCAAAAACCACATATTTTGAAGTGAAATGTTTCTTTATACTGGTGTTTAGCAGGACTAGAATTTGGGGGAAAACCCACAAGACAGGAATGTTGTGTTCCAGAATTGAAATGAGAGGAACAAATGTTGACATAGGTTAATCATAAGCCTTTTTGAGGTATGGCGGACGCGATTGGTTTGTGTGTATATTGACCCCTTGCACAGGCGTCACACGCCGCAACTGATGCCACGCCCACCATTTTGGTGGGCAATAGGTTTACGTGTTAACGCCGCGTCACCTAAAATGCACACTTCACTGAATAACACACGTTCTATTTTGTTCTATGGTCAATACACACAAATTGACCCAAACCATATAGTGTTGTAGCATTGTGTCCGCCATATTTCAAAAAGGCTAATTGAAATGTTTGAATTTGAAAAAACACTCAGAGAGGATTTAACTCATTTGAATCAATGAGAATTATATTTAGCAGACAAGGCCTTCAGACTTGTCCGGTAATGAGCTTACTGGCCCAACTAAAATCACTGGCCTCGTCGGGCCTGCAGTCCAGTGTGAAGGGGGGAGGGGGGCCTCATTTACATGTATACTTATGACTCAATGAGAGGTGAATGCAGTTAGATTGAATCAGCCCTACCTGCAGAAACACGTATCTCTAACATTGCCTCCTGTGTTCTGGATCTCCAAGAAGCGCAGCAAGAACACCACTATGACCAAATCCACTAGAACCTGCAGAGGAAGCACTTCATCTAGTTAGACGACGATAAATAATGACACTGTCTCAATGCTGTAAGGTCCTTACTACATGTACTAAGGGAATAAAAGAGTGACGACGAGTTCTTACAACGGCCGTTTAAAACTGGCAGCGTCATGGCTGCGAGATAAAGGCCTGAGATAAAGGCCTAAGCAAGGGCCTTTATCATACAGCCACGACCCCTGCAAGGTTTGTAACTGAAACCTAAACCAAAATGGTGCTACATATTATTTTTTCAGAAACTTTTAACAAAGAAAAAAAACTGTGCAAAAATACCAACAATTTTATCCACGTCTTGGTGTGTACGTGTGTCTGATTAAACAGAAATGCAACATTTTCAAAAAGACAAGCAGTTATTGAATTTGTGGCGGAAAACCAAAATATATTCCGAATGCACAAGTTTGTTTTTACTCACACACAGTAATGTAGGGATGATGAGGGTGTCAAACGCAAAGTAGTCTCCAAAGGTGATATTCTCCACGCCAGCTCCAAGTTTGGCGATTTCATAAACCTAGATATAAAACCAGGATGGCAAAAAATAATTTTTATCACAAACTAAATCATTAATGATTGCATATACACTGTTCTTATATAGCGCTTTACCTCACTCGTCGGCCGACTCTAATCACTCTTGCTTGAATTCTGAGACCAATTAAATACAGCACCTTTTATGTGTATCACACAACACAAGGAACCCTCCCGTTAGATAACCCCCCAACAGTAAGCCATCCCAATAGACCTTTATCATGCTGTCACCATCTTGGTCATGTTCCCTGTTTCCACTGTAACGAATGCTAACATTCATTGCGCAAACATGGCACCAAACTATTGTTTCGTCCAGCCTCAGTTGGGTTACAATGAGTTGGAACGGAGTAAAATGTATATTATGGTCATACATGTATAATTAATGAGACTTTTTGAGTACATAGATCTTGGCACTGAAAGAGTTAATAATGATTATAATAGTCAATGGGAAACTTTAAAATGGGCACCAAGTCCAAGGCAAGGGCCAACACAGGCCATGTGGCCGCAAAACAAAGGCTTGCACAAGGTCTACCAGTTCGTTGTCTTTGACTTACCTTACTGATGTAATACAGCCCACCGAAGAGAGTATAAGGTGGATACAGAAAACAGAAGATGAAGTGAAGAATGGTTGCTATGGTCGAGTCCCCGATTAGATCAACCATCATAACAGGAATGCCAAAAACAAAAGGAAGCTTTGACAAGAACGGAGAACAACAAAATTACTATCAGATGAGAATTATGTAGTAAAAAAAAAAAATCCACAAAGCACTTAAACATTGCCAGGGTTTATCTTTTGATGTCAATTTAAATTCCTGTTCCTCGAAAACTAATAAACTTGAAAAAACCTTGAAGGTATTATACAGGATTGGTGAGAATAAAAAACACTGTTGTTTATTTTCAGTCTTAAAGCTTAGTCAATTATGAATTCCATGTAAGAACTTTTATTTCGATGAAATATTTCTAACTGAAATGAAGTCATATTCAACACAACTTTATCTGAAAATGTAAATGTGCAAGCAGCTAATTTCAATTGTTGTGACTAAACTTGAGGACAATGTGTTTACATGCTAAAAAAAAATTCCATGGTTTTTCACTATTTTCTCTCAACTCACACAACGGATTACTCCTAAATTTTTACGTGTTTGTTAAAACATGTACATGGTAGATAACGAAAAAACATGAACCTAAGACTATTTTCTCAGCTCGACCAATCCTGTACAATACCTTCAAAACAATAAAGTGATCCGCCAATATCTTAT
This sequence comes from Asterias rubens, assembly GCF_902459465.1. NCBI lineage: Eukaryota > Metazoa > Echinodermata > Asteroidea > Forcipulatida > Asteriidae > Asterias > Asterias rubens. The sequence goes on along the minus strand of NC_047068.1, from coordinate 14,696,588 downwards.
TACACTCACCCATGTAAAAAACAGTTGCGATCCACTCTGCGCGCTTTGATACTCAGTAAAGATGAAGCTAATACAATACGCAAACATTGCGTACATCGGTAAGAACAAGAGCATGAACACGATAAAAAAGAACAGCCCTCCGACGGTAAAGAGGGAAGAGTTTCCCAGCGCCAAGCCAATGACGACGATGGCAATCACCCCCACCAGAGCAATAGCGTACATCTGGGTACAGTCGATGATGAGGTGGCAACCCCAGTAGCTACCAGCGCTGACTCCCGAAACTCGCATTTGGGTCCGCACCCCTTCCTGTTTGGGAGAAGACAGAATCAAATATCAGACTCAATATGTGGATTTGGGTGTGGATGTAACAACTTTGTTCCCAGTGGTGCACAATCGCGACAAGCCATTTTTTCACAGAATGCCTTGCTCGATCATAATCCCTGGAAGTGTGACTTTGAAAAATCAAATATATTATACATTTGTATAGGTCCCGTGCTTGAATCATTCTTTGTTAGAGAGGTTTGCGGATCGCGCTATCGAAAGAGGTATAAAATCATGAAGCAACTGGTTCCCTCTCACTCTTCTTTGATTTTTTTTACACATCTAAATGTATGCAATTACGGATGACCAAGGAAAAAACACAATTCAATTGAAATGGATTGCATTAAAATACTTGTATCTTGACAAGTGCATGCTAAGCTAAGGCTCTATCAAGTTTGAATTCCTGTATCTGGCTCAGGCTCTGTCGACCCTGCTTTCAAAATAGGGACTTTTCGTTTTCGACGACGGTTCTGCGACAGTTGTTCAGCTAAACGTTGTCGTTTTCAGCACAACGAAGATTCATCCCCAGTACTGTCGTAGAAATTGAGGGACGACCGTCCTCAAAGCCGACGCATGCGCAGATGACGCCAAATGTCATCTTTACCGTCGCAGAACCATCCGTCGTCGAAAACGAAAAGTCCCTAATATCTGATGGGGCCCAACACAGGGGGCCCAAGACAGGGGGCCTTAGTCAAAGCCATTATTTGGGAACATTTCTTCAAAGTCTCAACTCACCTGTCGTTCCTTGACAATGTTGACGACAAACCCCCCTGGTGGTGAACTGAAAGCCATGAAGAGTAACAACACCAGGAAGAAACCTGAGTTGAAGGTGTAACTCTGCGTGCTGGAAGACTGGGGGAACGGGTGGTTGAAAACGGTCATGTTCAGGAAGGTCTGGCCCGCTGTCTGCAACGGCACCAAGGCATTATTCAGTAGACCCAGTATGATTGGCAGAGAATGCATGGCAGTGTCGTTGTACAGTGCAACGAAGCCTGGTGTCGCGCTCTGAAAATTGAAACAATGAAAAGAGAGAAACTTTAGAACACTCGGTAAATCCTTCTGCTCAATGATGGTAAACAAAAAAAACTAAAAGGGATGGTGGATATATCAAAACTGATTCTCATAAAGATAGCATAATTAAGTTCTCTAATATGATAAGTGTCAACCAATTTTTTGTCAAGGTAAGAGGTGATTACATTCAATTGAAATTGGAAATACCGCTGGACCATGCAATTTTTTTTTTAAGATTTAAAAGTTTGTCTTATTTTGTTATAGTTATGTATAGAGTGTGTAATGATTATATATATGAGTAAAACTCAGAACAATTGTCCATAGTGTTAAAGGCAGTGGACACTATTGGTAATTGTCAAAGACTAGCTTCACAGTTGCTGTATCTCAACATATGCATAAAATAACAAACCTGTGCAAATTTGAGCTCAATCGGTCATAGAACTGGCGAGATAATAATGAAAGAAAAAAACACCCTTGTCACACGAAGTTGTGTGCATTTAGATGGTTGATTTCGAGACTTCAAGTTCTAAATCTGAGGTCTCGAAATCAAATTCATGGAATATTACTTCTTTCTCAAAAACTATGGCACTTCAGAGGGAGCCGTTTCTCACAATGTTTTATACCATCAACCTCTCCCCATTACTCGTCACCAAGAAAGGTTTTATGCTAATAATTATTTTGAGTAATTACCAATAGTGTCCACTGCCTTTAAACAATTTTTTGGGGGCAATATCCCAAAACTGCAAAATTTTCACAGGTTAGTTTTGTTTGTATACATGTACATCCACATTTATATACAATTAAAAGAATCAAACGGTTACAAAAAACCAAAGGTATACTTTGCCTTTAAAATAATTTACTTACGGACGTTCCCAAAGTGTTAACCACAGTGGCCATGTTGTGTGGCGCTTGAGAAAACATGGCACTCATGTTTGCTATGGTGTCACTCTGAATACCCATTTGCTCAAACTGATCGACCAACAATGAGATATCTAAGTTTATAATAAATAAACATAATGGAAATACATGACAACCTTGTATAATAATAATAACAAATCATTCTTGTACAGGGCATTCTGTCTATAGCAAGACCCCTGGAGTGCGTTTTGGCGACCCCAACCAAAAACTGTTTCGGTTGTTGGTCGTTGGTTCTGCTGTTCAGACTGAACGATAACCGAGTTGTGAGCTCGGTTACCGTTTTGGTTATGACGTCAGAAACAGTTTTTGGTTGGGGTCGCCAAAACGCACTCCTGTTACAAAAACGCATAACATCTATGAATCTTTTGTTGAAAAAAAAATGGTTCTCCAAAGAATAAGTGACGAAGAACTATACTATCTGCGCTGTACAGTTATGAAAATAATTTAAAGAACACAAACAAATTACTGAACTACACAGTGTTATACAAAAACGCATAAATAAAGCCCGGTTCATACTTCCTGCGAATGGGTTGCGAATAGTGATGTCACAAAATCGCTACGAAATTCGCACTGAGTTGAGATGTGCTCAATTCTCTTGCGAATAATGCAGCAAAATTCACATCGCATTCGCATTCGCAGGAAGTATGAACCGGGCTTAACTTGTATGAATCTTTTGTTGAAAAAAAAACAAATTCTCAAAAGAAACATTGACGAAGAGCTTTTTGACGAAGGGGCGATTTTTAATCGGGCAGAGTAAGGGCAGAATTCTGTGGTATGCCGTGCAATGAAAACTAGGCCGTGAAGAATCTCATTCATATCATGAACTTAAGGTTTTCTCTGGCAACCAAGCTTTGATGATTCATAGACAACTAGGAGGGGAAGGCTGTTCCATGAGAGTGGGTGGCAATCAAAAGGCTAATTTTCTGTAGCGAGTGCAGGAGATAGGACCTTAGGGCCTTGTCGCACGAGGCAACTTTTGCAGGCAACTTGGAGGCAACCCACTGCAGTGCATGCTACAGGACCACTTTGGTAGCACATGAGTCAATTTTCAAACAATGTGAACATTGAAATGCGAATGTGTTTTCTTCTTGGCGATTGTCTGGAACTGGTTGCCTGTAAATTGCCTCCTGTGACATGGCCCTATGTGTCACCCCTCCCCCAACTCCTCCCCCGAAAAAGGAAGAAAAATACTAAGACTAGTCACAAAATGTACACCTTGCTAAACTTACTCTCACTTGCAGCCAGGTTGTCTTGGTACAGTAGGGAAGTGAGTGAGTCATACATGGGTGCGGCTTCACTAGTCTCTAGGTACAGACTCGGAACCAGGGCCAAACTATCTGGGTTCTTGTTGATGGGAGGGGTGAATGTGATCGTTGCTTGCAAGATGACTGATACTATTATATAAGCCACAGGGAAGAAGACGCGAGTGAAGTATGTCTGCAAGAAGAAAACAAGAGAAATTAAGAAGGAAAAGGGAAAAACAAAAACCAAAAACAAAAACAGCATCAATCAATATTTCATGTACGACAACAAATCCTACTAGTTTGAGTAAGTTAACCATCCTGTAAAAGTTTACAAATTAATATGATTTTTATTACTTTAAGTCTTCAATATCAATATCAATCATTATCTTCAAGTAGGGTTGAATCCTTGATTCTACTTTGTTAACATTTGTTATAATAATAAAATAATAATAAGACTTGTAATGCGCACATATCCACCCGGCTGGGTGGTCAAGGCGCAGGAGGCAACACACATGCTTGAGGAATACAAACAAAATTCAGTGCGTCTGCAAATATTTCAAATATCCAGTAATGAACAAAAGGTACACTAAGTTAAGTACACTGTCGCATAAATCTGGAGGTCACATGAATTTTTCTTTGCTCAATCCAACTATTATTTTAATGAGGTCTACAATAAACAAATTGAAATGTTGTATTCACCCCTGGATCTCGCAGCATTTGGCTGAAGAGGAGTTTACAGAACGCTTTGATCTGGTACTTGCTGGGCTCCAGAGGCTTGGTGATGATTTCACTGACACTCAACAAGACGGGATCTCGACTGTTGTAGTTTGTGCCGGTCACATTGATTGGCGTACGATCTGTCGTTATTTGTTGTGTTTGGGGGTTTGGAAGAAAAGATGTCATGCAGTTAATAACAATCCTATAAGCTAAAGTAGTAGTCCTAGCCAATTTTCTATACCCTCCGCCCAGGTAATAGTTTAAAATCAGGACAGTTCTATTCAGAACTGAGAAGTCTCCCGAACATCCAATAAATCTACCCCGCGGTAGTAGAAAATAGAAAGACAATTTTTTTTCAGAACTAAGAAGTTTCCTGAACAATCCGATAAATCTACTTCGCGGTAGTAGAATATAGAAAGACAGTTCTCTAAAGAACAAACTCTACCTTGCAAGTAGATACACACATGCTTTACTGCAAACCAAATATATATAGATATGAACTATTATAATTATTTTTCTCCTAAGCAGAGCGCATTTAAGTGCTGTTTATTATTTTTATTAGCTTCCATGCCCTACTTCAAGACAAATTGCTAGCTAAGCTTCTACCTGAAGTGCCAAGAACATCATCAGCTTGTGCCTCTTCAGCCTCCTCCTCCTCATTCAGTTTAAGAAACACTTCTTCGAGGGATGTCATGGATACCCCGTAGGTCTGGATGCCAAGATCTTGAGCGACCGTCTTCTGGGAAGAACTCTCCTTGCAAGGCTCTTCCAGAGCTTGGAAAAGATCTGTTCAGATTTTGAAGACAGTAGAGACAGAAGAAGATTAGTAATAATTTCGGTTGTTTACTCATACACCGATGTGTGTTAGCACTGTATACTCAATACTTTCCCCAAGTCCAGTGAAAAAAAACAAAAGAGCGCTCTTACACAGGGTACCACAGCACTTTACAAGAAACAGAACAATACATAAATAACTAATGGCATTAATAATGAGAAGGTTAATGCACTAGGTGTCTGCAGACCATGCAACTTCAAAAAGCGGTTGAAAAAAAAAAAAAAAAAAGAAACTAAAAAGCAGAAATCAGCAGATAATTAGTATTATTATTACTTAAAAAAAAAACCCAGGTAACCTGTTGGTGTCCTTCATTTTGTTTGATGAGCAAATTTGTTTAAAGATTTTTATTACAGAAATTCCCCAAACCTAAAAAAGCTGGCACTGAAAGAGTTAAAAATTGTGCTTATACTACTCATACTACTCATAGGCATACAAGGTATGGCATTCCTGAGAGAATTTAAACAAGCTTAAAATCTTACGCACCAGGGAACCTGTTAGTGTCTTTCAGGGGTAGTGTGTAGGCGAGCTCCATGCCGTGACTGCGTGACACTTTACCCTCTGGGATGTGACTCGTTACAATCTCGGTAATCCTGTCAGTGTCTATATCCTGGTCTACCACCATGCTATTAAACAAAAACACAATCAAAGGGTGACTCTTGTTACATCGGCCAAGACAATCAAAAAATCTGATTTTCATGCATTGCGCCTTTTCGCGTTGGGAAATACTTTGGGTGCATGAGATAGTAGCACCCAATAAGCCTTTTTGAGATATGTCGGACACATTGCTACAACACTATAAGGTTTGGGTAAATTTGTGTGTATACACCCAAACCAAACAGTATACTCCTATCACGTCTGCCATACCTCCAAAAGGCTTATGGTCCCCTTGCCTATCCCAACCCCAACCTCAAATAGCATGTGCAGGACTTAAGTAGATTCGAACTTCCGGAACCAAATTTTTCCCAACCGTGTCATATGCAAGGTGTCTATTGTAACAGTTATACACTGATGTAGGTTATGGCCTACTCAACCCATTGGAGATAACAAACAACATCAGCAAAAATGTGGAGCCTTTATTTAAAAAAGGAAACAGTTTTAATGAAATAAGAATGGCCTGAAGTCTAAGTTAATCCTTACCCAAGATGGTATCCAATCCCAAATCTTGACTTCAGGAAGAGTGAAGATCCGTAGCATCTTAAGTTACCCTTGGACATCATGGCTTTCCGATCTGGTCAATTCAAGATTAAAAGAAGATTTAATAAGAAGAAAAAATCAAAATGGGGAAATGAAAAACAAATTAAGACAAAGAGATTGATACAAGTTCGCTACTGAACAGCCTAACATGCTTGTCAAGGGGGTCAGAGTTTGATTTCACAAAGCAATACCACAGTGAGTTGTATTTTATATCAAACTTTGCTTAGCAGTTCAGCTTAATTTGGAGTGGACAAAGACAAATCAACTAAAGTGGGACTAGAACCAACGACCTTTGGATTAATGTGCCCGCCCTCTACCAACTGAGCTATCTATCTAGCCCATCCGAACTTACAACCAATCCTAGCTCTCTGTAAAAAAACGAACCCCAGGTGTACCAAAAGTATCTGAAAGGGGTTTGGCAGTGATTGCTCATTGTTTCCCTGCCCCCAAAGCTTCTCAATTTAAATATGACCTCTGACCTGCCAGTATGTCAGCTTCATCCATGAAGTGTGTGGTGAGTACGGTAACCTTTCCGTGTCGCTGACTCTTGAGTAGAGTCCAAAGCTCTCTACGGGAATATGGATCCATTCCACTGCTTGGTTCATCTAGGAAGATCACCTGTAGGTTAAAAGTAATATATCAGTAGCTTTTAAAAAACGCGCATATCTGTCACTCAGTGATGCTCAAAGTGCTCAAAAGCTTTTTCCTGCAATATGCTGCCAATCAAAACAGGAACACCAGGGCGAACTCTTTCTCTTTTTGAGAAGTGTTCTGGGTTCTTTTACATGCATTACACAACACATGGGACAAACAGCTTTAATTCCCATCAGATGGTTAACAGAGAAGTGATCCATTTAGAGGCTGTTCACAAGTACGCTGGGAGGGAGGGAGGTAAATGTGTGCCGTACGCTTTCATTTTCTACAGACATGTCAAACTTTTCTTGGTTTTACATATTTGTTTAAGATTCATACATTCTTCGCATGTTTCTCTTGTGGACCCCGGTTCGATTCCCCCATGTGGATTGAGTTTTTCAGTCCCTACCTGACTGCACAAGTTTTCCCAAAAGGGGTTTTCCTCCAACAACCAAAACTGAAATTACTTCATTGTCTTCTTAACAAAAAGTTGGTGTGATGTTTCCCCTAGGAATGCGTTGCCGACTAAACAATTCAGATTCAGATATAACACATGGACGTTGTCGTCGTCTAGCCTGTTTCACTGCAGGAGGAAAAGCCTCTTCACTAATTCTCCCTTTCACTCTACCCTATGCCGTCTGTTGCGAAGCAATGCCCCTATATATACTTATTTCATCTGTCCATCTTATGGACATTGACATCCAAATGGTGCAACCTATTTGAGGGATGATTGGTTCAAATGAAATTTGTCCGTTGGTATTTAGTCACCTTTGGATTGCCAATAAGAGCGATTCCAACGCACAGTTTGCGTTTCTGTCCCCCACTTAAACTCTTGGAGACAGTGGATGCCACATCATCTAGAAGGGTCAGCTTCAATATCTTGTTCACCTGAAAAGAGACAAATAAATGGAAATAACCAAAGTAACGGACATTGCCAATTATATTTGTTTTTTTAAATGAAAAATGCCCACAACACAAGGCAAAAGGGCCACTCAAAGTGAGACGCTTCAGGAAACAAGAATAGTGTGGTGACAAATAACATGATATTATGATAAATAAGACTTATAAAGCGCATTTTACAAAGATACAATATGCTGAAATAAAGAAAGCTACGAAAAAGTCAGTTTATGAACGAGAAGAGAACAAGTTTACTCTTGAATGTCTAGAGTGAGTTGGTGTTGCGAATATGATTTGGTAGCGAGTTCCAGCATGGGGGACCAGCAACTGAGAAGGGCCGGTCCCCTGCCCTTTTGTGAGTGCAAGTGCGAGGGATTGTTAGATTCTTTCTTTAGTAATGGCTCAGACAACATTTCTCTTGGTTTAGCCATAATGCCTTGACATCTGACCTTGAGAATAAAAAAATAAAAAAACCAGGCTTGGAGTTGATATGCCAAACTCTTCTTGACTTTTCACTCGGACAATGATCAAAGTGAATAAATGTAAACACACTCACTCACTGAAAATGATGTATTCTTCCCGAGTTTTTGTGACCAAACTCGGAAATTCTTTAATGTAGCTTTCCCGAAATGTAAAAAAGCAAAAGATATTTTAAAACTTTGACAGGGTGAATGTTGATAATCTCACCTCCTCTTCGATATTCTCTGACGGAATTCCCTTCAGTCCAGCAAAGACCCTCAGGTGCTCCCTCGCTGACAGAGCCTCTATCAGGGTGTTCTCCTGGGAGCACACCCCAACCATGGACCGGACTTTCTGTAACTGTATCGGATCCCGGATGTCGTAGCCGTAGATAGTAGCCTGGCCACTGTCTGGCGCTAATAGTCCGGTCAGAATGTTGATGAGGGTTGTTTTACCCGCGCCGTTGTGACCTAGAAGACAAGTGATCTGGCCTTCATAGATGTCCAAGCCCATACCTGCAAAGAAACACAATATCAAAATTTTATGTTCGTTTTTTATCGCTTTTCTGTAAGTCCTGTAACACCACAGCCCAGTTTCATAAAGCCTGTAAAGAACAAAAAATCTTGCTTAGCAGGAACAGGCTACCAACCACTACTCCATAAAAGTATACATTGTTGCAACACGTGCCACACTCGCCTTTTGCTTAGCAAAGAAAATCTCTAATAACAGCTTTATGAAATTGGGCCCACATCTACTTTTTGCTGGGTAGATCTATTTTTGGGAAGTGCCCAATTCTACTGCCATTACATGTGAAAGTAGTGAAATAACGTGGCTCTATTGTTCTTAGCTATACCTCTAACTGCTTGGATGTCGGGCTTATTCTTTGGTCCTTTGAAGGTCTTCTTCATGTTGCGAATTCTGCAAGTAAGACAATTAAATCAACAATGAGATCCATGATGGTTTACCAGATGTTATTGTCAACAAAATATGATTTATTGTTCAAGTTTTTTTCCAAATGGTTATAAAATACAAATTAATATTGCTTTAAATATCAATTTATACCCATAGTAGAGGGGAAAGGATCACAAAACAAAACAGAGAAGTGCTCAAATTTCAAATGTTTCCACCCATCATCAGAAATCTCTCGGGGGGAAAACTCTCTCTAAGAAAGACGTGTCATTTAAACAAACAAAAACTCGTTAAAAAAATCTTCTAGAAAAGTTGTTGTTTAAATAAATCTCTGACAATTTATTTATCTTACAGAAGTTCTTGAGTCAAAACTCGCTATGTCTCAGCAATTAACAAACAAAAAAATCTTTTTAAAAAAGAATATTCTGGAGAAAGTTATTGTTTTCAAAAGTAAATCTCGGACAAGAAAATCTCTCTTTTAAAATGTTTCCCTTTCCCACCTGATCGAGGCCCTGCCTTTCATCTCCTGTGATACCAGCTCAACATCTCCTTCATCGTTATTCACGACCTCGTTATCTATTGGTGAACTGCTTCCATAAGCATTGCGTTCTTTTCTGCTCCAATACGAGGGCATGAAGCAGAAGAACAGGGGCTTGTGTCGGCCGTAGGCTCCTGTGGGTTTTAATAATAATAATAATAATAACAATAGACCGTTTTTTTATAGTGCTTTTCACGCTCGATGGGTGTCTCAAAGCGCTTCAGACATTATGACCCCTGGTCACTGGGCCTTAAATCACTCCTTAAACCATCTCAGCTCCCTGGGGAGTATACAGCCTTTGCGCAATATATGCAATTATATGCACTACTCGTCAAAATTGGTGTCATGATAATGAGCAACAAAGTGTAAATTGCAAGTCTAGCAAATATTAGAATATTTCTTGAGACCACTTTGGTCCCAGGTAAAATTTTATGCATTAACATCTGGATACGCTTTGCATGACGCAAACAAATCAATTTCTTAATGTTAAAATTTTCTTGCGAATTGATGTAGCTTTCTTTTTGCTTTTTTATAGTTGTAAATAAATTAGCAATTCAGCATTTAGCGGCAGTTTATACTGCTATAATGAACTGTTTATGAAATGATGTGAAGATGATGCCTCCATACTTAACTAACTTATCTTCCTAGTAAACAATTTTATTCTTTATGGAGGTAAAGTTAGACTTCAACTAATTTTTTGGCTATGTACTATTTGGAAATGTTCATGAAGTATGGAAATGAATGTGATAGTTTGAATGGAATGAAATATTTGCATACCTGGGACGACATTGTCAAAATAGATCGCTAGCAAGAAGTACAGCACTGCATCTACATACAGCATGACTACGTATGGAGGAAAGCCGTCTATACCCATGTTATCAAACTGGATACCTACTCCGAGTTGGTCCAATCCAATTGCCTGAATCCAGAGGAAGAGATCGCAAAAAAAAAATGGAAAAGGAAACAAAACAAACATTTTTGAAAAAACATCTGCAATGACGTAGTGTGGCACTACTTTTCGTTAATTATTTTTGCTTGATGTGTTCTACTATCCGAGAAAATAACAATAGAAATTGCAAAAATGCTTTTGAAAAAGGAATAAACAACACATTCAGAAGATATTTGAGGTGTTGCAAGGGGCCATTTTGATAGAGCTGCTTAGGCATAAAATAAACTAAGCAAAACAAAATTTGCTAAAATACCTTGTCACATGTACATTTTGTGACTGGTATCCTACTTCTTATCGTAAAGCAGGGATTTTTTAAGCAGCACTTTCTGCTTTTTCTGCTTTTTGGAAAAAAGGCCCAGGACCCGAAACCCACACTCTGCTGATCAGAAACATCAGAGCTGGAGTCCGGTGCTCTTAACCGCTTGCCATGACAGAAATAGGGCGATTCTTACCTGATCCATTGCCAGGGCCATGGCCACAGGGGAGAGGAAAGACAGCAGCCATTTGACCACGGAGGGGGTGCCTACAATCAACGACATCGGGATATAGAGGAAAGAGAGCACCAGGGTCACCAGAGAGCCCACTGCCCCAGCGACAGTTGCCTTGTTGAAGAACGGCGTAAACATGAACGCCATGCTGACAACTGCCAAGATAAAATAACGCCATTAAATTGTTTACACTTTCAAACTTCACCTCAAGTTGTGAAACTCTTCAGTTTATGTTGTTTTCTTTGACAGAAAAAGGTTTCCTTTTTTTTTTATGAAGCTGACTTTCTTTAAGAGTCAACTTTTATTATGGAGATTAACGTTAAAAAGAGGTTCTGTTTTTAAAGAGTACATTCTAAGGTCCAAAAATCTCATTTCTGCTTTGTATTTCTTTGTTTTGCCTTTTACAACGTTCCTGTTATAAAGAGGTAAGTTGGTCAGTCTCAATGATCTTAATACAGGAATGTTACTCGAGTGGGATTTCGAACCGACAACCCTTGCAATTCTGAAGCAGTGTCTTACCAACTAGGCCACTGAGATTACCTGGTAGTAGATGCAGTTTTAATCTTATGTTTTGGCAGCGGGTACCGCAATGATTTAATAAGTTTCACAGAGTTCCTTGGATTATTACGCCTTTTAACCAAAAAGCCATTTATGAATGGAAAAAAAAGAGTAGTGACTTGTTCTTAAACTGCAATTTAAAACCTAGCAGGGTCGTTGCCGTGCGGATCCACACAAGTATCACTTGAAATTGCGTGGTTTTCCTTTTACCTCTTCGACTAATACGGTCGGCCATTTATGAGAGTCAAAATTTTCACTCCCATAAATGGCCGATCGTGTTAATTCACAAGTAAAAGGAAAACGGCGCAATTTCGAGGCAAATTTGTGTGGATCATTGTATTCTACTTTTAAAATATCTTTCTAACCATATGCATTTGATAACAAACCGTTACAAACGCTTTGTGAAAGACCAACTCGTCCGATCCAAGGCAACGTGTTCCTTTAAGAACTCACCCCTTAAAATATACTTACTTGACAAGCCATAGCCAGCCATGATCAGATACAGAATGAGGAAGTTGCCTTTCAGGACGATCTGAATGGCGTATTTACTCAGAACCGCAATCAAGATTGATACAAAGAGAATGATGGAGGTGTACGTTATAAACCATGACAGCCTGAGGTCAGAGAGACATATAGAAAAAGAATAGAGACCAAGACATATTAGAATCGATAGCAAATTAAGTATACATTCAATGTCTGCTATTGGAATTTTGATCCCACTTGCTCATGTTTCAGGGCTCTATTTTTATTTTTTTTTAAATAAAAATTGGGGGGAGGGGTGCAAAATCCACTAGACCAATTGTAGCTACAAAGTTGTACTAAACCAGATTTGTTTTACAGAACACAAATCAAAATGAGAAAAAAGATAGTGTCTACACGGTTTAAAATTAATCAATAAACTTTATTATGTTTGAACAAAAATACACTAAAAAGAAGGTTTATATGATCTTAAAGAAAGGTTACAGAATTGGTATAAATACAAAAATCATGAAGATCACAGATTTACATAAAACTTACACGGTCTAATGATGATGATAGTTGAAAACATCCCTTGAAATATTTCTGTCTGAAATGTCATATTTGATGAAAAATAAATAATCTAACCTCGCGTTTTGAGTTTATCGCTCAGTGAGTGTTTTATTCATTTTTATTTTGGCATCGATGCAATGCAAAATTTGTAATCGGTTTTTCACTATTCTCTCGTGACCCAGATGGCCTTCTACAGGTTTGTCAGTTTATGTATATGGTGGATTACATAAAGTGCTTACACTGCCTGCAACTGTTTTGTTAACAAAAACCAATTCTGTAATGTTCCTTTAAGGCTGAGTCATAATGAATATGACAACAATCACGTCCCAAAGAGAACGCATTTTATTGGTTGAATTCCTCCACGCAGATTACATGCTCATTCAACCAATAGAATGGGTTCTCTTCGCATCGTGATCCTTATCGTTTTTGGTTGTCGCTGCAGTGTGACTCTGCCTTTAACTCACCAGTAAGGGCCATTGTTCATGCCCATCATCAGCATTGTTTCCTTAATCTTCTTCTCTTTCTCATACACAAGGACGGACAGGAGGACACCGATGTAAACTAAGTACATCATGATGTAGTACAGAGAATTGACAACCCTGATAGTGGGAGAGGTTAATACAAATGCACCCTTCGGAAACATTCTGACCGATACATCAGGAAGTGAGATCGTCTCATTAGTATGCAGCTAAAGGACAAATGGAAAAGACGTTTCAATTTCAAATGCTCTCCAGGAAAATTCCGTAAATCTTACAAGAACCCCCCCACCCTTTGTCTCACTATTCATTGTTTACCCCTTGCTTGTTCCTGTGTGCTTTCTCTTACTCTATTTACGTATTTCCACTCGACTACTTATGTTAAACTTAGGTGTAAAACCTTCAAGAAAGACTCTGCTAGGGTAGAAGCACACATCAATGACACACAGGCACAATGTTATGTGTCTACGTACATACAGCCTGTACTTGGCCTCATGTTTTTGTGGGCATGTTTTGTTGACCAGGATCAAAGTTTCCGTTATTGGTTTAGCGCTTTTTATGTGTCTGATTCAACCACGGTGACTTGTCTGTTCAGACCAAACTGTAGCTCGAGATGTATTGTTTGAAGCTTTAAATGCCAACTGAGTTATTTATATGGGCCTGGGTCCCATATCATAAAAGCTGCTAACCAGTTTTTATTTTGCTGAAGCAAATACCAACATTCTTAGAGTATTTCAATGGACATCAATGAGCAGCATTAAATAACTTCTTTCTCAAAAACTACATTACTTCAAAGGGAGCCATTTCTCACATTGTTTCATACTATCAACAGCTCTCCACTGGTTGTTAACAAGTAAGTTTTTATTCTAAGAATTATTATGAGTGATTACCAATAGTGTCCAGTGCCTTTAAGTTACAAAAAACAAAACTTATTTCACATAGTGTCTTACCGAGGCAACAGCATTTTGAAGGACAACTTGAAGAGCAGCAAAACCGGAATACAGATACTGATTTGCCGGGCAGTTGTAGCTATTCAGGCCGGCAGGGAAATTCTCCAGACGACACGACTCTGATGGAAATGAAAAACGTTCAATGGTTTGTTTGTTTAATAATGACCTACTTGTGTGAAACAAACATTGGGGTCTTATTTCCTGGGTTTGGCTCTGTAGTATGAAACAAACTTTAAAGACCATAGCTTTAAACTTTAAAGGCCGCAAGCGGCTTGCACCCAAAAAAACTTTTGCGACTGCAAATGGCGACAAGATTTTAGCTGCTTCCAATCGACCAAAAAGGTCATCAAAGTAATGGTCATAGCTTGAATTTTCCCTTTTTATATAAACAAAAGTTTGTGAATTTCTGTGAAACAAAATAGTTTTTGAAAAAAGTGACCTGCGCCGAATTTCATAAAGAGGTAAGCAGAAAATACCGCTTAACGAATTTCTTTGCTAAGCAAATATTAATTGGGGCACCAGTCACAACAATTTAAAAATAATGAAGTTTTGGCTGGTAACCTGTTTTGTTATGCAATACTTTTCGATGCTTAGCAATTTGTATGCTTACAGGCTTTATGAAATTTGGCCCTGATTGTAGGAAGGTTTAATGTTCTCCGTTATTATAGTGGGCTTACGTTCTGTGGTAAACCTCTCCCCTTGAGCGGTAAGCGGTGTCGACGAGTACGTCATGCGTATAGTCACAGCCAAGTCCTGCGGGAAATCATTGTTAAACACAACACCGATGGAGAACGGCGGAACCTCTTGCGCTGTGAAGTTCCCCACAAGCTCCGCTTCGCTGTCAAATGCCAGAAACTCTGGCATTCCTGATCCAAAGTACGCCCTAACACTCAGCATTACCGCTTGGGTGCTTGGAGTGTTGGGTGCAAACGCCCATGGCGAGGAGGTGTTCGGGAGGAAGGACATATTCAGAAGACTGTGGTCTTGGAAGTCCTTGTACTCTAGTGGGTTAAACACTTGGGGTCTCGCTGACAGACTGATACCATACATACTTGCCATGAATAAACAGGGCAAAAAAAATTCCTAGTACAGGGGAAAGAACAAAAAAAACAGAAGATCAAGGACTAATTTCAGAGAGCTGCTTAAAGCACAAAAAGTAGCTAAGCACAATAACATAAAGTTAACAGCCAAACTACCATGTCACACATTGTTCAGCAATATTTCCTGCTTAAGCAACTCCATGAAGTTGAGCCATGGCAAAAATTTCATAGCGCTGCATAAAAGTAAGCAAATTATCGCGCTAACTATAGTAACAAAAAAATGCTTAAGCGTAAGCATAATTCACATGTAAGCAAGAAATACTCTCCCTGGTATAATTGGAGTTAGATGAAGTGAAGGCTTTTGTGACATTGAGAGAGAGAGAGTCATAATGACAAAAGTCAACAAAGAAATGTACACATAACACCCACACCACACCAACACAAACAGTATGACAAGACAGGCAAATCATGATGCAATCTAACACTGAGAAAACTTGTTGTCATTAGGCCTATAGATTATTGTCTTGCTCATAACCACCTGTAATTTTTTAATCTAAATGTGTTAACTTGGCACAATGGACCCTTTTCATGAAATATGCACATTGCACATAGTGCATGCGCACAAACATTACACGCACAAACATTACACGGTACACGGCTAATGGCTGAGAGGCGCAGACACGATGTACATCTGCTTGTGCACAACGCTATGGCTTTTGCACAAACATTTTGGTTGGCAAAAATGAGGGAACATCGCGCTGTTTTGTACCGGTACACGTCTAATGGCTGCGTGGCGCAGACACGATTTACATCTGCTTGTGCACAACGCTATGGCTTTTGCCAACCAAAAAGGGTCTGTACCCATCCATGAATGTAGTTGGCATATTTCATGAAAAGGGTCCATTCAATGTTTACTCCACTCTTTAAGCATGACAGTCCACAAGAGAGGCATCAAGTGTCATAGCAACTAAACCACTAACATCCTTCTAGAATCTTGCTTGGGAATGATACCCCACACTTCCATTTGGAAAGGAGGATCCATATATCAAGATTACTTGATTACATGTAAAGGCACTGGACCAGTATTCTCACTTGGTGTATAATCCCAACATATCTTATGCATAAACTAACTGTGAAAAATCTGGACTCAATTAGTCATCGAAGCAAAGAAAAAACACCCTTGTTGCACAAATGTGTGTGCTTTCAGGTGCCTAATAAAAGGCTTCAGGCCTGAAGTCTTTTATTATTTGAGTGCGCATTTACCTCTTTCTAAAACACTTCAGAGGGAGTCTCCTCTCACAATGTTGTATACTATCAACAGCTCTCCATTGATTGTTACCAAGTAAGTTTACAAGATAAGAGTTAAATCTAGTGGCTCATTCTTAAACTGTCGTTTAAGAACTTGACGCTACCCCTTATTAGTAGTATTCAGCCATAGGTCCACAAAAGCAAAACACTAACTCAAAAGGATGACCCCTGGGGTTGGTTCTAAATCCAGCCTATCTTACCTGAAACATCTTGTCATTTCTCTTAAACATGAAGTTACGATACAGCAAGGCACGTGTCTGCTGCCAGAAAGACGCCATCGTTCTCGTCAACCGTCTGGCCTGTCCTGTAAGGAGGTCATGCAGATTCAGAATTGGGGTTTGGTTAATGCTTATTGAAGAAAATAAGAAGAGTCTTTTGGATGTGAAAACTTTCTCATTCTCAGGTGTGGAATTACACACAGGCCACAGAGGACATGTCCTCCGTTGCCCCTGGTTTTGGCCTTTTTGCTCCTTCAAAAGTTTCCCACTAACTTTAAGATTTTCCAATGGAAGTGCCCTTTGCAGAATGAAAATTGCCTTGCCTTTTCAGAGATGAAATTTCAGGCATGCATTAGTTTAGTTTATACTATACTAAACCAGGGATCGAAAGTAACATTGCACTGCAGAGTGAAAACCTGAGGCCAGTGATTTGAATGCCTACACTACAGTAAACTTTTGTATTGTGTTTTTCAACTAAGCAGCTCACAGTCACAGGACTGGTCGAAGAACAACGTCCTTCTCTTTTCAGATGAGAGCGTGCCTCCTACTCAAGTGAGTCAAAAAATTAAGTCAAACTCAAATGCATTATTATTATAGTTATGTTCTTTTAATACAACTCTATCAATATCAACATCATAATTATATACATTTACAATAAAAAAGAACAAACTCTACCTGGCAATGTTCACCCACCATGCAATGCCTCAAATCCTATAACAACCAAAAAGATCTATGCTGTGTAACCTACCCTAAAGTCCCTAGCCTATAGTTAGTAGTCATACTACTATTACTATGAAACGCTGACTTGTCGAATGTCCGATCAACCAATTTATTTACCTTAACAGGCACAGCCTGAGAATAGTGTATTTTCCTGGTGTAATGGGTTTTCAGTAGGATAATTAACAGGAAAATTGTTCACAATTGTTTATTCTCAGCATGACATTAAGCCTGACGAAAATACAGACCGTGACGTGAGTAAACCAACACTACAGCAGAGCTTGCATTCTGTCACCGGTGGAGCTTGCACAGTCTCGCGGTAAACGGGAATCAAAGTTGGGGGTTGAAAACATATGAGGGTCGATAACATATATGACCGTACGATATTCTTGTTTAGTAATCAGATAATAAAAACATTTGAAAAAATGGATGATCGAAGTCTGTGTTCTATTTTACCTAACCATGGAATGGAGGTAGAATTTTACTTACACTTACTTTACAGTACGGTGCAGTCTAGTCCTGGCTGAACGTCCTTCAGAAGGTAATGCACTGTGCTTGATGTGTGTTGTTGATGGGTATCTCTCTCTTTCTTTGATGTTTTAAATTACGAATGAACAGCCTGTCAGGTTTCAGTACTTACAGAACTGAAGGCGTACACTGCTCTGGCCTGGGTGTGACACACTGCGTCTGCTGTCATGACATCGAGCGACAAACAACAACAGTTAACAACAACTGTCACGTGTGTGTCACTGTCAGTGTGTGTGTGTACTGTCGTACCATGGAGGTAGAATTAGACTAACCAACTCATCATTTGTTCCGGTAAAAGATTAAGAACGATCCCACAAAAAAAAGTCGCATAATTCTTCCATGGAAAAGTACACCGGAGGAAGGACAATGTTGTTAGTTATGTAACACCATGTTTGAAATTGAAGTGAAAAGAGTCGTCGTCGATGATGATGACTCAATCTCACAGGACGTGTGATGTGACACAACGATTGAAAAAAAAAACAACGACGGGCTTACAAAAGAACGCCCTCTATAAAAACAAAACACTATTCTTTACCAAGCACAGAGGGCGCTAGAGTAAACAATAAAAATTGGTTTTGTTGGCTCATGCTTGAATTTGCTTTTTCTTTTTTTGCAATGTTTTATCGACGTACCGACATCTTGATACAGGTATGTGTTGCTGAAGAAAACACGGACCAAACACAGCTTAGGATAGTCATAATATACTATCGGTCAAATATTTGAAGAGGTTTCTCACTGTGCCCAATTTCCGGTCAGGTTTCAATACGCATGAAATAATTGATAATTCCAATAGTCTAGCCTAGCTATTATTTTAATATTATATTAATTAGCTGAACCATTGGGTGTACTTGGAAGTATTTATATTTATCCGGAATCTGCCTAAAAAGACCGGCCTTGAAAACAATATTTCACTCAGACAAATTAAATAAATAGTAGGCCCCCCTATTTTTAATAATAAAGTATTTATATTTATTATAAATTATTAAAAATAAATGCCTGGCCGTGCATCAAAACATTCCATGAAAAACTAAAAGAATGAGCAACGCCCATCATCACCATCATTCATAGGCAAGAACAAAAGGTACCGTGGGGGTGCGGGGTAGTTTGCAATTGTTGCCGCATGACAGAATAACACGTACTACAGAGCCCAATCGCCTTTGTTTAAATTGAATGCTTTCTTTTTTCCTCTTGTAGGTATTGGGCACCAGGTGGTTGCGACAGTTTTGTCAGCAAGCTGGTCAACGTGAACCAGCAGTGTCTTTAAGTAGTTGTGCTGTACGCCCCGAGATAAAATCCACAGAAACGAACAATACCAGCAATAACCATATCGATGAAGACGCTGCCAGCATTCTAAAGTTTGTTAACACAGCTTCAGTGACAGAGCTAGCTTCGACAAGACATGTCTCCTCTTATATCGCGAGGCATATCTCATCACACAGAGAAGAGCACGGGCCCTTTGCTAGTGTAGCTGATCTCCTGCAAGTGCCCGGTATTGGAACACAACGGTTACAGACAATCTGCAGGGGAATAATGAGGCCGCCATTGGAAGTAGATGTAGCAAAACGTGATGGGTCAAAAAACGACAAAATAGGAATAGCTAATAGTAGGATAGAGGTAAATATGGGACCAAGAACAATAAATATACACCAGGTTTTGTTAGCCTGCCCAGTTGTCCGAGTGACCTCTGGATGGATTTCATGAACTATGGAAAGGATGGGAGACATCATTTTAAGATTAAAAACCTTGTTCAAGGTGAAATACAATTTTTTTAATAGGGACCCCCGAATTCAGTTTTGTGATCCCCTAATTTTCCGATAGAAACCAGTCCTTATGGTATTTGGGAAAGTCTCTAACTTCAAATGAAACTTTTTGTCGAAATCCCAACAGTCTTCTAAGATTTCTCATTTCAAATTTATTTTGTGTACATTTTTCTACAAAGGATGTTCAGTCTGATACTAAATATGATGCTCAATCAAAACAGAAGTGAATGGTGCAACATTTCTCTTTTGGGATGTACAGACCGATTTGCTTTGGCTGTCAGATGATGATGTTTTCTTTTTGCTCTAAAGAGTACCAACAAATTTCACACCCCTTTAAGGTTAGAAAAACTGAATTTGATCTTCTTTAAAGCTGGTCTTTCACTTTCATCAGAACAGATGGTACATTACAAAGTTAAATCTTTCTCCTGAACAAGGAGACATCTTTACTTGTTTTTTTAGTAATGCATAAATACTGGATGAATTCTATTTTCCCTTGCAGGCAGTGAAAGATGTAGTGGCAGTGGACATTGGACTGAAACATATTAGTTGGGTTCACGTGAGCAAAGATCGATGGGTTGGGGAGTGGAGATTGAAGGATATTGTTGGCATTACATCCGGCAAGTGGGACCCTCCATCCTACCTTAAGATCGTAAGTATCATATTGTCAGCTGAGTGTATAAGGTTCACTTATTCAAGTGTCCATAGTCATTAAATTGTGTTAGATGTATTCAGGGATGAGATTGTTCAGTCTTTTGGCTGAATTCAGTCTTTTTATGTCGGCCTGGTGAAGAAAATCAGACATATTTTTGTCCACAAATAAAGAATACCTGCTCATTTGTCTACTTCTCTGGTGTTTTGGATACTGTTTCCAAAAGCTCTATGGAATCTATAACCCCAGGGGTTACCAAACAGTAGAAATGCCAATATTTCAACATACCTATGAATTTGTATCGAAGTTTCAGACTTTTTTGTTAGTAATGACTCTCACCCCTGGGGTAAAGTGCTCATGAAACACAAATCAGAACCAAGACACGTTTCTTTTCACCAATTACTTTAAGAGAACTTTTAACCAATAAACCCAATTGACTAGGAGCTCATAAGCATGCAAATGCAAATTATGAAACCGATACAAATTGCATGAAAAACCTTTTAGTTCTGAGCAGACTATATGAAGGGTGTCTGTGCAGCAGAATTCTATTTGGTTACTAAAATTTGGTAAACAATTGTTTGGAAATGAAGAGAAATTATTTCCACCAAATCCAAAGGATAGTTTTTTTTCACAAGTTTGTTATTTTACCCCAAAGTTTGTCTTGTATCAAGTGTGTGCAAGTTAGAAGTTATAGTGACAAGATTTTTGTTCCATTTTCTTCAAAACAGATTACAGAGACAATAAGTGAAATGCCCAAGCCAGATCTGTACGTCCTTCAGCATAAATCCTACAGTAATGCCAACAAGTCAACCTTCCCGATGTTTCTCTTCCAGCGGACTATGGAATGCATGCTGTACACCTCCCTGAATCATGACTCGGCAGACACCGGTACCCTGCATGCCATCTCAATACCCCAGTTGCAGATCGGTCGTCACTTTAACCTGCAGGTTAGAGGGGTCCGGATGAGTGGACAGGAATTGGTCTCTAATCTAATCCGAGAGGGGGTCGACAGGGGGTCAGAAGGTCATGACCCCTCAGTGCGGATAGCTGATGAGGATGCAGATATTTTTCACAATGCGACTAAACATGAGAGGGAGCATCTCTCGAACTGCTTGCTACAGGCAATAGCCTTCTTTGACTTGATGGTGGGCAAGACGTAATTCAGCCGAGGAAACGCATTTTTTTAATAATAGAATATCTGATATTTCAATCCTTCAACAAACAGTGGTACATACATGTATGCATCGACACAAAGAGGTTAACTAAGACAAACCTTATCATTGCAAAAAGTATTTTGGGTTGAACTAGGAAAAATTTACTAACTAGAGCAAGTTTTTAATCTGCCACTTTGAGATTAATATGCAGGCGCTCCACCAACTTAGCCATGTATCCCGAATATTGGCGGTCTTCCCATTTTGACAATACCTTTGTTCATGGGATGCCAGGCATAAGCCATTCAACTTGTAACTGCTGTGTAGCCAGGGATCACACTCAACTTTACGATACAACCTGGGAAGCAGCAGGAGAGGGAACACGTTGTGATCAGTCACATGTCACTCCTGTAACATCTCTGGAGCGCTGGCTTGTTAATTTGGAAGTCGCAGGTTCAACTCATGCACTAGTCAAATTTTCTTTGTTTAGCAGACAATGTATGGGGTCATTCCGTGTCAAATCAACCAGTTTTCAGAAAAGTTCCCAGGTGACCCCCTCAGATTTTGATGAAACTTCATCAGAATGATTGAGTGTGGCTCAAATGAACACATACAAAAAAGCTAAGTCATACTCCATGTCGTTTTCGAGATATGACCCATTGAAATTTGGTCGAGGCGGCCATTTTGTGCTCGCGCGGGACGCGAAAAGTGATTTTTTTTGATAATTTCCGACTTTGAAAGCTCATAATTTAATTATTGTACCAGGTAGAGAGCTCAAATTTGGTATTCCATCTTACTTCTTGCCAAATTTCATGAATCTGCACTCAATTTAGATGTATCTCCTTTAATTTTCTAGTTATGGTCACCTAAAACAGGCACTTTAATCAGCCAAAAATGTTTTTTGTGATTTTTGGGGTCACCCTGTGCCCAGATGAGGGGTCAAATAAATCCTATATTCCCTAGGTATTATCTATGGGTGCATGTTTATACCCATAAGCAATTATAAGCTCACCAATGCAATAATTTAGAAATAGCATGGGCCCAAAGTTGGTTCCAGCCAGAAAAAGGTCAAAAAGACCCCGCCCGTCTTGACCCCGGTTGACCCCGCGATCAATTGAAATGTTTTTTGAAATTGATACCAGTTAAACATATATATTATATCTACTTATACACCAATTTTCAGCTTTGGCACTCAACTCCTTCATGGTGTGGTGGCAATTTGAATGTTATATGTTTTTGGCACATTTTAATGTAATATCATACAGTGTACATGTACATGTACATTCATGTACACATACAATACATGGTAATATATGTTTGAAGCTTGTGTAACTTATTTTTTCTGGCTAGCAAAAAGTAACATCAACGCATTGGCATCTGTGGTGTCTGCGTGATACACAAGTACATATATTTTGTTTGAGAAATGAGTGTTTGCATGTGATACACATTAGAGAAGTATTGTTCTAAAAAAGTAGTGTATGGAAAGTAATACCAGCGTTTAATATGCAAATGAAGTGACCATGTGATTGGAAAGTTTAACCAGCATAAACATAGCATGGAGGAAACAAAGGGGACTGGGGTTGGGTTAAAACCAGAGAAGAATATGACAGATAGTTAGTGTTAAGTACTGGCAGATTTAATTTGTATTGTGTGGTTTGATCCATGTTTCAAGTGAAACTACACACGGTACACTGGGGTATGGTTCCATACTGGGGTATGGTTCCAATATTTTGTGTGTTATGGGAGAATTTTGCAGCACTTCGTGGTACCTGCCTTAAATTATTTATTGCAGTTAAAAACATGCATCATCAACCCATTTCTAAAAACAATAACACAAATAAACTTACTTTTTTGCTAGCCAGAAAAAAATAAGTTACACAAGCTTCAAACATATTTTACCATGTATTGTACATGTGTACATGAATGTACATGTACATGTATACTGTATGATATTACATTAAAATGTGCCAAAAACATATAATATTCAAATTGCCACCACACCATGAAGGAGTTGAGTGCCAAAGCTGAAAATTGGTGTATAAGTAGATATAATATATATGTTTAACTGGTATCAATTTCAAAAAACATTTCAATTGATCGCGGGGTCAACCGGGGTCAAGACGGGCGGGGTCTTTTTGACCTTTTTCTGGCTGGAACCAACTTTGGGCCCATGCTATTTCTAAATTATTGCATTGGTGAGCTTATAATTGCTTATGGGTATAAACATGCACCCATAGATAATACCTAGGGAATATAGGATTTATTTGACCCCTCATGTGGGCACAGGGTGACCCCAAAAATCACAAAAAACATTTTCGGCTGATTAAAGTGCCTACTTTGGGTGACCATAACTAGAAAATTAAAGGAAATACATTTAAATTGAGTGCAGATTCATGAAATTTGGCAAAAAGTAAGATGGAATACTGAATTTGAGCTCTCTACCTGGTACAATAATTAAATTATGAGCTTTCAAAGTCGGAAATTATCACAAAAATCACTTTTCGCGTCTCGCGCGAGCACAAAATGGCCGCCTCGGCCAAATTTCAAACGGTCATATCTCGAAAACGACATGGAATATGACTTAGCTTTTTTGTATGTGTTCATTTTTGCAACATCCAATCATTCTGATGAAGTTTCATCAAAATCTGAGAGGGTCACCTGGGGACCACTGGTTGATTTGACACGGAATGACCCTATGAAGAATCAACCACTCGGTTTCCCTTCTGGTCTATTACTTTATATTGTTAAAATATCATACATCTTGTTACAGTTTTCTTAAAAATTGTAAAATGATTTACAATAAAAGAAACGATTTTGCTCCAATGAAACTTTTCTCTTTTTTAAGACATGTTTTAATGTAGTCTGGTTGAACCAACTTTTTTATGAGCTCTCACTTCAAAAATATTGGACTTAAAAGAGTTTTGAATCATAATAAAAATAAGATTCTTCAATAATCAGTGTCAGAGAGATTCTTAATGCCAATCATGATTTACGTGTATAAGAGCTGATATTGAACCATTGCAATGATACTATTTTGGGAGTCAAATTTTATGTAAAGAATAAAGATATTCCATCCCAACTTAAGTAGTTGGCCTTAACACTCAAGTTTGACCGCCAGCCCAACTACTTAAGTTGGCCAAGTCACACGGCGGCGATAACGAAAACAATCACGACCCAAGGAGAACGAACTCTATCGGTTGAAATGCTCCATGCAGAATAACCAATCGAGGGCATGCATTGTTAACATTCTCAATTCTCATTATTGTTCTTGTTATCGAGGCCTGCGTGCCCGGGCCTTTACACCTTGGATGGCCCAACTCTATTGATATTAAGTTTGCCCTATATTTGCAAATTGCCCTAGTCTTACAAGAGTCGCCACGAGATCGTCAAGCTGGTCGTTGGAGTGCTTGATGGATACATCTTCTGTCAAGTCGCCACAGTTCTCTGTCCTCTCACAATCAAACCATTGGTTGAAAGTTTTCCATTTGTAGCATGGAGGGGAGTGAGTGCTAATTTCATTTAACCAGATATTTCCGTTCATCCAACTCAGTTTGATTATGAATATGGTCTTCTGAGTTCTCTCCTCCGTTTCATTTGATCTGCCTCCTGCCGGCCACCATCATTGCTCTAGTTCACATGCGTAATGCATTTAAAAAACCGAACTCGTCAATGGATAAATCACAGAGAGACAATATACAGTTCCCTTTGAGGTTGTTGGACCAAATGGCAGAGAACAGCGATATCTGGCACCCTCGCTGTTCATTGCTGGCCATTGTTCTCTTTCTTTGATTCAAGATCCGCAAACCCAAGCTTCTTCCAAGGCTCTTTTACCATAAGGTCACTAGTGGACAAAACAAAACAAAATTTCATTCATAAAATAAATAATGTAGGCCCTCTATTAATTTAAATGATAAATGGATATTTGGTTTGCGGTAACGTCATTCTTTGCTGTGTAGATTATGTTCTTTGAGAACTTGTCTTGTTATTCAATCTACTACCGAAGAGTATATTTTCTGAGCTTGGGAGACAACTACTTTCACTTAGTGGATCGAGGGGCTTCCTCGTTATTAACTTCTTTCACGGACGTAGTGATTTCTTAATTTGCTGGTCTCGACAAGCCTGTACTACTCGTTGACTGATAAATTATAGACGCATAAATTTCTCACAAATTGAATGAATATCATCTTCCAGAAACATTCAAATAATGATTTGTAACATGAAGAACTAATCGAATTTCTCTACAATTAAACCAATAATTTGGTGGGGTATGGGCCTTTTATCTTGATACAACCAACAAAGGTGCCAGTTTATAATTTGGCAGTTGGCCACTAATGAAAAAGGAAACAAACAAAACTATAAACCATACGTTATTACATATTTAATAAAGATTAAATGCTATACCTTTCCATCCTGCACTGCAAGTAATCCTTGGTTTCGAGACGACATTTCTTGTTATCGCCTTTATTTGTTCTTAGGCACTCCATAAAAAGCTGTTTAAACTTCTTGCATTCACCTGCAATGAACAGTACATTTGTAAACAGACTTGAACTGAAAGTAACTACAGAACACCCTGCAAACTGGGAAAGATTACTAAGAAGAATAATAAGGGAGGGGAGGAAGGAGGTCATATATTATGAAATATCTAGTTAAAAAACAAACAGAGCTTTAACACTCCTTGGCCTGGAATTTGTTTATTTGTTTATTCATTGCAGACAAAGATTTAAAAGTAAAAAACTCAACTTAGATTTGTATCTGTTGGGGCTAAATATCACACATAAATTCACTAGTATTTAGTGGAAAGCTTCGCAGCATCTGACTGTTTATAAAGTACCTTTAAAAATTAAATTGTCATTGATCAGTTGATATAGACTAGGCCAAGCTGAATTAAATAGAAACAGAGAATTGTCCTAAACAAAATTGAGCTTCATGGAACTGAGTTGTGTTCTTTTGATGTGTTGACATTGTGTGTGTTTTGATGCTGTGTGGGACGACAGAAGGAGAAATAAGACAACAAAAGTAATAAAATTTAATATATACAATTTTATATAACTCAATTCCAGCTTGTTATTCCGATCCTCAACAAACCAAAGTCCATAATCAAGACGAAAACTAGACCCAGTAAAACCTGGTTCATCCGTATGTTGACGTCACAAATTCGCAACAAATAATTCACAGCAGTTCAATTCAACTCTGCTCAATTCACTTGCGAATACGTTGCAAAAGGAGAGTTGTGGCGTCAAATTCACATCTAATTTGCTTCGCATTCGCATTCCCAGGAAGTATGAACGGGGCTTTACAGAATACAGGGGCTCTGTCCTTTGCTCACCTCAGTCATTTTAATTTTTCTTTCACATAAAATGCATGCACAAAATGAATACCGGACACTTCGGCACCTCGCAAAGTCGGCACCGGCAAACTCGGCACCTTGCAAACTCGGCACCTTGCACACTCGGCACCCACTCGGCACCCATTCGGCACCAAGAATGTCGGCACCAAACAAACTCGGCACAGAATCAAGCTTTTTATGGGACTATGATGGTGGGACTGATATAACACCACACAGTGTGAAAATTGAACTTTTTCAACTGAGTGCCGAGTTTGTATTTGTACATGTGCCGAGTTTGTGGGTGACGAGTTTGCAAAGTGCCGAGGTTGTGGGTGCGGAGTTTGCAAGGTGCCGAGTTTGCAAGGTGCCGAAGTGACCGGTACCCCACAAATGCAGGCCTATATACTTAACTTTTATAGCAATTCTTGTTAAAAAATAAGTAGTGTCTACACAAACACATGCAAACACTGATGAAACAGAGCCCCAGTTACTCCTTTTTTTATACTATGAGTCCAGACAAAACAATACAATTTACAAACACACTGTTTACGATATTTCATTTTTAGTGTTTGTTTATGGTTTCAAGCATGGGGGTAAAGCAACAGTTCTGCTGGTGATTTCAAGCAAAACTTGGAAAAAGTATTATATATTATAATAAAATTAATACTTGACGCTTGAGGGCGGAATGACTCCGGAGCTGAGCATTTTGGGGCGCTCGATCGAGAGTCGATCGTCCCACGCACAAGAAGGACAGCTTTACACCGATTTACAGTAATATTTTCGTAAACATTGAACAATAGAACAGTTACCATCGTGATCCAAAGGAAAGCTGCCCTTTTCAGGTGGTCGAGGTTTGAAGCTCTTTTGTCCAAAATTCATAGCAGACATCTTGCATATTGAGTTTGGCAACCTCTCTACGATTGAACTCCCGAAGTTTAGTGTACGTGTGACCTTTGAACCCCATAGCCTGCTGCATGACTGCTGAGTAAGTAAATAATACAGGCGCACATTTTAAATTGCGACTATATACTGAATTATGTATTCTATAAGTACCATACTAGTATGTAGTAGTAGTAGACAAAAGCCACAAACAATTGTAAACACGTTGTTTAAGCGTTTTAATTTATTTATTTAATTAACATTCTATCCCTTTTTTACCAAAACTTAAACATGTTTTGTACCAAAGTTAGTATTTTCTTTTAAAAAGCAGTATGACAACAAGACAAGACGCACCATTATCGGTAGTGAACTTTTTAGCAGACGACACAAACAACATGTGACCATGATGCATAGACATAATATAAAAGTACCGGCAGACCGTCAAAAAAGCAAGGTTAGGCCTATTTGCACCGAGTGTTTTGTGAAATGTGACTGTTTTAATGTTTTAAATGTTTAATCTGTAGTGTAACTGTAAGTAAGTGTTCATACACGATTTTTGTAATTAATTTTTAAACTGGTAAAAAGTAAAACCATGCTAACCCTAAACTTTATAAATTATAATAACTTTTAATAAATAAATAAGATAAAGACATTAAATTCAAAACATTTAAACTGTTTTAACTTTTTTATTGTAATCCAATTTTGCGACCAGAAAGTTATTTAAAGCCATTATACACTTTCGGTAACCAGTAATTGTCCAAGTCCCACACTTCGTGTGCACAACTTTTATATTAAATAACAAACCTGTGAATTTTTTTTTCTGGACCGAAAGTGTATAGTGGCTTCAAACAGTCTGGGGCACTGCCACTGTTTTTGTAGTTCTGTGGTAATAGTGTAGGCCCTGAAATGAGGAGGCTTGGCTATTGACCCAATCACCCAATTCACCTGACGTCATCATCAGAACAATCTTGGATGCGCCATTTTGGTGGTCAATGTCAACGTGTGTTATTAAGTGAAGTGCGCAGGCGACGCAGCGTTTACAAATAAACCTATTGACCGCCAACATGGTGAGCGTGGCATCAGTCACCGCATGTGACCAGGGTGACGCACAATTAACGCACATGCAAGGGGTTAATACAAATCTATTAACACATCTTCTTTAATTAAGATAATCCTTAATTTTTTATATCATCATCTAGATTTGAGGTGTGTTGTCTCAACTGCTATCTGGAACTTTTTGCATTCAGATTCACCTCTGTATGCTTTTCACTTCTGATTTACACATTTTTTTCTTATTCTTAGATCTCAGACAAGTTTCCGACGAATAACTCTTGACTCTGCCCAATTCAAGGGAAAAAGAAACAGGATTATGAATGACTCGGGTCAGGGTGCTGGAAGCACACCTTCTATGGCTGAACATGGAAAATCTACAAGTGTAGCTGAACCAATATTCAACATTAAAGACTTGTCTGAACTTGAAAATGAGCTGTTAGAAGAAAACATGTTTATGGTGGGTAATTTGACGTGAAACATCCATAGTTACAAGAATCGTGACGGCCTCGGACATCCTCCCGACGGTCAATGAGGATGGAGGGTTATGATCATCCAATGAAATTTTGGCAATGGATCGTAAAGCTACCATTGCAACTACCAATAAAAGTCGTTTGTTAAATGAAACAAAGACTAATAATATGTAACCTGGTGCTCTGTCATTTGATGGTTATTCTGTGAAAACTGCTGAGTTGGGACTTCAATAAGAATTCATGTTTTGCAATGCAGGTCTGATACTTCGCAGTCCATGCCCCCTGGTCATTACCTTAGTGCCCTTGAAATGCTCCAGTAGAAATTGACAATTTCCTCATAGGGTACTCTTTCCCAATGAAAAAATGCCTTGGTGCCTTTACCCTTTCACAAACAAAGCATACAGGCCAGGCAATGTAACTACATATTCTACCTACTTTGTTTCAGTCTGAAGACAGTGGTTCAGATCACATAGCAACACCATTCAAGTATGTAGTGGCAGTTGGACGTGGATGCAGCCAGACCCCCAACCCAAGGGATATTAGATTACCACAAGCCTACTATGAAAATCTCAGACGCAAGGTATTCTTTTTCTCTTAAATTGTAACAATACTAATTTAGGCCTGAGCGAATAGTGGAATTTACTACTTGACTAGTCGCTCCTTAAATAGCCGCGTCTTTGACAGTAGTGGCGACTAATTCCCATGATGCATTGCAACAAATTGTTTGCCGCAGGCGCAATAGAGTGAAATTCTTGCTGAAAGGATTGAAGGATTGTGTTATTGATGTCTGACTGTGTTTTGTGAATAGTCATGAGCGACACAATTGGTTCAACAAGCAGAGTGGGCACCATTTTTTTAGTAGTCCTGTCGGCACGATTAACCGAGTAGCTGAAAAACGGTAGTCATGACTCGACTAAGCAATCAATAGTCGCGACTTCGACACTAGTAGCACTAGTCGCCCAGGCTTAGTACAATGAATACGAAGTTCTTAATCTTACACAGTGCTTCATCACACCCGAGGGCATCTCAAAGCCCTTGATATTTTTGTCTACAAGTTATTGGGATCTATGTTTTTGAGACCCACCCATTTATTTACATAGCATTGTGTAATGGTTTACATCATGCTGCACACGGTTGCTTGAGTGTAAAATGAAGCATCTTTATTCAGCTACTAAAGTATTTGCATTGGATAAGAACCGAGTATCATTAGTATGATTAATGATTATTTGTTGTTCTGTGTAGAATGTTGTCAGGGCCCAAGTCAACTCGGAGAAATCTGCTGGCCGAGGAAGAAGATTACAAGATATCGAAGCTGATTTCCCATTATCAATCCATCCCATCTACAACAACTCAAGGAGAGTCCACCAAAATCAACAACCTCGGAGCTGCAGGACCCTGGAAAAGAACTTTCTAGGTGCCAACACACGAGGGCTCACTTCTGAAATCATGGAAGGAAAGGCTTGCCTCATGGAGAGGTTCCTTGGGGAGCCTTTAGGTAGAGAGGCCTTTAATCCGTTTGAAACCCCCCGGCAAGCACCACACTCAATACGTTCAATGCAGACTGCGCCAGGTTTGAATTTCAACAGGATGGACCAATGGCCGGACATTAATGGCGGCGGTTGTCAATCCGATTGTGGTCAGAAGGGAGGGAGGTACGATGAAGCGGAGACCCACACCTACCCAAAGAAGCCGCTTAGTCTGCAGGATCTTATGAAAACTATCTCTTCTGCGTCAAGTTTCGAAAGCAGCTCGAGGAAAGATGCAAGTGGAGGATTAAGCAGCCCTGGAAGCAAGAAATGGAGAAAGACGAAAAAGAGAAAAGAGCCTGCACAGCAGGAGAAGAAGGGAGTTGAGATGAGTGAAGGAGCTGCTGTGCCTCTGTCTAGGGTTGAAGATGGGAGTCAAGAAAGCCGCAATCAACAAGGGGTAAACATGAAGCTTATAAAAGTTAATAACTCAAAAAGTGCATATAACACAAAACATTTAATCAAAATGACATTGAATTGTCATTTTGATTGATTCATCATTCCTCTTTGGAATGTACAGACCCATTTGGTTTTGTTTCTAATTGTATTTTGAATGGGTTATGTATCAACTATATTGAAACTTTACACCATTTTTGGAGACTTGTTATTTCCCCCCACTTTAATGATGACTTTATCTATTGGAGAATGAGTGCATCACCAAACTGAATTAGACCTGGGAGCCCCTCTTTAAAGGGAGGGTATACCTTTGGTAATTACCCCCCAAAAATTGTTGATCATAAAAATTGACTTTGTAAGAAGCAATGCAGCTGTTGATAATATTGAACATTTTGAGAAAAGAATTCCCTTCAAAGGAATGTGGTTTCACAGAGAGTGATTCAAAAACTTTCAATCTGTGAACAGTTTCTGCATGAAACACTACTCAAATTGTGTATTCCAAATACGGAATCCTGCAGGGACATTACGCTCCAGATTTTCACCAATATCCTAAAAAATACACCTTTTGAAACACACATCGTTGAAGGGTAAAACACACCAATTTTTTCTTTTTTTAGTATCATCTAAATTATTTTATTTTTGATAACAGACCATACCCACAGGAGCCAATCTGATCCAGTTAGACAGCCTACCTGAGGACCTTACAGACGATCACTTGAGAGCTTTTATGTCTAGAATTGGACCTGTAGTCGATTGTCATATACTTCGAGACAATGACACACAGAAATGCATTGGAATTGCATTTGTAAGGTAAGTCAAACTTATCAAGCTCTCCCAAGTGGGGTATTGACCCCTTGCACGCAGGTCATGCGCTGACTGTGCCACACTCACCATTTTGGTGGTCAATAGGTCTACCTGTGAACGCCGCATCACCTAAAATGCGCACTTCACTGAATAACGCACAGTGTTATTGACCACCAAAATGGCGCATCCAAGATTTTTCTGATAATGAGGTCAGGTGAATTGGGTCAATATTGCGACCATGATGTATGGGTAAAAAAAAAAAAAAATAATAATATTCTTTATCCCCGATGCAAATTTAACATCTATTAAGACCATGATTTGATTTACCTCCCCCACCAAAAATAAAATAAAAAATAAAAAAAGATGGTACTAATTTACCCCTAAATGTTTCTACTTCCAATTTAGACCAGGAAGACAAGCAGGGTATACCGTTTGAAATGTCCAGACCACAGTTCTTCCCAGAACCAACGTTTTACTCCTTATAATGATCCACACCATGCCAATTCCCATTGCCTTTGAAAAACAAAAGCAATATTTGTTAATCAATAGTGTAAAAAAAAAAAGGCAATTGTTTATTCCTCCTAGCCACACCACTGTCTTATATGAGCTGTTTTATTCCTTGGGTTAGCTCCAATTCATTTTCTTACACCAGAAAAAAAAACCAGGGGGACTTGCTTATAGGCAAAGCTTTTATTCTGTGCTTCAATTAAGAAACTGTTGACAATTTTCGTGTATTTAAAAAAAAAAAATCAATGCTATCATTTACAACATTATTTTTCCAGGTTTGAGAATATTAAAGATTGCCTGTCCGCTGTTTCCAGTTTGCATCAAAAAGACTCGCCATTTAAAGGTAAACCTACATCTGGTTTCATGTTTATTTGCTCATCTTTACCATAAAGATCCTCACACATACACATAGTAATAACAAGTTCTTATTAGCACCCATTACTATAACTGTATCAATGCGCTTTACAGTTGTGCTCTTATTATTGGGACCATTGTGAAAATAACATTCCTTTAATCTTTCTCATCTCACTTGGGTGTATACAGCCCTGGGCTGCAGTGGAGCACCAAAGGCTTTTTCAAATACATTATCGACAGGTACCCATTTATACCCCTGGGTGAAGAGAAGCAATTATAGTAAAGTATCTTGCTCACGAGCACAAGTGTCATAACATGAATTCTAACCCTCACTCTGATGACTAATAGCCACCAGAACTATGCTCTTAACTACTCGGCCATGACACACACGCAAGCTAAAGTGTTTTTTTGTGTTTGAATCAAATGTTAATCCTTTTTTGTTTTAAACACAATGCATTTGTCTAGATTCGTCCCAACAACTGGAGGTACTCAAGCTGGGTGTTTACATGGTATCATAAAGAAACAACAACAGCAAATGAAGTCAAGAATAAGTAACTGTTGTGATTGCAGAGCGCCCTCTGTTGGTGAACATGTTAACAAGACAGCTGTTTGTTGACAAGTCTGCTGAAGTGAAGGTTTGTTTGAAAGTATTTGTATTATTTCAAACAGTCCCGTTCTTTACAAGCTTGAC
This sequence comes from Asterias rubens, assembly GCF_902459465.1. Classification (NCBI taxonomy): domain Eukaryota; kingdom Metazoa; phylum Echinodermata; class Asteroidea; order Forcipulatida; family Asteriidae; genus Asterias; species Asterias rubens. The sequence goes on along the minus strand of NC_047068.1, from coordinate 14,663,085 downwards.
ATTATGTACTTTATAAAAACCCATACCCGTTTGACCAGGGGTCAATTTCACAAAGATTTAGGACTACAGTCTTATCTCGAGTTACTCTTCCTAACTTAGGACTACCCTTAAGTTTGTAATATCTCCTAGGACTAGTTTACAAATTGTACAAGCCCATGTGTTGAGCTGGTGACTGCTGCATTACAATAACCATTCACAATTTACTGTTTTGCAAATAAACACACCCCAACAAATTGTATACACCGTACAGTTTGAGAGAGCATATAATTGTAGTTCTGGTATATTTTGCAATGTTTTCCATCTTCTGTTTAACTTATACTGGAGTATAAGCAAAGACATTAGTAACTTATGGTTCACCTCTCGTGTCCATGTAGGTTGGCTTTTCAATGCATTTGTGTGCTCTATTGCAAGTCCTGTTGTTAGGTCACACAAGTTATTGGTTGAGCTGACAAAATAGTCACAGGTGTTTTGTGTGATCAACAATAGAGCTAGATCAATCATCATTCAAACAACAAGCCCAGGCTTAATCTGTTGTGTGATAAAAGAGAAAAAATTGTGAAAAGCCGGATGCAATTATCAGCATGACACTTGGGTTGCAATGTTTTTTAAAGGTTTTTAGATACAGTTATTCTCAAATTTGAGTTAATTTCAGAGGAAAATATTTCACAATTTTTTGTTGTATGAGCTTCTTATTTGAACCACAAATAAACAATGTACTTTTATCCTTGCCAATCCTGTATAATACCATAGTAGCAGGCGCACATAATACCGTGAAAAAGTCAGGGTGTTAGCTAGCACCCGCTCAAAGATACTTTACGAAAGAATGAACGGGGTATTTGAGAAACAAAAACAACCACTGAAGTAGAACAGAAGTGGAACAGAAACACACCTTTATCTTGAAAAACAAAAATCTTTATTTAAATTGTACATATTTTTAAATCTTACATTTAGTTCATGTAAAGGTGTTGATACTTCAACCAACAAAGTATCTTCACAAAGTACTTCATATGTTTTTAACTTAACAACATGCCTTGGTCAAGTTGCCAATCAAACCCTCTCGATATATTATTAACTGATTTTTTTAAATCTTAGAAGTGTCATAAAAATTAATAGGTCTTTTGTTATGTTTTATCATTTCAAATGTGAAAGCCTAAGTGTGTAAAGCCTCTTTCACACCAAAGCAATTTAGCAAGGGTCCCTTGCTAAATTGTAGCATGGTTGTAAAATTTTACAAAACCATTTTTCTTTTGTCCAAGTTCTCTTGTAAAATCTTGCTTTAACATTGTACATTTTACAAGCTAGAAAAATGAAGCGAGGGACCCCTGCTAAATTGATATCGTGTGAGTAGCAATTATGAGTTGCCAAAGTGCCCAGTTTAATATAAGCACTGAAAGAACAGCAAAACTACATGTATGCCTACCAGAAAAAGGTTACCAGCTAATATTATATACCATTCTCATAAGCATCTGTAACTGGTATCCTGGTTATTGTTGCTCAGCAGAAATTTGTAAAGCCATAATTCTGCTTGAAGCAGCTCTACAAAATTGGGCCCAGCACTTCTTCGCTTAGGTTATCGGATGTAAAATAACAACTGGTTTCCTCTGTAAGCCATGGCAACCTGGGTCATAAACAGGAACCCCCTTAGGTAATACACAGGTAGTTGAGTCACTTTCCCATGTTGTGTTTGCTCAGCCCCAGCTGATCTATCCAGGGTTCCCTCACTTACTTAAACCGGTGACCTGTACGCCTCAACAGGGCATTGTTAGCACCTGTCTTCTAGATGGGAACCAGTTTCAGAAAAAGCCACCAGCAAAAATTAATATCAAGCAGTTATTTACATGGAACTAGTGAATACTGGTGCACATTACATAGCACTTTTGCTGGTGACCTGTTTTTGCTGAGCAAGATTATTAATAATGCAAAGCAGATTTCTATGATTAACAGCTTTATGAATTCTGATCCTATTTATACAACCCACCTTTTTTAAATTTTATAATGAACCTTTTTGCAGAATTGTTTCATTTAAGTTAATTCAGTAGCTTCGTCATTAAATAAAGATATTAAAAGTTGTCAACATTTTACATAAACAGAATGGGTGGTTATTGATTGATTATTGAAAATCCACTGGTTGCTTGTGTGAGATTTGAACCTTTTACCCCCCCCCCCAACCCAATTATAGTCAAATTCTTGTGATTCTTGTGGCGATGTCTCATAAAAATAACCTAAAATGCACCATATTGTTCAGAAAGCAAGCAAGTTAGTACAACACCTTTTAAATGTAGGTAACAATAAATGTACATAAACATCAGGGATGTCCACTTGTTCCAACAGTAGGTCAAATAAAAAACCTGCAGAGTCATCTTTATACATTTTTACAATTATGTAAAGAACTATTTACAGTTTACATCACACCACCCACTCACTTTAGATAAGTCATTTATAATCCAAGCTTTAACGAGGATTATCAGTGACAATTTGCTGACCCCGGAGTTCTTAACTTAATCTTAAATTCTTGAGATTAGTTGCCAAATCTAAGCACCAGTCCAAACAGACATAAGCATTTTTTTTATTAATAGCACAAATCATGAAAGGTTAACTCCAGACCATTATTCTTTGCCAGTTTGAAATGTCTGTTTTTGATTTAGTGGTGTTTTGTTTTTGCGAGGGTATTTTGCCCTTTGCCTCAGTTTAAAGCTCTTTGAGTTTATGACCGACTCCAGTAAAGACCAAACTTCCACTAGGATGGTGTGTTGTATTACGTTACCACAACAACAAACAACAGTATTTTTAATACAATAAATCTTAATATATTTATATACAATATTACATATATTCAAATGAAAGAAGAAAATATACCTTTTTAATATAAATACACTTTGGTTTGCTTACATCAATAAGAGAGGTTTTTATCTGAAACAATTCCCCGTGGTTAGTTAGTCTATCGTGCATCATTCTTTACCTCTGTAAACAGTTCCGGCAAGTACAAAGAACGAGTTTACCGCACTGTTCACCTAAAGAAAGTTGTGCTACACATGTGCTACACATGTGAACAAATCATTAGATCCCATGTTTAAGATACACAGAAGCTTTGGTGGGCAGAAAGAAGTCATTGATCAGTCAGAGATCAAATTAAATTGCTGCGCAGGTTGGTTACTATGGTGTACTTTTTTGGTCAAGATTTGAGACTTTGCATGGATGGAAGATCAGTATCAGTTTTGTCAGACACCAGGGATGCCTTCACTGGATAATCACCAATACTTGGATGTTGCTTTACGGATATCATAAACAACTCCAGCAGGTTTTGGTTAAAATACAACCGCAAAAACCTACCCCCTTTAAAAATTTTAACATGCAGCCCCTTCAAAGTGTAACCAGTAATCTCCACTAGCATAAACCCTTGTTTCACCATAACCAGCTTGATAGTTTTCAACATGCAGTCCCTTAACAGTTTAAACTGTAATCTCCACTAGCATAAACCCTTGTTTCACCATAACCAGCTTGATAGTTGTCAACATGCAGCCCCTTCAAAGTGTAACCAGTAATCTCCACTAGCATAAACCCTCGTTTCACCATAACCAGCTTGATAGTTTTCAAAATGCAGTCCCTCAACAGTTTAAACTGTAATCTCCACTAGCATAAACCCTTGTTTCACCATAACCAGCTTGATAGTTTTCAATATGAAGCAAGTTTGAAACTTAAACTGTTATGTTCACTAGCATAAACCCTTTCAGCGCACATTTGAAATGATCATGTATCACAATGACTTCTTTACCCAGGCTTCTCATGGGATATAGTGGAAGGCCCACACTGTCTGTGAATAACAGGCATGCAACTGCAGCTAATCAAAGAGGGATTTATCAAGCACAGCGAGACTTTGTACTGTGTTTTTCAAATTTCAATGGTGGAGCTGAGAAAAAAAGGAAGAAAAAAGGGAAACACTGATCAGCTGAAAAGATGCATGCCTGACAGTAACTTTAACATCTATGTTGAGTGATTTAATTCTTTTAAGTCAGCATGTTTTCTTTATTAGTTGTTGAGTGTTAATGAACTTATATTATTAGTAAAGTTTTGATGGCAAGCTTCTTAAATACGTCATTGGTAAATTTTAAGTAACAGGTGCATCTCAGCAACAATCTGAAAAGTTCTATATTGGGACCTCAATAAGATGGATCCTGCCGTTGCCAACGTTCTCTTCACCTCTCTCTTGCTGCCACAACATCTTATAGGCTTCTTGGCAGCAAGTCCTGAACTCTTCGGCATGTCTTCTGATGATACCGGAGGTGCACTTGTCGAATTGGCTCTTCTCTATGCTTGGGTGTCGGTTGGACTGCTTGAAGTTATGGCGACGATTGTAGTCTCTGAGAATTTGGGGGAAAAAAGGTTTTGACAAGTTATATTTCTGTGCTGTCAATTTCTGAAATGTTTGTTTGAAATCAGTTTCTCTGGGTGAGGGACCAAAAATTTTTAAGATAAGGAATTATTGCAATGAGTCGAGGATGTGTAGCCAGTCATAAGTTCACCTTTCTTTGGTTTTTGAAGGGCAGAGGGGTCTATTTATCCCCCAAATTAACTACCAATTTCTAATACCATGTGAAAAAAAGTTTAAGTTTCTCTCTCGTGCCATTCTTTCCTTCTTGCTGTGCTCCAAATTACCTCAACTTTGCCTGAATTTGGGAGGATAGCCCCCCCCCCCTCTGATCCAAAAGTTGCTGGCCTTTGACCCTGGATTGGTCTAGAGTTGCTGAAGTGTCATTCTTACCTAAATCTTGGCATGTAGTTGTCAGGGTTACAGTGATGTCTCTTCATGCCAGCCTGCTCTCCTAGAATGCAACATGTGGTCTTTGGTCTGGTCGTCGTGGGGAGCTCTGTCTCCATCACCAGCCTCGTCGTTGTGGTGGACAGGATCGAGGTGGGCTCCGCTCCACTGCCGTACACTTCTGGATCTTGATGATGATGATAATGATGACGGCGGTTGTGGTGGGCAGGGACACTTGGAAGCTGTGGAGTGGGCGGCTGTGAAGTGACCAGCATCAACCCTTCATGTTCTGGGTGAACTGTAGAAGTTGGCTCCTCGTCTGAGCCTGGATTCTGTTGCTGTTCATGGTATTCTAGCAACTCTGGAGAGGATAAAAGAAAAGTGTATGTTAATCCCAAAGTCGTTGGTTCAAGTTCCACTCCAGTAAATCTATCTTTTTTCAAACCCAGTTAAAATGAAAGGTACTTTGCTGGTTTTAAACAATTTCATATAACTATCTCCCAACCCTAACCAACCGATTTATATTATAAAAATTAATCATGTTTTATTACATGAATACAATTTTGTGCACAATCACTTTCAGGCTTATTTTGATTGCTGCCATCAAAACAAGCAACAATGATATCACTGATTTGTGGGATAGCATGTCATTTGCTCAACTTAGACATTATTTCACATGGCCTGTTGCCCTGGTCTTGGCCTTGGTGCCCCTCAAAACTTTTCGCGTAGACTTAGGATTTTTCAAGTGCCCTCATTATGCAAAATAAAAATCACTGAGCAGGCTCGACTTGATGATGGCGCTCGACTTGATGATGATGATGATGATGCAAAATAAAAACAGCCTTGCCCTCTCAAAGCTGAAATATCCCAGACCTGATTTCAGACATTGAAATATTTCTGCAGGATTATGACCTTTTATCAGCAAGATTTCAGAATGAACCACCCAACTAATTTTTTTTGTACAACCTCCAATCATGTCTTTGTATTTAAACCTTAGCCTAGCTATCTATTCCTCAAATATATATTTTTGTAATCACTTGATTTAAGATACAACATACCATTTGAAGTTAAGCTTCTCTAATTCTATCGACAAAATAAAACCATATCCAATCCTATTAACTTATCTCTGCATACTTTGGGGCAGGGGAAACTGATACTATATACATGTACATATTGTACTTTAATGGGCCCTGAGTGGGAATACCCATAACTAACAAGCAATCAACTTGTGTTAAATCAATTTCACTTAGTGATACCATTCCATGAATGAAGGAACACTTACTTCCTCTGTGGTGTTCCTATCCTAGCTGCTGTGCATATCTTTTGAAAAATTACATATGTACCTTTGACAACAGAGGTGACTCAACCAAGGATGTTTGATTGAGCACAACATAATGATAGCAATTATATTCATTAAATGTGTTTGTACTGACTTTTGTGTAGGAAAATCATTAGTAAGTCCAGTGAAATTCAGTCATTTATGACGTTAACAAATTCCATAGCTCTCTACTACACCTTCCTTTTGTTTCAAGGTTATTCATCAATGAGATATAAAGAATATGTTTGGCCAATATTTCTGCTTTTTGTTTACAACATGGAATGGTGTTATCACCGAGTCAGATTAGTTATCAGTTGCTGTTATTTTTCCATGAAGTAAAATATGTGTTATCAAGAATGAGTTTTGAGTTGTTTGGCACATTCCAGTGTGTTCGATTATAGTTCGATTAAATTGAGAATGCGATCTGCCTGATATCGGCCAAGCTGTTTGTGTGTGAACAGGAGAAAATCAATTGGTGTGTGGTAACACAGTATGATGTAGCTATGTAGATTGTTTTAAGAAGATTGTCCCTCTATAACCGCAAAAAATCAAGCTCATGTAGGAATGTTTATTTCTTCAGCTCTGCCAGAAAACTCAAGAAATGTATTTTTGTGTGGTAACCTTTCATAAACTTTTCCCCCAAAGCTGTGGTTAGTACTGACAAATCTTGCACAGCAAAAACAAGATACCAATCAGTGCCAGATAATACTATACAATTGTGCTGACTGCAACAACGGTTTAATTTGGCCATTTGTTGTTATATACTTTTTTTTGCAATGTCACAGCCGAAAGTTTTGCTTTGCCAACAAACAAATCGGTGGCCTTCATCGCAAAAGAGAAGCTTTAATACAGCAAATATAAATTGTTTCATTATTATCATTTATTACTGATGAATTTAATGGTTGACACCCAAGACAGCCAAGGCTTTTACTGTTATGCTACACAAGGCTGCCAACGCAAACCGGTGGTCATTATTTTGTAAACAAAATGAGCGCCAATGGTCATTATTACTTCTTTTTTTTCCCCCGCGTTTGCACAAAGACAATAAACATTGTCATTCAAAAGATAAAATTCCACTGATAGTGATAGTAATTGGGTTCCTGTTTTGTGGAATTCCACTTATCAAGATCATTTGAAACAGGTTAACAAGTGCAGGGACAAATAACCGAACAAACAAGAGTCAAGGACCTTTTCTTATTGACTACAGAATATCTCCACCACTTTGGTGCAAATTTATGGGTAATACTTTCTTCCATGCCTTGGTGTCACTTTTAGAATCGTGGACCCTGGACCGTTTGGTTAAGGAGCCCATCACTCAGCAAGGTGATGAAAGACAAGGGAACCTCAACTCCACAGCTGTCCCAGTTAACCTTGGGGGTACACCAAGGCCAAACATGTTGCCAAACAACCCTCTCTACCAACGGCACACATGTGTTTCTGCCATAACATCATTCCGCAGAGATTTAGGGCCTGGAGTTAATCAAGTTGTTTTTGTGGTTGTCGGGAATAAAACTTGTTGACCGATAGATAGGGGCATGCCTTACGTTGATACGACATGATACGACTCGCTAGTTTCTACAAAAAAATAAAAAATAACAATGAAGGGAGAACAAATAAAATGGAGTGCAAACTGTTTCTGTTTGACCCTGCCTTTTTTATGATCTGTTCTATGCTTTGTTTAAACCCGAATTATTATAACACATGGAAGGAATTTTAAGTGACTCTTTTGTTTACTTTACTTGACCCGTAATTTTTTAATAGGGTGTTTTATTTTATACGGTTTCCTTTGATCTTCATTATAATCACACCTGCATCGTTCGGTGTGAATGATTTTGTACTTTGTAAATTTATTTTACCATGGAGGCATGATAAGATTGATGCATCCTTGATGGATGGTGGTCAGTATGACAATAGCGTGGATTATTACAAACAACTACCACAGAAAAGAAAAATCCACACTATTTGCGAAGCACGTGTTCTTTCTACACAATTTGCTAAGCACGTGTTCTTTAGAAGTGTTAACTCCATCGAAAAAAAAGTTTTCATTAAGTCACAATATTCTCACATTTTAGGAGAGACACAAATATGTGACCGGTATTCATATTTGTATCTACACTTTCTAAAAAATGCATCCTTATTAAGCATTCTTTTGTTCTTTCCTTCATCCCTGCACTTCACACCTTCCCATGTACATTACACATCTTTGGGGAGCAACCTAGTCTTGAGAATTCTTCGTTAGAGTCCTTATGTTTTCCATTTTTGTTTTGTCCTTGGGTCTCCATAGCGAGCGGTACCGAAAAAGAGCAAAGCCGAATACATCCATATGTTTCAACTCAACATTTTCTAGAGCATTCTTGGCTTTATATAATACACTCTTCCTTACAAAACCAGGGACCCCACCCATTACAGAGCCGAAAGGTTGAGCAGATTTTGCACATGACTGAGTGACAGAATGCAAGATGGCATGACATGTTCGCGACCTCGGTATGAAGGAATGTTCTCCAACCATAATTGCATCTCCTCAGCTGTTGGAACATGTGCTCAGCATTTGGTCAAGAAACCGGGGACAGATCGAGATAATTTGGAGTCAATAAAATCAAGACACATGTTCAAATTCAGAAACGAACTTCAGTAAACATCTTTTCGGTCGAGTTTGTTGGCAATTTAGAATTAAAAAGACGCAAGTTACAGATGTTTTGAATATTTCGGCTTGTTCGTAATTTGGAACGCAATTTGGACAAGGTGTTACGAGTCGTGGCCACGTAGAGAAAACATGTGAGGAGCATAGTCAAACGGAACTAAATTTAGTTTCTGAAACGGGAATTCAGATTACTTCCCTAATGGCCTCGTTAAGTTTGTAATTTATATACCGTCATTTACACAGTTTTCTTATTTACCAAATAATTAAGTTTGTTTGCATAGACCACATCGAATAATCTTTGTCTCCCTTGATAAGTATGTTCTGTGTTATTTTACGCGGACTAGACCAATCATTTTACACGGGGCCTGCGTAACAACCGAACTTAAAACACAAAAATGTGAAATACAATAATATTAAAGTTTCCAGTTTGTAAAAAAATATATTTCTGTAAGTTTAGATGTTTGAAAATGTATTTTTCAGAAAATCCATTGCTTAGTCCCTTTAATAATTTTCTTTTCTCGTGACATTCACGATCCCTCACAGCTTCTCGTTAACCACAACGTAATACAAAAGGGATATCAATCACATCGGATGACGTGAGTTGAGCGCCGGCCACGAGGTCTCGAACTTGACCTTTCATCGGTCGGTCCCAGCAGAGCGCCAGGGTACCCCTGGGCTCACCACGCTGCGGTCACAAACAAGGTCTCATCGGGCCAGGTTCACAGCCGTGGATCGAAATGAAAACCAATGATGCAACCATCTTCTCCTTCTTTCCCCGGGTCTTGTGATTCTGAGTCAAGTTTTCGATGCTGCCGAGAGGAACAGCTCTGCTGCCTTGGGGGTGCCCTTACGATCCCATAGGGTACTTGAGGTGTCAAGTCACACGGTGACATCACGACGACCAGCTGACAACAGCAGCTGTTTTTATGGTTAGAAGTCTATGAGCGAGAACCAATAGTGTTTTGATTTGAGGTATTATGGTGGCTCTATGCTTTCGATTTGTTCTCTAGTAATTCTTGTTTTGCTCTTCCGAAAGGTTACCCTTTTCTACAGCTGTTTTGATCACCGGTAATGTCAAGTAAATACCGGTTGACTCTTCTAGAGATTCAACCAAACCAAGTATCTACATCAAGTTCAACAGAACAATGAATATCCAGTATGGGTAATTGTTGGGGAAAATTATTATATGCATGCTCGCATAGCGCTACACCCATCTGCAGCGATGGTCTCCAAGGTAAAACATTAGCATTTTGAAGACCCATGAAAACCAAAAGATATCGCTGTATTCAGTCAAACTTCTATTTATACTTCCATGGTCACACTATTATCTATACAGTTTAACAAATGTACAGGTTTATAATAATCATCTACGAATGAATTACTATTGGAAACCAGGGAAAAATTGACTTCATGAAATTCCACTCTTTCATAAAAATAAAAATCTCCCTTTCGGGCATCTACCAATCCAGGTCATCATCTTTGCTGCATATTGGGGCAATAATTGTGACTCACTGACGAAAACGAGCATTAGTAATAACCCTGTGTTGTACAACGCATCAACTATAATAGCATGTTTGTGGTCGGTTTCAAGTCCTCTTTTATAATTTTATTTTTTAAAGTACACCAGCGTGGCAAAAATTGCTGTTTGAAATTCCCGCCACTCTTTATAAACTGTTTTTTTTTTTTTTTTTCCTTTACACCGATGCCCCAAATTTACCCAGTCAGTTTCCCTTGTGGTTTATTATTTAGATAAAATAGACAATTGTTGAGGTTGAACAAAATGGTCAGCTAATGTGGACAAGAAGCGGGAAACGCCACGGTATCTCTAGTTCAAAAAATGTGTACGGCCTGATGGTGATGGGAAAACCGTATTCACAATTATTTATTTAAATACAAACAAATAAAGGAAATGTCCAGTCAGCATGGTCAAGGCTGTATTGATTGTAGTAGATATCAATGTTTTCCGGTAGCACGCAGTGATTGTGAAATAGTGTTCACACTATACGTGTAAAGTAGTCCAGTTTGGTTGCCTCGTTCATGGTTTGATTGCTGAGCAAGATTGATGGGTGTGCCCCCCCCCCCCCCACACACGTCAGCTTGTGGGGTACTTAACAATGCTACCGCACCACAGGGTTTCTTTGTTAAAGCGCCCCACAGGGAGTTTCTTCAGCAACAGCCTTTCTAGCCTTTTTCCGTATCGGTATAAGGGTGTTTTGGTTTTTTTTAGGGGGGGGGGGGGTGGAGGGGGTAGGGCTTCATCTGAAGGTTTGGTTGAATAGCAAAACTGCGCATCCAGGATAATTTGTGTGAACATACAAAATGGGGGGGGGGGGACACAAAAAATCCATTGTTCTTACACATCTACAAAATTTGATATATGGGTGATCTTTGATTGTCAGAGACAAATTACCCACCTGTATCGACCTGCTTGTACGATAAACTTTGCCAACTCGTGCGCAACAGTTGCCGCCAAAACCCAAGCAGTATTGCAGAAATGCGAACTGTAAATAAACTATGCGCGGGAATAATATCATAAACAGCCGACGGGTCATGCTGCTTTACTACCGGCGCACTCCATGCCAGCATTGAAACTTGATGCTGCGATCCATTTTGCTTGAATTATTGTTTGGGGGGGGAGGGGCTGAAGTATTGCAAAGCTTCTGTTTTATGATCGATAATAAATACCAGGCCTGATACTTCACGGAGGCAACGGAGGCGATTGCCTCCGTTGCCCCTTGCCATTGCCTTGGTGCCCTTGAAATGCTCCAGTAGAAATTTACCATTTCCTCATAGGGTGCCCTTTGCAAAAGAGAAAATGCCTTGGTGCCCTTACCCTTTCTGAAACGAAGCATACAGCCCTGAAATACAATTTATTGTTTCCATTACCTTCAGGCAAATTCATCATAAAAATAAATCAACACCTCATGTTTGCACACGTTTATATTTCTATTTCCGGTTTCTTACGTAATTTTCCCGGCGTCCTAAATTGCTAAATTCATTGCCAATGCTAATGTTGTGTATTTTCTCACAACGACCGACTGGCTCATCTCAGAGATGCTCGGAGGGACTTGTCGAAGGATATGGATCAAAACGATACACATGTTTGTGTGATATATCTTTTCTACAGTAGTTTGTGTTGCGATATTGGTAACTAAAACGAACGTCGCTAATGAAGTCTAGACTAAGAACACATTTAACTTGGCTGTCACTTCTTGTTAAGTCAGAAATTATACCTGATTTTTCAAGAAGTGAAAGTCGGTATCCAGAATTAGCCAGTTTGTGTTGTTCGATAATAAGTGACACCCTGGCGGATATTAGTCAAGATAAGTGAGGGTGAGAGAACTTCTTTCTACCCACACTGAAAGATCATATCGAGGTGGAGATAAATCAATTCTTGGTGTGGTTTTGGTTTCCCATTGTTGGCTGTATTAGACTTCGTCACCCTACTAATGACCCTAAATGTCACGACATGCATAAAGTCAAACCACAACAATGTACTTTGGGGGTATACACAATCGGTAACGACATACGTCAATGATGACGAAACGTCATGTGAGGATGTGTTTCGTTGTGAAATCTGAATCCATTGTATAATTTCCTTTACTTCAAAATACAAGGACACATATTCATCATGCCAGATTATTGGGTATTATTGTTCCATACAAACTAACGAGTCGTCCCAATGTACAAACTATTTATAAGGGACCGCTCCAAACTAAGGGACCGGTCCCAACTGATATAAGCACAGAAAGGGACCGGTCCCAATTTTTATTGAGAGTTTATGTTACAAAAGGGACGGCCCATCTATGGGATCCAAAACTCATGTACCAGGCAGGCCACTGTGGCTGTCATTGCAATTTGATGGGACGCAACAGTTGAAGGTTATTTCAGTTGCGTAGCTCGTGAGGGAGCTGCAACAGTTGGTAAAAGTTTTGCTTTGAACATTACTGAGAATCCTGGAATTACCGTGTACGAATAACTATTTAAAACCAACAGGCCATTGACCTTTGTTCATCACTGTGGTGTAATAAATACGGAATTTGTTTGGACCATTTTAATTTTTTTTTTTTACAAACGAAAGTGACTTTCACTTGTGGTGTATTCCAGGCTAGTACCAGTGCCATTCTGGCAGATAATACTACACATAATCAATACTGGTCAATGGGAAATTTTATTTTGGTATCACAATTTCCACATAAATTCAAGAACAAAACTACTGAGCAAATTTTAAGACGTGTTAAATTTCTTCATACAAAAGTCGATACAAAATTCGGACAGTGCAATTTCCATAAATTATTAGATTTAATGTTTTCTTCCCGTGGGCTGATTATGTACAACATATGCCTGCAGGAAGTCCAGGCTCTGTGTCCCTTTCTGTGGTGTCACAGGTTTACATGGTCTATATATAGCTTATTGAACTCGCCATGTGCTTCATAAGTGACACAACCGGTAGGCATTAAATTTGACATACACATCATCATTGGTAGTAATAATCGTATAGGCCTATGGCTAGGTAGGTGTGACTTCCGTTAAAGTCAACAGGATACTGATTGAATAATTAATTTTACCTACATATACTTCTTGGAAATGTTAATGCTCTGGTAATAGTGGTCTGGTATCCCTTCCACCGTACCACTCCAGTGACCTTCTAACAACCCCTAACACAGGCTCCAGATTACAGTTAACCAATCCCAATTAATCACACAGATAAGATTTTCCAGGATAAACTATATGTGAAGTTAAGTGAAGTCACAAAATGTGGGTCACATAATAATCCGATAAATCATGCCCATGTTGCTATGAATTCAAGTCCCTAGAGATAAGAAACTATGCTAACTCACACACACCACAGTTCACCCCCATGCTCATCATACACCTATTCATAAATATACACTCACTCACCAGTATAACCATGGTATAACCTACCTCCGTGGTATATAACCAAACCAATGAGAGTAGAACCACCGTATGCTCTAGCTAATAATAATTTGACTCTAATCCTACACATCTATTGTGCTATCATCAGATAATAGCAAACAATTTCAGTTTTATTGTATGGTGTCTTACTTATAGTTCTAGCTCTATGTTTACAGTCTTTAAAAGTCTTTAAAGTCTTACCTGCCAATGTCTTGAATCTGACTGCCACCACGCAGCTTCTGAGTGTGGTACAAACCACGAACAGCACAATCAAGTACGATGGTTTAGTCATTGCTATAAACGTTTACCGCGAAAACTTTCACAAAGAAACCTAAAACAAAATCTGCAAATCCTTATGAGACTATTTGTTTTGGTATTAAAATTCTAGACTTCTCGATTCTGACCCTGAATTTCTCACCGGGTTTCCTCACTTGGTAGTTCGTTCTCACAGCGTGCACGTTGTTTTTCTGAAATCTCGTAAACCTCTGGGTCTGTTTATATGCTAAAGTTCACGATGACGTCAGCACCACGGACCTTGCCACTCAGCCAATGAGAGAGCAGCGCCAGTGATGGGGGCTCGAGCCGCTCGTCCAATCGCGTTCGCTCCTTGTGTTTATCGTTTACGATCGTATGGGCGTTGTACCCCTTTTACCCAATGGGAACCGGTTGCGATCTTTGTTTATCAACATGATTAAACAGAGCTCGATCCACCGAACACAATAATACAACACGATTTCCAGGGTATTCTTTTTATGTCAAGCTGAGTTGATGTGACAGAATTTGTTATCTGACGGCTCATACCTCTGCGTGAAACATGCGTGGAATGTTATGATGGTTCCGGATTGAGCCGGGATATCACAAGGCCATTTTTTCCCCTCTCAACACTGTGTGTTTTTAATCTTGCCAAAGGAGGGTATCACGCAGAGATGTTGCGTATCATAATATAAAGGAACATCCGAGCTTTGCAAAAACCACGTGGACCCTAAACCCCACTGATTGAATTCGTTGACCCTTTTAAACCGCAATTGATGGGTGCTTCAGATGTGGGATCCCAACAAACACCTTTTACACTTTGTCAATTATTGACACTTGGTTGTGTGATTGATTGGCCGTTTGAGTGTGTCCCCGGCTTATCTGGTATGTTAAGCTGGGGGAGCAACATGGGGTTTTATTTTATAGGTTTTTACCATGTTTTGGCTATGGAATACAGATACTTCAGATACGTTGGGAATACCAAACGTTTACTATCTTAAAAAAGAATGAAACATTTCACTCTCTTGTCCGAGTGGTGTCATTTTCGCTCTTTTGAGAGTGAAAGTTAATCTGTGTCACTCATTTTGGGGTGAAATTGGAACGAAGTATCACTCTAAATCGAGTTGAAAGTACCCGTCTTTCACTCTTAAAACAGTTGTCCGTCATATGGCTCTTTGCAAGAGCGGTATGGCTGACAAAACGAGTTTTTCCCACTCTTTTTCATGAAGAGAGTAGTAACACTACTTTAACGTATCGAATTTGGTTTGGGCTGGACGGTTGGGTGAGTAGGAGGGGGAAAGGTAGGGGGAATGGCAACTTCACCCATCCCATAAAACATCTGAAATAGTTGTTGTGACCAATTGTTAAGATAGAGGATTGCAGTGGTTCACAACTAACCCCATACCTCACTTAAAGTGGAGGCACGCCATCCCCAAAATTCTGTCCTCGTGCACACCAAGGAGAACCAAAACCTTTTACGACCCTTGGTCAGAAAGGATGCGAGTCTTTCCGTATAAATTCTTAACTTCTAGCTCTTTAAACCATGATGTTGGGCTTACCTGGAATGCATCAATCCTTAAAAGATGACTTGTCAGATGCCAGGAACCGTGACGTTGCTGCTGCCTATATCGACAATGAGGAAAATCTTGGGCAAATCTTTATAGGTTCTGAAAATAAAGAGTAACAATAACTTGTTTAGATAACAAATTAGTACTAAAAATATATCCCAAATAAATGTCTGTATATATACGAGTCGCCGAATTTAGGATTTACTTGAACTTTATTCAGATTATTTCAACTCACAGGACTTGGTCATTCCATCATTCGATATGTCACCAATTCCTCAGATAGTTTCTCACATTAAAGGTCTTTGACACCTTTGGTAATCGTCAAAGATCAGTAATCTCACTTTATCCCAGTATATCCCAACATTTTGTGCATAAAATTCTGTGAACGAATGGACTCGTCATCGAAGTTGCAAGAGAACAATGAAAACGAAAAAAACATTGTTTCACAAGTGTGTGCTTTCAGGTGCCTAAAAAGGGCTTCAAACCCTTCTACCCGAAGTATTCGATTGAGACCTACGTTACTTAATAAGGAGCCCGCGTTTCTCACAATGTCTTATCTAATCAACAGCTCTATATTACTCGTTACCATAGAGAGAGGATCGTAACCAAGTAAGTTTTTATGCTAACAATATTTTGAGTAATTACCCATACTGTCCAGTTCCTTTAAACTCATCACGTTTGGTTACACAAACTCCTGCCATATCTGTCTCTAAATAGAGCAAGGTATTCAGGACAAACACTTCGAGGGAATAACAAGCAACAGATAACAACAAGCAACTATCTAGGCAATGTGTGGTAAACACAATCAATTCATCTATAGTGTCTATATCTTATACACTCGCTGGACATATTCCTTGGTTCTGTTATGTGCACTTTTAAAGACACTAGGCACTACTGGTAATTGTCAAAGACCATTCTTCTCACTTACAGTGTATCTCAACATATGCATAAAATAACTAACCTGTGAAATTTTGAGCTCAATCGGTTGTCGAAGTTGCGAGTTATTAATAAAGGAAAAAAAACACCCCTGTCACACGTATAGTTGTGTGCTTTCAGATGCTTAATTTTTTAGACCTCAAATTCTAAACTTGAGGTCTCGAATTCAAATACATGGAAAATCACTTTTTTCTTCTCGAAAACTACGTCACTTCAGAGGGAGCCGTTTCTCACAATGTTTCATACAATCAACCTCTCCCCATTACTCATTACCAAGTGAGGTTTTATGCTGATAATTATTTTGAGTAATTACCAATAGTGTCCACTGCCTTTAGACTCCAGCGAAAACACTGTGTGGGTGTGTGTGTAAGTCCACGTAGCGTTTCAAGTCCTAAACGTTGTGTTGACCTAAACCTTTGTCTCAGGCCGACACTTTGAATGTAAAAAGATATCCAGAGATTTGGATCTGGAAAGCGTTACAGAGTAACGCTTCTCAGATTGTGTATTTATAAGGGATTATTCCGGGTTTTCGGCAATATCTAAAAAACGCTACCACCTTTTGAAGTGAAATTTTCACAGGTTAGAGCTTGATGGTATCTTCAACTTGGATTGAAACAAACAGTGGGTTTCAATTACCAAACAATAATGGATCCTTTATAACAAGTGGGTTGGTGTGAATGAAAGTTCAACTGAATACCACACACAGAAGTGTTTGGAAAATAATAGTACCACGTGAAACCCCAAAACATCCAGCTCAGATAAAAACAAATAATCACATACCAGATAGATACTGTGACGCTACGAAATGCAGATAGTGTTTGGTAACAAAAAAATAGAACAAATATTCTGCAAATAAGGACAATGGAACGCTAGTTTGAGATGTTGTTTTCCGGATGTGTGTTCGTAACTAACAACAAGTTTTTTTTGGAAGTGCTGGGAAAGTACGGATTTGAGGTTACGAGTTCGCAGTTCAAGAAATCGTCCTTCTTTTGGGCTTCTCGTTGCACCATTGTTTTTGTCATAGACTGGAGGAGCAGCAGGTCCTTCGGTGAACGAAGCTATAAAACTACTTTTTAAGTTAAGGTAGATGGGGGGAAACACCTTTAAGAAGCAAAAATATAAAGTCATTTGACTATCTGAAATATAAAATATACGGGCCTACCACTATCAACAATACTTAAAATGGACTACTGAGGTTCTAATTTGTAAGTAAATATATCTTAACGATCGGCCTTGAACAAATTAACTATTACTGCATTTTAACTTATTGGCACGAGTGGAAAACCGAAAACGACTGCCAAGATGTGCAAACATATAATTACAGAAAGAGTCATTTACCCCCCTGGTATTTGTCATGACAAGAAGGTTAAAGGTGTTAAACAACAACAAACGTATTGTGAAAATGGTGTTAAATTACATGTTGTTTACATCAGGAGAAATGCCGCAACCGATTTGGGGTTTGTTTGTTGTTGTTCACGAAGTGGTGTTGTTATGGAGGAACTTTTCCTCCATGGTGTTGTTTATGAAACCAGCAAAAAACACACGTCACTTTAAAGGGTTGTGTACTTTTTGTAGGACACAAAACACAATGTCCACAGATTTACATTAAACTTTCACGGTTTGAAGATAATGATAGTAGAAAGCTTCCCTTAAAATATTACTTGCTTACATTAGAGGTGCTGTAGTTTTTGGGAAATGAGTAAAACAAAACACGCCCAAAAAAAGGTCTCAGTTTTATGGTCTGGCATGTAAAACGTACCATATGGTAGAAAAATAAACTACATCGCTTCAGCAAGTTATTTTTTTCAGGGAAGCTTTCTACAAGCATTATCTTCAAACTGTAGTTTAATGTAAATCTGTGTTTAAATTGTGCCAAAAATGAAAAAAAATTGAACCTAAACCCTTTAACGGTCACGGAACAATGACACCATTGTACAGTGGGCTTCTGGGTTTCGAAACCAATCTCGACAGGTGTTGATATTAATTTTGAACAATGGATATAACAGGTGATTTTTTTTCTTTTACGAATCACCACTCTCATAGAAAAACCAGCTGGTGATTGATTGTTCTCGAGAGTGACTACTCTCCGGGAAATTTCCACAAGGCAACAACAATGGAGCTGTAAACCCAACTTTAAAAGTTGGTCCTTTTCGGGCCCGATCTACAAAAGGGAAAAGCAAGGTAATATTTGTTGACAATATTTACTACATGGCTTGTTGCCAATAATAATAATAATTATTTTAAAGTTTGTGCCGGTTTTTATCGTTGGCATGTTGCCAAGAGAAGTTGGCCGATCACATAACTTTGAGGAAATTAATAAGTAACCACGTGAAGATGCATTCGTCTTGGGAAGGCACTGGGCCATGATAGATTAGTATGGGATGATGTTTGGGTGCCAACCTCAAGAGAATCTCCGAACACGAGATGTTTAAAGGAACGGAACACTATTTTATTAATTCCTCCAAATAATTGTTAGCATAATATTTACTTGGTAAATAGCAATGGAGAGCTGTTGATATTATAAGACATTATGAGACATTCTGGCTCCCTCTGCTGAGGTAACGTAGTTTTTGATAAAGAGGTAATTTCTCACCCTGAAGCTTTTTAATATGTTAGGCACACAAGTTTGTGCAAAAATGTGGGTGTTTTTTTCCTTTCTTTATTCTCTCTCAACTTCGATTACCAATTGGGTCCGAATTTTCACAGATTATGTTGGGATCACCAAGTGAGAATACTGGTCTTTGACAATTACGTATCCTTATCCAGTGCCTTACAACGAGTCGGTTGCACAACTCAGTGTGCCTTCAGATACATGTCTTTTAATATTAATTAAGTGAGAAATTTATCTCTTTCTCAAAAACTATTATTTTTACTTCAGAGGGAGCCGTTTCTCACAATGTTTTATACTAACAACAGCTCCCCATTGCTCGTTACCAAGTAAATGTTATGCTATCAATTATTTTGAGTTATTACCAAAAGTGTCCAGGCCTTTAAAGGCAGTGGACACTATTGGTAGTTACTCAAAATAATTATTGGCATAAAACCTTTCTTGGTAACGAGTAATGGGGAGAGGTTGATGGTATAAAACATTGTGAGAAACGGCTCCCTCTGAAGTGCCATAATTTTCGAGAAAGAAGTAATTTTCTACGAATTTGATTTCGAGACCTCAGATTTAGAACTTGGGGTCTCGAAATCAACCATCTAAACGCACAAAACTTCGTGTGACAAGGGTGTTTTTTCTTTCATTATTATCTCGCAACTTCGATGACTGATTGAGCTCAAATTTTCACAGGTTTGTTATTTTAAGCATATGTTGAGATACACCAACTGTGAAGGCTAGTCTTTGACAAATACCATTAGTGTCCACTGCCTTTAAGATGGTGGGGTGGTAAGGGGGCGGGACTGCGGTTGCGCCATCTCCACGACGGACGATCGTACGATCTTCTAATGACACTGTTTTCTCCTTGAGATCGGATGATCACTGAAGGAAGATGATTTGTAGCATTCACTCGCAAATGAACTTAAGCTAGCGATAAAGGTCGCAAATCGAGCAATTGTAAACAACAACGTGTCGTACGGTGAAAAGTCTAACGAACTTTTTCATTCGCCCTGGTTGACGATATGAATCTTGCGTATTCCATTTATTTATTTATGTTTGTACGGTCATTTTGGACTGATTTATGTATTGTTTCCCCAGTGTTTGTTTGATTAGATGATCTTCCCGTCAAGGGAACTCGGCAAACTGCACACATGGGGGATATAAACACCAAGCTGACAACGGTCAATCTCTCCCATACATAGAGCAAGTCATACAAACATTATAGAAAGGTTTGCGGTAACACCATATAATGACTATCTCTAATGAGTTGCGGTGGTTCTGAAAAGAACCGTTGGTTTCAACTCGAAGTTTCGATCAGTATGCTCTGATCGTCTTCTGGAGAAAGCTCCAGAAGACGACCACTTCTGGAGGGTGGCTCCAGAAGATGATCAGAGCATACTGATCGAAACGTCGAGTTGAAACCAACGGTTCTTTCTCCAGAAGACGATCAGAGCATACTGATCGAAACGTCGAGTTGAAACCAACGGTTCTTTTCAGAACCACCCCAACTCATTAGAGATAGTCATTACATGGTGTTACCGCAAACCTTTCTGTATCGTATTTCCTCCATGCAAAGTTTCAAATCCTACACAATACAAACATTGTTTTTTGCAAACATGATGGCAACAAAACAATGTCGAACAAGTGTTTGAATTCAATGGTATACAACCATGTGCTCGATAAGTGTCATAGTGTATCCCATCCTATCACGTCTTCGTGCGATCTGGGAATCTCAGGAATTCTTACGAGGATCTTATTAGATGGGGTTGGAGGGGGAGGGGCTATTTCTTGGGAAGAGGGAAAGAGTGCGTTAAAGCATGGAGGTAGAAATAGATATGTCTTGTGTTCTTTCCCTTGTCTCTGGCAGAACATCCCAAGACTTTGTTTATAAAATTTCATTAAACACCGGCCCTTGTCTTTACAGATTATTCTTTAAATGGATACTTTGAATTCCCTTTTCTGTTATGTTCTCGGTCTCCATAAAGTAACGAGTAAATTAAATATTCTTAAGTTCTTTTTTTTTGGGGGGGGGGCGGACCAGGGTGGGGGAGGGGGCAGGGTGGGGGTTTGGGTTATTGCTCCATGGGGACACACACCCTCCATATGTCGGGCATGGTATTACAAATACACAATACATAATTATGTTCGGATTATAGAATCATTCCAGCCCCTTCTGAAAGAAAACCCTTCTGTCATAATCCCCCCCTCACCACCACCACCACACAACGGACCCAAAGACGGCAACACCATGGGAAAACAACGTACATGTGTACTGGGTACGTTGTTTAAACCATTTTCTTTACACAGATTGCTAAAAGTTCAATCATGGTTCAACCACCCACTCTTACTTCTTCACTGATGTGATGAAATAACTTCACTGGGGAGTTCAAGATTGAACCATATATATTGAACACGGTTACATCTGCACGTATACCGTCCAAGCACTTCATCTCACCCCGTAAGGTGAGAACCTCAGCCCGTAAGGTAAGACCCCGACTGGTTTCCAAGAAAATCAGATGGCAATAATACGGGGTTATTGCACCCCGTGTTTACATTTCTTACATTTTTCATTGGTAATGAAATCAAGGTTTTCTAGGAGTCAATGGCTCTTAATGTTTACGTCACACCATGGTGCTGATTTGTGCAATGCTCATCATTTTTGAATGAATGGACTGTGGATAGTCAAGGTTAGAAGAGTTTACTTCAACCATGGAGGAACACAACTTCAGCAAGCAATTTGAAAGGTCCAATGTAGTGCGCCCTCTCGTGCTGAGCTTTATTTATCCGGTTTGATGATGGGGGACGAGCAAATGTTCTTGCGAAATCTGGGCACAATTTCATTGAGCTGCTTATATAAAGCAGAAAATATTGCCTAAGGAATGTTCTGCTTAGCAGGAAAAGTGTAGGATACCAGTCACACATTGTTCATGTGACATGGTATAGTTTGGCTGGTAACCTTATTCTGGCAAGCAACATTTTATTGTGTTCTTAGCTACCTTTTGTGATCTCTGCAATTGGTTGGCCTTTATGAACACACCGTACCTCACATGTTACCATCCGGTTAGAAGTACAGGGAGCACTCTGGGCCGCTTACCGGAAAGTACACATATATTTTGAAATGAAATGAACAAGATAGGTTAACATTTCTATGGAATAGACTGTGCAAGTATTCGAACTTCCAGGACCTAGTTTGACAACATTTCTTACAAACGGTGTCCAATGGCACCTTCGAGTATTAACCGGATTACGTCCACCCGCTGACAACAAAAAATATTTCATACATACAAATCTGAAAATAATACAAAGAAGAAGAATTTATCGGTATTACTGTTATTATCACCGAGCACAAAACCCATGCTTTGCTGTGTAGTTGTACCAATGCGTATTTCAGTCAGCTGATATTATGGTCTGCTAATGATTAGGGGTGTTGCAAAGGTCGGGTTAACAGTTCAAAGAATTATACAAACACAAACATATCTTAATAATAATAATGTAATAACAATGTATTATATAACAGATATAATGTTGTCCCCCATGATTACATTTTGTATCGAAAAATAAACAAAGATTTTTTAAAAAAATTTTTAAGGGAATAACAACAACATTTTAATTGCTCGGTGAATAGCAAAAAGAAAACCAAAAAACAAACGGGTCTTCGGCTGTTGGCGAAATAAAAAAAAGAAAACAAAAGTGAGCGAGCGATCTGAGAAAGTAAGAGCGCCCTCTCTGTGTGTGAAAATTGTAAAGGTTTACCCTACGACTGTTCATTCTTTGAAAGTGTTTTCCTTTACTTTCCAGAGTAAAGGTTACTTTTTTGTGTGTCCCCCTTTTTGTTTAGAGTGAATACATAGTACAGCGAACTGTTAGCAAAAGAACACGTCACGTGAAAACAATGCTATAAACAATTTTGACAAAAAAGCATGAACTTGAGTGGGTTGCCTTACTTTGATTTTTTTTTTGTGAGTGGGTTTTCTAACAAAGAGGGTTTGGATTTATTGTCGAGAAAATTAATCATCACACTCCAATGGATTTTTAAATAAAAGGACCATAGAGAGTCTACGGTTGAATGGCCATGAACTCGGTGCCACAAATATTAGGTTGTTTCTCCTTTGTATTTAGTGATTTATGCATTCTTGACACCTCAATAGAGGCTAAATGTCATTTGTGATGAATTAATGAAAAGTTACTTCGTTTAATCGTCCTTTGTGATGAATTTGTGAAAAGATACTTAAACTATGAAGACACCCCCAGTACGACTCATGCGATTTTTGTTCCGTCTTCTGCATGGTTTGTATGGGGTTCTAAAAGTGCCCTTATCCAAATTACGAGACTGCATAACTTATTATGAAAAGTATTTCAAGAAATTACATTAGCCATTATCCAACGTTTGAAGACACTGAGCCTGCATCGTCTTGAACCAAGCATCCAACACTCTAGTAGGAGGAATTCAATTTAAAGCAGCAACATGCGTCATGGAACTAGCAAGTCTTGAAGGCATTCAAATTTAACATACTCGAAAATGGCTTATTGACAATGGTACATGTAAAGGAAAGAAATCTTTAAGTTTTTTTTTTATTTCAATGTGGTCAAATTGCATGCCACACAAATAATTTATTTTCATTAGCATTTTTAATCTATACAAAATTGAATTTTTATACTATTTACATTCTTTTACAAAAAACGTACTTTATTATCCCGTACAATACGCTCGAAAGAGCTTCGAAAGAAAAACCAACAGGAAGACCCCTGACTCCAGAACTTATCAATTTTGAAATATCAAAGAAACAAAAGTAGAAGATGACTGCAAGGTCCCAGAATTACATTAACCATCTTATCAATCAAACTACATGTACATGTATACCATGAAACAAAATGTTACTGACAAAAAAATTAATCAGTCGCCAGTGCCCTCCCATTTCGTCAGGGCCTTCGTAGCTTAGAGTGACTTGAATCGAAGACCACACTTCATGTAGTCTCCCCTTCAAGACGGTTGCACATCTTCGACAACAAGCCACGAAAGCCTCGACGAAAGGCTTATCAACTTTCAGCAACACCCCTTTCTAATACTGTTTGAATGACTTATAATAATAAGCGAAATAATATGTACATTTAATATATACAAAGTATTCTATTAAACATATCCACAGCTATACAGAAAAAAGTATATATAAATTTTGCTTATTTGGGGAAATGTATAATTTTTAGGAACATGCAAACAGCTGAAGAATAAGATGGGTAGGATTATACAACCGGGTTTGGGAGAGAGGCAAACAAAATTCCCAGAATGTCCCCCTTGCTTCGTGCTTACGCAAAACCTTCTTAGTTAAAATACAAAGTTTGGAGAAAACAATCAATACGGAAGCGAACCCCCTCCAGGAAACTAGGCCTCTAACTACAATATACCTATTATAATGTCCCAGAGAGAAATAGGCGCTCAGAAGCACTAAGGCAATCAGATCAATATTAAGCTCCTTTAAGAGCGAGCCTCTTTGTAAAGCTGGTAAATAGACTCAGTCGTTTTGTATTGACTTAAACAAGGCCAGAACTAAGAAATCACCTGCAAATATTGATGTGAAGGTTTTACTTGTACTCCTAGAGCTCTGCTTATTTGCATGTATTCGACCCCCGGGAATACGCAAATTGCATAGAAAAATTATAGCCTTGGGGAGGGGTGGGGGTACTTTATATTTTGTTGTTGTGTGTTGTTGCAAAGGCTCACCGGGCTTACAAAAACACCAGGTCAAATGCCACAACGGTTTTTGCCAAAGCCTACCGGAGACGAACCAACAAACTCGATGTTTTTGCACAAAATGAAATTCAGCATTACTTTAAAAAACAAAGAAATTTCAAGAATGTATTTGGGCTTGGGGGGGGGGGTAACATCGCACCCGTTTCGTTTCTGCCCCCTTAAATTGAAGAACATTGTTCCCCGATAGTTTAATTAACATACGAAGACCAAAAGTTCGCAAAGCACATTTATTTTGTAATAGTTTATTTTGCATAGTCTTTAAAGTTCAGTTTGGCAAGTAGTAGCAGCTTCACTGTCTCGATTGCACCCTCCTCCTGCACTCCCTCCTCTCGGTGCCAGTAAGTAGGGTCTTGCACTGCTCTAAATCACCCATAATGTCTTCCTGCCATTCGCAGCATTTCGTGAACATGCTCTTGGACGCCTTGGCTGCTGAGCACTTCTCCACACGGCGCATCAGGTCCTTGTATACCGTCTTGCCGTGAACAACAGGGCCGTGAAACTTCATCTTCTTACGGTGGATGACATTGGGTCGCTTCTGGACTTGCATGAGGTCTGCGTTGCAGAAGAGCCCGTTCTCAGCGACCTGCCTGCCGAGCTTGCAGCATTTTCTCGGGGACGTGTGGGTGCGTCTTGGGTACATCTCCTCGGCCAGGGCGACGTCTTCGAAGATCTCTTTCTCCAGATCTTCGAGAGTATCGGCAGGGTCGTCTTGGGCTGGTGGAGATGGCTCTGGTACCGTTACGTCATCTGGGAAGTTGGGTTGGTCAACTTTCACTTCTTCGAGAAAAGATAAAAACATAATAAGCCAAATTAGTTGAGGATTTTGAAAACGAACACACAATGGTTTGATGCTCGTTGGCAATAAAGTTTCGATTATTATGAGCCCCGATTAGACTGGGATGTGGTTTCATAATTAGGCCTCTCCACAAACACTGCATGTAGGCCTATAGTAAAAAAAAAAAAACTAAAAAACAACAACACGAAGACCGGTCAAATTGACTCCAAGTTGTCCAGCTTGCTAATTCAGTGTTGAAAGTCATCCCCATTTCACTTGAAAAACAAAACCATGTTAACTAATGAAACGGCAAGATAACCGTTCACATGCTAGCCATTCACTATAAAGGCAAACCGGCACCATTGAGTTAAACAATCACCTTGAATACGGGTTAATGCACGATCATTGTAACTGGCCCCGACGTGAAACATGTCACGTTAAGAGTATAATTCAGAGGAGAACTCAACAATTATTTGCCCTTTGATTACACATAATCGGTTATTTCAAAGCAACATTGCTCCGAGAGGAGAGAGGTAAATAACCTTATACTAATGCCGAGATCCAGCAGAGGTAAATAACCTTATACTAATGCCGAGATCCAGCAGAAAAGAAAACAAATATTTAAGTATGTGACCATCCTCGTTTCGACGTTCCTATAAACATCCCATATTATTTAGTTCTTTCTCCATGGTACAACTTCGATAATTTTAAGGTATTGTGAAAAGGCCTCACATTATTTGAAAGCTGGTTTCAACGATCAACGACCATCATATTCATAGACACATCGAAAAGACAATTTCTGTATTGAGAATACTCAAACTCGTCCAATAAAATTTGAGTTTTACACTTTTTTCGGCAATACACTTTTGCTAATAAAAATGAAAAGGATGATTGAAAGTTCATTCTTTGCTCTCGACAGGTGCTTCTACTGGCAATGTGGAGTTAAACCATCACCTTTTATAAGGTTAAACTCATCGGTACTCTTACAGAAAAAAAAAACCTGAATGTAAACATGTAGGAAGATATTTCTGATTTCCTCCATGATGTAAATAAATAAAATACAAGAAACGAAACTCACCCGCACGTACGGCGACCACGATTGATGCCAAGCAGAGGAGAGCTAATTGTGACTTCATTTTCGTCTTCTTTCAATCTCTTGAATCACTTTCAATCTCTGCAATTTTTTTTAACTGAGAGTTGTTGATAACGAAGTGTCGAGCAGCTTACGAGTTTCTGAATTCGATCGAGCGTAGTGTCCTTCTGGGTCTAAAGTTGTTTTGCCCAGAGTTTTTATACTATTATTACGTCCCCAGGTCCCTGGTTGTTTATCACCTAACGCACACAAAGCCCCTTTGTGGGAGGAAGGGAAAAGTGTTTACAAGCTTAAAACCGCACTGGTTCTTTCATCTGAACGTCCGGGGTATTGGGTCGACCCCTAAGCCAATGACAGCAGAGTGTTGGGTCACCCCCAGCCAATCACAGCAGCGGACGGCGAAGTGGGTGACCGTGAGAACGTGCCGCCTGGATGTCAATCAAAAAATGAATTGAATTACTCACCGCAAACACTAAGATCTTAAAATGTTTCTTTCAGTTTCTATATTGTAACAACACCGGGGTTTATTAAGACCATAAGACCAACACTTAAAACGTAATCTATTTCAATGGAAATCTGCACGGGTGTGACATTTTTACACCAAACACTGGTGGACAAGACAGTTGCAGCATAGATCAATATGGTTGCAGGCACGAGGTTATATTATGGTTACACCAATCCCCATAATCACTCAATCTTGGGTGTCGATTTCACAAAGAGATAAGAGTTATCTTAACTGTGCACCAATCTTAATTGCTCAGCCAAGTAAGATGTCAAAACACAGCACTGTGGTATACAAAATACTGACATACATGTATGTCAATACATATACATGCGTGTACGATGTGTGCAACTCCCCTAATGTAATGTGGAATGTGGAATGCACGTGTAATTTAATGAATGCATCTTGTTTAAATAATTTTAATAATAACCCTTGAATAAAATGAAAAGATAATCTGGATTATATCGAGCCCTAATTTCCTACTAAAAATAAATAAATTCAAATTTTTATACAAGAATTCACACATATTGTTATACCGAACACCATGTTGCAGAGTTTAGTTCGTACAGTAAAAACTTTCTTGTCGGCCTACATTTTTACAAAAAGACCATTCTGTCGCCCGTGACAACCCAAACACATAGATATTGCACGTAGGCCAAACTTCTCCAGCTAATGTTTATTGGGTTTACAGAGTGTAAAGAAATCTGTGTCGAATCCAGCAATCCAGTGTTGTGTAAGGGCATATAATGGTGTTTCCCAAACAGTTTATTTGCATGACAGTTCACTCCACGTGGTGCCAACGTGTTGTCAACATGTCCACCTGTGTGGACTATATTCTTCCTCATTACAATGCAGAAAGGTTGGGTTACATATTTATTCAGAAACCCTCACACAACCATTGATTTTGCTTATAGTTTAGATGTATTTGTTTCAAATGACTAATTGGGTGTTCAAATATCACAAATGAAACCTTTTTCAGTAGAAATAAGTGCTCAATTTAACGATTTTAGTGTGTAATCATGAAACCACAAGGAAAACAGCAGGGAAATAATTTAGCCTAAGAGCGCGCCTACGATGAGTAACCGGAACCGTGTCCTGGTATAAAAACTGTCCGGTCAGCATACATTACAAAATGCATTCCACTCAGAACTGAACCAGTGCCGATGACTCCAAAAGCCCTACCCAAGCCCAGAATCATCAGTGACCTACTTCACATGCACAAAATATTTTGTTTTTTTTATCAGGTCACAAGCAATACAGCTACTCTCAGCTCCGACCATTACATACCATTGCTGAAGGGCAAGGTATAATCAGGAATACATACAACCAACATGACCTGATTGTAGTCCCAGTCTCTTCTGTTTCTTTGGAACAATGAGGCCACTAATCCCCCCACAGTGGAGCCGGTGTCACCACGTGGTTCGTACAAACCAAAACATGGGGCCACGAGGCGAGGACGCGCCAAAACACCGGCCGGTATTTCGATCTGGTAAAGCAGTTGTCGAGCTGGAGTAAACAGCCGGCCCAGCGTGCAGCTAGATGGATTATGATTGGCATATGGTTTATAAATCATTTTTTGGTTTGAAAAGCAGCTCACAAGATGTGTGTTTAAAGGTCACAGGCAGGTATTCCGTTACCTCGTGCAAGAATGCACCGTTGTTTGTATTGTAAAGAGAACCCTTGTTTCGAATAGTGTATAAGATTTAGCTTTACCTGGAGCTCCATGACCTGGACCTCCCATAAAACAAAAATTGTGGACCTGTATATTTACAAATACGGGAAACTATTTTGAATTGGAGGCTGGGAGTATCACAAAACAAGTATGAGCTGGCACGAATCTTCCGCTTTGAAAAGCGAAAACTAAAGCCCTCTCAAAATTTTTAAAGTGCAATATAAATATTACATTTGCCATAAAACTTGCCAGTCAAAACACCACGTCATTATATATGATTTGTCACTGGCTCCCTGCTAATTTTGACTCGGCAAAGAAATGCCTAAAGCAATACTTCCTGCTTCTAACAAAAATTTGGGCCCAGCTGTTCCACAACGAAGAGTTAAAGCTTGGAACCATTTTGAAAGTCAAGCTCGTTGATTCTAATGGGACTGCGAGATTGACTTTTAACGACCACAAATCTACTTATTACATTCAGCCTGACCGCATTGCGCAAGAAACTTTCCCATGTCACCCGGGGTTAAGAACGTTACTGGAAAGGTTCTCAAGTTCATGGCAACAGAGATCAGTTTATACGTGCACGTATAGCCTCTTGAAAATTCTATTACGTGCAAAACACACATAATGTGACGATGTGACCTACAATCCCATGAGCAAGAACATTATACACGAGTTGCCATGATGTCACAACGAACTTTCAAGCATGTTGATCGACAGCAAAGAAACTTAAAGCAATTCTATAGGCTTGGTAGAGCTGGCATAATAGCCACAGAGAAAAAGTTCATGCTTTGTGTGAACAACCATATTATGCATACAGTATGATATAACAAACCAGTGAAAGTTTGGGCTCAATGCATTGTGTGGGTCAAGAGACAATTGTGAAAACCCCCACGCACAACTTTTAGCATTGTAAACACATTGTCATTCATTTTGGTTAACAACTACAATCAGCTGTTGCTTTTTTATTGGTTTTCAGACAGGCCTACAGTTTCTCGAATATAACTTCATTTCAGAGGGACATATTTACAGACAAAATGGTTCTAGTTATAAACGTCATATTCAGTCGACTTTCAGGCTAAAACTTCAAATAATGTCTTGTACCCAATACCTTTAATTTGGTTGTAACGTACCCATCTTGCACACATCATTGGCACCCCCACAGTGCGTGGTGTTGGATGAAGGTGCTTGAGGCCGTGCGTGATAAACAAGCGGAAAACTAACATTAAAACGAGTTATAACTTATAACTATAAGGTACTGTACACCGGTTTTTGTTGACACCTCGGCCCTGGATGGAAAGGCATCCAAGGCATCCATCAGCTTTTCAACCAATACACCTGCAAACGTGCGGTTAATAGCTATATACATGAATTTCTGATTACCAGTGGAAATGTTCTTCAAATTTCAAAACAGCAAAGTGCAGTTTCTTTTGAGAGTGTGCTAGTGGTTCAAAATTGGAACAAAGTTCTGGAATTGTAAACTTCAGAAACTTGGGTGTTTTAAAGTTTACTGACACCCTTACATAGAGAGAATCAAGCATTAACACCATAGGGTTAAACAAAAAATAAGTGTTGTTGTTTAACACCTATTGATGTAGTCAATTTTGGTATGACAAAACTCATGTTGTCAATTAAACACCAAAGTTTGTTCTTGCATGGTTCTTGCAAGCAGTGTGGGACTACTTTATGGTATTGTTTTCGAAGGCAACATTTCTCAGGACGATTCATCAAAGCTGTATACTAACTTAGATGATAGTGACATTTATATCTAAAGACGCTACTGATAAATAAAGCTGCAACAATGAAGGTAAAAATCAGCCCTTTATATAAGTTTACAGCTTGAATTGAAGAAGATGTAAGGCTTGTAAGGTTTATATGGCATGTTGTGTGGCTATGTAAATAGGTCTATTGGTTGATTACGCAACACGTTGGATTCAGCTGAAATGCCTATAAACCTTGGGCAAGTTTCCAAGATTATTAATGGACTGGACGCTTTGGAGTGGAAAACAAATCATACACAAGAATTTTTGAGGGGCGGGAAAAAAATCTGAAAATAATAATATGACCCACAACGAGAATCCCAAACGGTGCAAGCCCTACACTTCCACCACAAAGAAAGGACAACCCACGTGCTCTGAAACCTGCAGTTCAAACAAACATGGACCGTGAGCGGTGTGCTTTTGGAGTTGAGCCAAAATGAGGGAGGGGCAACCACATGGGGATGTTTACATACGTTGATAGAATTTAATGCAATGAATCAACGAAACATTCGCCCACATTTCTTAGTAATTAAGTTATGTCACAGGTTTACAGGATGCAAGTCCAGGAATTGAAGTTGCATTGCAACTTTTTTTGAACTGGAAAGGTGCCGTAATAGTGACATTTCCGGAACTGTGATGATTTTTGGGAAGAGTAGGCCTACATTCATTCCTAATACTCATAATAACTCAAGTTATGGGATACACCATTGTAAAGCCTAAGCAAACTTTACATTAGAACATTTTCATCAATTAAAGTGAAAATGGTGGTATCGTTAATGTCAGGGATTTTCGCCTCTGAATGTACTTCTTTAGATTGATTACGTCGAAATCAGTAATTATAACATTTTGGACTGAAAATTGTTTATTTTGAATTGTCGGTAATTTTCCCAACATGTAATGTATAGTCAGGGCCTGGCAAGTTCCTCTTTAGATTCAAAGCCACATAAATATCAAGGTCCATGGGAAACTTTTGAAGGGGTACGGGCCCGGAAAAGCCGGGGGGACAGAGATCCGTGATGTACCCATGTGTATCAGGTCTCGATTTCACTAACAGGCTGTTCACAAAGAACTAAAAGATTCAGGATGAGTTTTCCGTATCGCCATTTTGATTTGTTGTGTGACGTCACACTTTTCTAAGCAATTAAGGATAATTGCAGTTACGATCAATCTTAGCTCTTTAAAAAATCGAGCCCTATAGTCTATACAGGTCTATTGACAAACGAATATCTATAAAAGAAATAAACTGCAAGGAAATCGAATCTGATGAAGAAATAGCAGTTGATTAGTTTTCGAAAGTGCAATGAGGAAAATAACTTCTATTCCGGCACGAGTTGGTTAAGTATACTCCAACAAACCGGCGAGTCTGTGGAACGCAATGGAATACACTATACCCTGAAGCATTCAGCGAACTTTACAAAAAGCTTGGTTCAAGTTACTGCAGGCAAACATAGAAAGGAGTCCACAATATTCTTTCCACGAACATGTTTTGAAATGATCGTTAGTGCCACAACGAATTTGAAAAGGGGGTTAGGAAAATGTATTGTTTGATTTGACTCACACGGACTGTCCTGCTTATTATATTACAACTGTGTATTCTTTATACAATTGAGAACTCCACAATGGGACATTCTCTGCGAATTGTACAGATGGTGTAAACAAACTTCAGGCCTGGGTTTTATATGAAAGTTTCACCTTGTGGATCAGTTGCTGACGTCATCCAAGGTCGTTCTTGTTTAGGTATCATGGGTATAGTAACTTCTGCTTGTTTTTTTTCCGTCAGTGCTGTTATGTTTATAAGTCAGCGAGAAAATCCCAGCTTGAAAGAAGGTTGTGATTGATTGACAGAAATTCTTAAACCCACGTTCTGTTTGGTTGGATTCCCATTTCTCTGAGACATTCTTTGCTTTGTTTTCTTTCATGTGGATTGGGGAAAGGGTATTATAAAGGTTTCTAAAGTGGGGATTTAGAAACTGGGTAAAACCAGAACTTTGAGATGAGTTGGGCATGTTAGAAGCCATTTGTGACAGGTATTGGACAAGATTAGGAATTCCTTGCAGCATGAAACACAAAATACGTCAACAACTCAACGGAGTTTTTTTCTTCTTACGAACGAACGTATGGGTAGATGAACAAATCGGTTGATGGAAAAGTTCCAATAACAAAGGAGAGGAGAAGGCATACGTCACAGATTCCTGGAGAGAGGGGGAAGAGAGGTGAACAAGTCATGCAAACTGGGGAGAGAGCTTCTTCTATCTTGATGCCTCCCGCCTGAGGAGCGGTCTTCCTGTCCCCATCAAAAACGCTCAATCGTCTTGAGTTATAGAGATCGATGCAACAAACCTACCATAAAAAGGCAATAATGTATACATGTACATTGGGTTATGGGACCGTTCGATTGCTTTAACCCCTTTCAAGTCCTGTTTAATTTTTAGGATTTTGTTCTGTCAGAGTTCAGAGGGTTGCTAAATACAGTGAAACTAACCCTTCATATTAAAATGTGGTAGAGCTTTTGAGATATCATCAACAATTTGGAGTGGTTATGTACTTAAGGGAAGAATTAAATCCGTAACTTGAACACACTTTCGGAGAAAGTTTCATTTGCTTGCAACGTTTCTCAGATTGAAAGTTGTTTACTTTAAACTTCTCGTTACTTTATACATTTTCAATCTGTGTTCTTTCCTCCATGTTCTTACCAAGATTTCATGGTCACTAACTTCTGCGGTAATTAACCAAAGATATACCCACCTTAAGAATTACAGAGATACGCACCTCAGCAGTCCAGTTTCTTGGAAAAAAACCAAGTCCAAAAGTATTTTGCCACCAGTGAGCCCTAGTGACATCCAAGGAAGACCGAGGTCGTGTTGTGGTTAGGGAGCCCAGATTGCGGTTAGTCAGGGGCGCGTGCCATTAGTGATTGGTGTTGGGAACCTCCACTCAAATTAACTCAATGGTATTGTGATGACAGTAATAATAAGTTTGATATTGGATATTTGACATTCCCATAGGTTTCTACAGCGACTATCAAAGTTGCTTTGTCAACGTGGACATTGTACATTTGACCAACGATATTGGAAATAGGACATTCCCGTAGGTTTGTACAGTTAATGTCTGTACCTTGTACAACGATATTGGATATTGGACATCCGCTTAGGTTTGTTTAGCGAATATCCACGTTGCTTTGTCGATATTGGACATTGAACATTCCCGTGGGTTTGTACAGTGAATGTCTACCTTGTACATCGATATTGGATATTGGACATTCATTTAGGTTTGTTTAGTGAATATTAAAGTTGCTTTTTCGATATTGGACATTGGCATCCATTGTAGAGGTACAGTAAATGTCTACCATGTACATTGGTATTGGATATTGGACGTTCACGTCTACCTAGGACAGCTATATCAAACCATGGAGCAACTAACTTAGGTGTTATTATGCTGGTGGTTTATTGACGTCGACTTGCCTGTCCCACATTTTATTACAAATTACACGGAACATAATTATTAGCTCTGGGTTTCTGAGAGGCACCATAACTTAATAAAACCTTCAACCGGATACAAAAACTATGGCATAGTGTATAGTTTTTTTTTACAGAGTTTAGTTGTTGGAAAATCCAATCGTGAAAACCCCAACGTCAACAAAAGTGACCACGTGTGCGTATAAAGCCATTCCCTGGTATAACAACACAACCGTTGTGTAACAAAAAACAGGTGCTGTAGCAATACACCCAGACCCTGGCCAAATAATAACAGTGGCATTCACATCATAACAATCACTGCTGATCCAAGAATCAAAATTTGCCACTTCTATCCCAGTGTAAAAAAAAATAGGGGGAGAAGAAGGTCCCCGGATGAATAATAATATTACCCTGGGCAATTTGGCTGGATGCCAGAGGAGCATGGGGTTAGGCTCAGTGAGTCACCACAGCTTTCTTTTTCTTTTTAATTGCTACATTTAGGATAACAACACCTGTAGTATGTGGGAAAAGGGGGTCTCTGGATGACGCAGTGGGGTATTACAGGCATTTAACGTTAAAGGCAGTGGACACTATTGGTACTCAAAAAAATTATTGGCATAAAACCTTACTTGGTGACGAGTAAGGGGGAGAGGTTGACGGTATAAAACATTGTGAGAAACGGCTCCCTCTGAAGTGCCATAGTTTTAGAGAAAGACGTAATTTTCCACGAATTTGATTTCGAGACCTCGGATTTAGAACTTGAAGTCTCGAAATCAACCATCTAAACGCACATAACTTCGTGTGACAAGGGTGTTTTTTTTCTTACATTATTATCTCCCAGGTTCGATGACCGATTGAGCTCAAATTTTCACAGGTTTGTTATTTTATGCTTATGTTTAGATACACCACTGTGAAGGCTAGTCTTTGACAATTACCAATAGTGTCCACTGCCTTTAAAGGTAATTGCCAAAGACCAGTATTCTCACTTGTTGTATCCCAACATGTTTGTATAAAAATGGAGAAAAAACATATGAAAATGTTGGCTCAATTGGTCATATAGTTTGCAAGAGAATATTATAAGAAAAAAAACCATTGTTGCATTACTTTGTGTGCTTTCGATGCATAGTAGGGTTCAGCTGACTTCTTTTTTTATTTGAGTGAGAAATTAAACCTTTCTCGGAAACCACGTTACTTCAGAGGGAGACGTTTCTCACAATGTTTTACACTATTGCTCGTAATCATTTCTACCTTGATGTCGTAACCAAGTAAGTTTTTATGCAAACAATTATTCTGAATATTTACCAATAGTGCCCAGTGCCTCTAAGTGCTACCTTTTAGGATATCAACACCTGTAGGATGTGGGAAAAGGGGGTCTCTGGATGACGCAGTAGGGTGCTAATCAAGTGGGTTGAATGTGCTTACATAGCGGGGTCCACTCCCTTGTCGTCCGTTGAACTGGTGGGTGACGCGAAACACCACCACCATTGTACAACCTTTTGAAAAAATGTGGTCAAAACATGATAGGGCGAGGACTTGATGGAAAATATTTCTATAACTGCCCGTTGGCATAACATCTGATGTAAACAACAATTGTAAGCCTTTAGTACACGGTTGACTACATAAGCATGATTGATTTCTATGGTTTGGAAAGGTAACCGACATGTAGGGCATAGCTAATCGAAGTTAACTTATAGGCACTAGGAGTGGCAAAGTGATTTTTGATGATATTTGGTATGGCTATTTCAAAAACGGGAATGGGATCAACAACAACAGTGGAACAATTGTCTAATTCCTTCCCCAGCCAAAAAGTTAGTCAAATAGACCTTTATCATGGTGCGGCCATCTTGAGTTTCTCCCAATCCCATTGATATCAATGGGTGCGTTCGTTTAGCTTTCCTGGGTCGACCCCGGTGTGTGGCGTTTTTTCCCCAGGACGAACGTGTGCCGATAATTACTCACGTTCGTCCTGGGAAAAAAACACGCCACACACCGGGGTCGACCCACCCAATGTTACCAAACCGAGGCTGGAAGAACAAAATAGTCTTGTCCCTAATTGCAAAATGATTGTTAGCATACATTATTTTTATTCGATACAAGGAACATGACAAAGATGGTTCCACATGCTAATTATAAAGTTGTAGCTTTGTTCAGTGAAAGTCAATTGTGTGTAATTTCCAAAATTTTCATTGTAAATAAAGGTGTCTTTCAGTTCACATTATGTCAACATTTTTAATGCACACCAGTCTTGGTAGTGTTTTGGTCACATACCTGTGTTAAAATGAAGCTCTCTGAATGAATGAAAGGATGATAAATGAATGGATGAATGAGTGAACAATTTCAATTGGTCCAACAATGGAGGAATGTTCATCAATGGCCAAACTATTGAGGGAGGAATGAGCAAAATGGCCACACACACTCTTCGAGGGCACCAATCTGTTGTTTACCCACAAACGTGTTCAACCACAAAAACAACATAACATTCCGGCCAGTATCTTCAAATCGAGATGTTTATATTGTATTGTATTGTATTGTATTGTATTTGCTTAGCAGGTTTTTATGCTGAATATGGAAATTACCCTAATTCAGACTGCCTTGGCTATCGCGTTGTATCCTTACCCGTTGTCTAGACAGCTTACGGGAGTGACAACATGACAAGATCGAGTAGGTAAGCTTTAAGACATCTTTGTTTTCCTGATTCTCACAGGCTATTCGCGTTTTTGAGATTATGTCCACGCAGGAAGAAAAATCCGTGGAATACACTAAATGAGTGGCGTTACTGTCAGTGTAACGCTCCCACATTCAAATGTTGAGGGGTAACTGGTACAACTTCTCCTTAAACCATTACTTAATTAAAAGTGAAATGATTTTCAAAATGCTATACTATATCAAATCATGTGCTTGAGTAACCAAGTAAGTTTAGTATTGCCACTAATACTGCATTAAAGCATGGGGAGTATTTCCTTCATCCATGATAGAAGTGATTACCCAAGCGTATTATAGGCCATATACATTCCTTTTTATTTATCACAACTCGCTTTTGTTTTTTTATAAACATTAATTTCCCCATTTTTGTTCTTCGTGAGCCATTACTACAAATCATGGTAAATGGACCATAAAACCATCGACAGTGACACATGAACAAAACAATGTACCGTCCTAAGGAAGTAAAGAGATCCACAAATTGTGTGCCAAATAAATTCAGTGCGAAAGTAGTCAGCCCTGGCCTTTGGTGTCCCTATCGTAACTGGACCCGGTGAAATTTAATGAAACAAGAGAGCCTGAAAGAATGTGTTTTTGTCACAAAATCTATTTTTACCACTCAAAGGCGAAAGGGTCGTGGCTGTATGCAATAAATAGTCCACAACAAACAGAAGTTGACCCTATGACACTGTTGGGTTTCAGGGTGAAAAGGGGTCTTAATGTTTAATATATATAATAAATTACTGTCAGCTTTGGCTGTTCTAAAATGTTCTGGATATAACATATTTCCAATTTCATACATGTTTTATTTGACTTGATTTTTTTTTAGGAGAAACTTTAACCTTGGAAGCCTTTAAGAATCAAACCCGGAATTTGTGTTTACTATCTCAAGAGGAATATATACAGAAAACAATTTCTCTGGAGAAGTGCCATTATATCTTATATCAATGTCTATTATTTTGATATAGAACACATTAAACCACACGAAATCAAAATCAAGCCAAATCAAACCAAGTCGAAACAAACAAACAAACAAACAAACAAACAAACAAACAAACAAACTAAACCAACGTTGTCAACACAAATCAAATTAACAAACTAAACCAACCAACAAAACCCAAACCAAACCAATCGAACCAACTATACACAAACCAAACCAAACCAACCTAGTCGAATGCAAACCAAACTAAACCCAAATCAACGCAAAGCGTCGCAAACCAAAGCAACCAATACGTACCAAATCAAACCAAATGAAACCAAGTCAAACCAAACCAAACCAAACCATGAAAGTCACATACTCCTTAACAACTTGTTCGATTTGTGCAAGGTAAAAAATGGTGTGGCACAAATAAATGATTAAGTCTTCAAGGACACTGCCGGACTGGGAGTAAATACATTTACATTGATCTGTATCTGGCACAAAGCTGCATTTCTAATTAAGTTAGGGTAATTAGGCATACTGACCCCTGGGGAAGCTATATTTACGCGCCATGCATGATAACAATAATGGTGGTATTGTGTTACTCTTTACTGAAAAAAATATAAAGGCATGATGCCTCAATGATTTTAACCATAATATGGACCCTTGCATGTGACGCCATAAGCTCAAACAGCGCACTCCAGAGGTCAATGAAGACCTATCATTGGCTGAGAGTTGTGCGCACGTTTCTATATTTTGAACTCAGCTTCTTGTTCCCAACTTTGGTCTCAGAAACTCAAGACATGCAGCGCTTCTTTCGGATTACGGCCACACTAACCAAATCCCTCGAACAGAAAATAAACGCCTTTCACGGGAGGCCCCTGCATCAAATCCTCGGCCTTCAGTGGCCCCAAAAAGGTATCAAACAATGTGTTTTATGAACCATTAGAGCAACCTTAGAGCGTCGTAATCGCCAAAAGACGCCTGAGATGGGTATCTCCCAAGACAACAGCCTGTATTGCATTTATGCAACGGAGGGGTGTACAACTTGGGCTACTGCCACAACCGATGATACATTTTCATTATGCCCGAATAACCTAAGCCTGCCATCTTCACGTCCACAGCTTAAATCGCACCCTGCGCGTTGGGTTATTACCTTGAGGATCCTTATAATCTTTATAAAAAGGGACCTGGATGTCATCCTGTTGAGCTTGTTTGTGTTTGTTGAGCAAAGGAGCAAGGAGGCAAAGAGCAAGTTCTACTCAATTCAATGAAACCAGACTTTATAATTAGTTCATTCGTTTGGTAACATTTCTAAATATTTTTTGCTAAATCCTCCTTATGTAAGTTCTTCTCAATGCACTGAAACCAGACTATATAACAACTGTTCTTTTTGGTCATGTTTCTTGAGTGAGCACACAATCATCCCCAACGTTTAAACTTAAGCTTTTGTCAGTTAAGTCGAATGTGTTTTTTACAACTCAAGGACATTTTCTGCAAATACATGTCACTTTTGACAATCAAGGTTTGACACTAAGTCACGTATCCATGCCACTTTCTTTAAAGGGTGTGCACAACATTGGCATAATTGGGAGCTTTTGCGACGCTAGGTGGCAGCAGACTTACCAGGTAAATTCATTGTTCTCGGTAAATGTGCGCAAGCTCTTAGACCTTGGTTGGAAACACCGTAAAATGTACATTGGTCCAAAAAATTGATGACGGAGCCCATGCCAGAGCCGGGACCCAAGCCGCAGGTTTTGGCAAAGGTACCCTTTTCGTTGAAGAAGCTCCACTAGCAAGACGGCATGATCATGATGAAACCATCTCAAGGTTCAAGGTTCAAGGTTCATGTTATTTCCACAGTATCAAAAGACAAAAAACAATATCAAACAGCAGTCACAAGAAAACATTACAACAATGAAAAATATCCGTTTCACAACATAGGTTTGAAGAAATAGATGCATAACAATGTTGACACTGCGGAGGGATCCATTTAAGAAGCAAAGCTTGTAGGCAATGGTCCCTTATGACATGCATATGCATTGAGATTATAAAATAATGTCAAGTGAACCGTAGAGGTCCGTGGTCGAGTCGAGCCACCAATGAACAAAATATAACAGCAGGTCTCAATGCATATGCATGTTTACAAAGAATAATTAGTAAACACTGAAACAAACAAATCTCGGTAATTCCCCATCCAGTCCAAACCGAGACTGGAAAGCGAAATGGTCTGCCCCTATTTGTATCAAGCATTCGATAGCTATTAACTGCGGGCAGGGGACACGACCATGACGATGGACAAATTGAAGTGATTATTCACTCATTTGAAATTGATTGTGAAAAATTAATTAAAAACATCAATTTTGCAGATGAAGTGCCTTTAACTTTTAAGTCTGACTCTCATAAGCTTTTAAATCTACAGATCTCAGCTGAACGTCACATTCGATCATGCAGAGCCTGTTGTGATGAGACTCAAATGCAATGAAAGGATTCACCGCAACTAATGACAGGACTTCCCGCCTCCATTATTAGATTGCCCATCAGTCATCGACAACACAATCATATCATACAACCATCAAAGTCACTACCCGTGTGTATAAACACAACATTCAATCACTAGATAGACAGTAGATACCCTCATCTTAACAGGCTGCTCGCTCTGGTTTAAGCAGCTTCTCAATCGTTCCAATTATTTTGGCTACATGGCCAAGTTAAGCCAGGTTAATACCGCCTGCGAATGTAAATGCGACACGAATTTTAAAGTCACATGGCTGTTTTCGCAGTGAATGTTTCGCCTGAAGACGATTCCAAAGCCGAAGCGGTGGTTTCGAAAAGGGCCATCGGTAACCCGCAAAAGCGGCAAAAGAGGCATTAATCCGACCTCCAAGTTTTTCTTTTATCTTGTGACGAGTCTAACTGCATGCAGTTTATATGGTTACTTTTTTTACTCCGGGAAAAATAGTCTTGTTGCAAAGTGAAGCAACTGATGTGCAGTCTTTCACCAAGTCAGTTCCCTGAACTTTCAAGCACTGTCGAAATGTTACTGTTTTCCAGTTAGCTGCCAATGTTGATACTTAGCAGCTGGTGCGACAAGATTTGAGT
This sequence comes from Asterias rubens, assembly GCF_902459465.1. NCBI lineage: Eukaryota > Metazoa > Echinodermata > Asteroidea > Forcipulatida > Asteriidae > Asterias > Asterias rubens. The sequence goes on along the minus strand of NC_047068.1, from coordinate 14,622,374 downwards.
CGTATCTTCACTGGCCTTGAAACTTCAAGTTTGAATGTTGATACATTTACCAACTTCGATGGTCTTACTATTTATGTATTATTCACAAGAAGTTGTCATTTTAAATTTGCAAATACCGAGGTCGTCTAAATCATTTCCATCATTTCCTCTATTTCCAAACATACCCTCGAATATGTCATCCCCGTTTACATTATAGGCAACATCTCGAACTTGATGATTCAGAAACATGTTCAGAAAATAAACAGTTGTCAAACATTATATCAGCACGTGTTGCGAATGATGGAGATATTAATGCCAGCCACCTTGACTTTTCAACAACAGAAGTGCAAATCATTAATGTGAATCGGATACCCGATATTAAGAAGTTGGTTTAAAGGCACTGGACACCTTTGGTAATTGTCAAAGACCAGTATTCCCACTTGGTGTATCCCAACATAATATGCTTCAAAAAATAACAATGATTTCCAAACCATACCATCGAAAGTGTCAACCCATATTTTTTATTTAGCAACTCGATCTTGACAATGGAGATATAATATCAGCCACCTTGACTCTTCAACAACAGAAGTGCATTAATCATGTTTGGACAATGTCGAAAAGGGGCACTGATGGTAATTGCAATAAAAACAAACCCAAATTGAAAGAGTTTCAAACGTAGGGTAAATAACAGCACGTCATCGTTTTTGAGAGTAAAGATCAAAATAATTGAAGGGAGTTCGTCACATGTGCTATTATTGCGTTGAACAACAGAGAGAATGCGACAAAAACAGGTAACTCGGGAAGTATCAGGTTAACTTATGACAGCGGCTTTACCACACCTGCCCGCCTGCCGACTCTGCCCTGTCAGGACTTCCTTCACAAAGGGGAATCTCAAAGAAGGGTGAACGAGGGTTACAGTTGAATCAACTACAATATAGTGAACAATGCGGAGGATGAAGTAAAAATCACGTGATGTTTGTTCTATTAGAAAGTGCCTAGATATGGGCCCAATTTCATAGAGCTGCTTAAGCAAAAATTTGTGCTTAAGCAAAAAATTCATTGCTTAGTAAAATCAGATTACCGGCCAAGACTCCACTCAATTGTTATGCTAAGTAAACAACAGCTAAATACTAGTCATAAGCAATGTATATGGCATGACATTTTGGCCAGTAACATGTGTAAAATAAGCGAGCTATTTTCGTGCTTAAGCAAATTTTTGCTTAAGCAGCTCTATGAAATTGGCCCCAGGCCTGCGAACCTCCTTTACTGGGGCTTAGCTGCCGCAGTTACATAAACTAAAGATCTTGTACATCAATGTTCATTTAGTTCTTACAAGGCAGTGGACACTATCGGTAATTACTCAAAATATTTGTTAGCATAAAAACTTACTTGGTAACGAGCAATGGAGAGCTGTTGATAGCATAACACATTGTGAGAAAACAGCTCCCTCTGAAGTTTTCGAGAAAGAAGTAACGTAGTTTTCCTTCAAAGTATTTGAATTTTATTCCGAGACCTCAGAATAAGATGTTGAGGTCCCGAAATCAAGCATCTGAAAGCGTGACACAACTTCGTGTGGCAATGGTGTTTTTTCTTTCATTATTATCTCGCAACTTCGACGACCAATTGAGTTCAAATTTTCACAGGTTTGTTATTTTGTGCATAATGTTGAGATACACCAAGTGAGAATACAGTTTTTGACAATTACCATTAGTGTCTGTCTTTAACATATTCAATCTATTTCCAACCACTGAACTAGACACGTGTCTCTAAGCTTCATCTTGTAAAATACTGCACCATGGGTTTTCATCTCCAATAAAGTATTTGAAACTCAACATAAAAACTTCTGAATTATTAAATTGGACAACCTCCAAAATCCACCACAAAACACCTGACAATTTATACATTTTGAAATACTTAAATTTCAGCTCCGACACCCTAGTGTTTTCCCCTAACCCTACCCCCTAACCCCAAATCTCCCTAGTGCATATCACGACATTGGAAACATATAGGGGTGTCGGAAAACAGAGCACTCACCCATGGACTGATTGATTGATTATTCAACCAACCAACAAATAAATTTAATAGAAATACAAGCTTTATATCATCACTTTTGCTGTTTACAAGTAAAAAGAAAAAGCAACTCATAGCTACCGGACATTGTTCTATCAAGTTGCTACGCTATGAACAAAATAATATTGGACGTCATACAGCAGGTGTCCCTGCCAAAGTTTTTGAGGTTAGGTGATCAGGTTCCCGCCCTTGAGTGAGGTCGCTGGGTTACCATGTCACTAGTTCTGTGAATTGTGTTCCCCATCTAGGGACCATGGAAACACCCGTTCAACGGGCACAAAACAACCTTAGAAACGGGTACAAGTTACTGCGCATTACGTCATTGGTTTCGAGGTTGAACATCGAAGCAACAACAAAAATCACAATTTTTGTAACTTCAAGAAACCCATGCAACAAATAAAGTTTCAAACAAAACCACCAAATAATATTTCTCCTGATATGCCTAATATGATAATAGTAACAGTGGATGTCATGCAGCAGCCAGCAGCTGCCCCTGTCAAAGTTTTTGGTTGGGGGATCAGGTTCCCGCCCTTGGGTGAGGTCGCTGGGTTACGGTGTCAATAATTTGTGGTTTGTGGCCCCCATCTAGGGACCATGGAAACACCCTTTCATCGGACACACAAAAAAACTTTAGAAACGGGTACACGATATTGCGCAGTGACATTGGTGTCAAGGTTGCGTAACCAGTGAATAATACAGCCCCCCCCCCCCCCCCGCAGTGACATTGGTGTCAAGGTTGCGTAACCAGTGAATCATACAGCCCCCCCCCCCCCAGCAATAAACAAATTCAAATGCCTAAAACTCAAATAAAATATTGTACGATCGAAGGCAGTTTTGGTACTGACAAAACCCAGTTTCCTCACTTGGTGTATCCTAACGAACGCATGAAGTAACCGACCTGTACACAAAAATAACCGACCTGTGAAAGTTTTGGCTCATTGGTCATCGAAGTTGCAAGAAATAACGGATAGAAAAACACACTAATTGTTGCATAGAATGTTTTCTTTCAGACGACTGAGAAAGACCTAATGTTCAATGGAATGTAACAAAAATAATACTAAAATTCGAAATAAGCTCGAAATATTTGTAAGCACAAACTATATGTAGTTTATCAGATATTGCCTTAGAGAGTTTTAAGGATTTCGCAAAATTCGTATACAGGAAAACATCGTACTTGTAAAGGATGCACGGGTGCTACATAAGCCATGGCCTCTGCGTTGCCGCTGTTCTTTGTTGTTCAACAAAGCCCTTTGCAAAATGAAAATGGCCCTGCCCTCTCAAAGATTCCAGGGCTGTTAGGGCAATGAACATAATTGTGTGTAACACAGGCGAATCACTTGAAATGAACAGAGTATATGCCTAAAGGTGAAACTTTGTGTGATAATAAATAATAAAGTTGTTAACAAATAAATATATATAAATACCTGAAGAGCTATAAATATGTTTTACGACTTAACAGTTGAGGACCCGTGAAAAGCTTCCAATGGAAACGATGTATCCTGGGGATTAAGTACCATCACGGGCATTGTCAAGTTCATGGGCCCGGAGGCTGTGAATCCATAACATGTATTATTTGCAACAAGAATTAGATTTGTTACAAAAAGCATCAAACTGTGACGCAATTGTACGATCTGTTGACAAACCACACAATAATTCAATTACTAGGTTGCTATTTTAAGACCTGGCTTTTACACGCGCAGCCGAACTAACAAAGGATGGGATATTCTTTCGAGCAGGCATTGTATGCAAATGCATTTTTCTCGGTTGTGGGAGAAACTTCTTTCAAATATTATTCGGGACTTTTAATATCGATCTGGAATAATTGTAATATCTGGTTTTGTGCCAGAATAAACTTTGCTATGGGTCAACATCATTATGTCCTTGTCCCAAATAAGAAAAACAACTGAGATTTGACTGATATGCCTAAACTTGCTGTTGATAACTAAAATTGCGAAATCTTAAAAGAACGCGGCAATGTTATCGGTCTTTGGCACGGTAATCTAACAATACTTTGTCTTCTTCGTTATCGCTCACAGTGAAAAAAAAGTACCGATTGAGCTCTTAATGTTGTAATTACCACTGTACTTTCAGACAAAAGCCCAGCCCACCTTTCAGACAAAAGCCCAGCCCACCCCCACATTTTTAACAAGCAAAATGGTAGATAATGAAAAATGACAATGCATGAGTAGGCCTACATTTTTATTCAACTGTGATACTAACAGTTGAATGATTACTGCGATAAGATAAGTCGAAAAGTCCTGTTGAAGGTTTTTTTTCTGACCAAATAATAAATCAAATGAAATGCATTAACAACAACTCAATAACCTAGCCAACTGCAACCATGGATGAAGTGACAGCGTCAGAAAAGTTGGGTGGGAAAGTACAACTTACAAGTATCGGCGTGGCAGGAGATTCTGCACCCCCCCCCCCCTCCCGAGACCCTCGCCCCTAACTACGGCGAACTTTAGAATGGCCCATCGGTCAACTAAATCGCTCTTGCCAAGCTACTATTAGTATAATCACTCGGGAAAGTACTAGAAATCGTTGGATTCAGCGACCTTGTTTAATTTTTGCTGCTAAACTTACTACACATCATTCCGCACATCCCTTGAGAAAACCCAATCTCCTAAAAACGTCAGTGTCAAGAGAGGGCTCACTTCCAATTTAAAAGTTGTCGAAGTTATAGAGAGGCGAGTGGTGAGCGCAAACTCAAGAAAAAAGAAAATACATGTACTCTGTGTTAAACACTCACTTTCCCTTTGCTTTGGAATAATATCTCATGCTTGTTTTGAAAATGCAGTAAAGTATACCTTCGGTATCCAACACAAGTCTCACAAACAATAAAAGGCAATACGTGTAATTAATTTTTGTGCAGATAGCCTGAGTTGCTCCACACGGCGCACTAAGCGTTGAAGTTGGGTGGTCTCGAATGGTTGACGGCAAATTAAAAATAATTCACAAGGGCTCAACAACATGAAATCAGAGACTGACGACTATACGCTAAATCCAACACTTTTAAGGTTTAACAATCCAAATAATAAACCTATTAATGGAAACTGACATCGTAAATCCAATTCAATTTTTCAATAACAAAAATTTGATTTGCACCTGTGACCGAGCTCTCATTTCTATGATGACGTTCTCCCTATTAATTATTATGTCAAATTTTCTCCGTGTTTTCCTAATTAAAATATACAACATACTTTTTCTTACCTTAACTTACTGCCATGATAGCGGCTATATTTTATGGCTCCGGGACGACAGGCGCTTGTCTCTCCCCCCACTCCACTCTCCGTGTGACAGTTACTTCAGTTTTACAAAGAAATATTAAATGTTTCTTCTGGCGGACCAAAGTATCCAGGTCCAGTCTCCGGACAACACCTTCACAAAGAACACAAAGTGCCGAGTTAAATTACAATAAAATGGCGACCGCTACCTAACGTAAGAACGCGAGGTGTCCCGGTCAACTAGAAGTGTATCTTTTTGTGCTGGAGTGTTACGTAAGCAAAAAATGTGTTCTGCACTGCACAAATTGGAGTTAAATACATTGGCTTTTCATTCAGACAATCATTTGTCCCAAAGATTCCTTGTGTCCGAGTTAAAAGAACGTGCGCTTATAAATAGCTATTCACAAAACAATTGGTATGGTAACCAGGTAAAACGGTTACCAACCAAAATACCAAAACGACATGTCGTGCGCTCTGAACACACCCGGGTCAAAATTGACCCGGATCCGGGTCCACCGGGGTGTGACCCTTAATGGTAAGAAGAATGACCAAGAGTATGTGTCAAAATGAAGCAAAATCCGTAGTAAAAATCCTGTTGTTTAACAACTTTCCGGAATTGACCTGACCTAGACTCCCGATTAATGTAACCCGGACATACATTAATTTAGGTGCCGTAAGTTTTTTTTAATTAGCAGACACCTTGTAAAGCACCATTAATTTTGTTTGTTACGGACAACATGGATTTGGACATATTTTTTAACCACTTTCCGGAGTCAGCCTGACACAGAATCCGGGTCAATCCACCCGGAAGTTTTTAAAAAGCGGTAATAATTTGCAACTGGTTTTCCTGGATTAATTTTTTTTATTATTAGCTGACACCTAGTAAAGCACTATTTGTTTGTTTACAAAAGTAGTACGGAAACATGGACTTGAAAAAAACTTAATTTCTTCACTGAACTGGTCGGCTCCGTCCACTCACAGTGAAAAAAACCCAGCCCCTCGACTCTGAAAAGCCATATGCCCCTGTGTTATCCGTCGATCACACAGTAATATCAAACAGTGTCAACAATTCCGTATTAAACATAGAACACAAATGAGTGTGATTTAAAAATAGACTCTGGTAGAGCCCCACCCCTCCTGAGATCAAGCTTTGGCCAACGGAGGGCGCTAATATAAACTCGTCAATCAATTTGCATTATTTTATGCAGCTCGAACAGGTTGAGGCAATCCCCTCGCATACCCTTGCTACATGATGAGTAGCACGCCTCGTGTGTCAGTAAATTAGCATGGTATGTGTAGGGGAAATAATTATAAATAATAATATGGAATAATTATTATGGCTTCGGGGGTTGATTGGTGAATAAACGAATTGAATTTTGTCCATAGTGCAATGCAATACGTACCTGTACATGTGCGTGTGGTAATTCGTGCACGATGTACGTGAACATTGCTACGCCTGTAGGGAAGGTAAAGATGTTTGCATTAAAGGGGAATGCTTGAATTGGAAAGTCATTTTATGCACTCTTTCCTCCAATCAAAGTAAACTAGTGATAGATGGAGAAAATAAGCCGTAGACTAGTGGTCTGGGGTTGTTATATAACATGCATGTACATAACCTGTCCAAAAGTGTGTGTGTGTGCATAATGCGTTTTGCTTTTCCTTTTGCTCCATGCTTTAATCATGTACACTCGTACGCCGTAGGCCTATACTCTACAGATACATTATCATGACATCCCCCATCAATTCATGTGGTGACGTTGAACTTGAGTTCATCGCACAACTAGCATTCACTACCCTGCTACTGCAAGTGCTAGTGTTCGCTAAATTACGGAGACTGCATGCGTGATCAACGCACGTTCAACCATGGAGCATCCATGGTTCAACCAGAGTGTTCTTCATAAATTTTTTTGAACGGGTTATTCACAGGTTTTACCTGCAGCGAGAAGACCATGCTTATGTTTTCTCAAACAGCTAATATCCCAAATTTTCGTCTGGGACGGTCGCCGTATCCGTACGTCGCAGGATATATCAGTTTTGGGACATCCGCAATAAAAGTTACATCATTAATTGAAATAAACTTTTTGCCTTACCTTAAATTTTGCCCCTAAAAACCATCATAATAAGTTTTTGATGGGTACAGGCTGGTACAGTATGAGCTACAGATTTGTGTGATATCAAAATTGTGGCAGGAAACCGTTTAAAAGTGTAGTTAATTGCATGGTTTTGATCGCCGAAAGCACAGAACCGACTTATACACTGCGTGTCAATGGTAACCACCCGACATGTGTCCACATAATTGGGTGATTTCTCGTACGTACGCAACGGAGCTATATATTCGCGTGTGCACTATGGGCTGCAATTTTATTGCGTTGAACGACATCGGCTGTAGTGTTAGCGCATACTTCATTTCTAACTCATATTCTTTCTAGCGTTTCCTTGCTTAAAATGTCTGACGACGATGTAAAACCCACTGTCGAAGAAAAGGAAGAGAAAGCCCCGGCTAAGAGAAAGAGAAGACCATCAAAAACGAGCTCAACTCCTAAGCCGAAAATCAAGGACATGGTTGAGGAGGCTATCAACGCTACCTACGACGCCCGTAATGGGGCTTCACTTCAGGCCATCAAAAAATATCTGTCCATGAACTTCGGCTTAGAAAAACCCACTTACATTCGCAGCGCCCTAAAGAGGGGCGTGGCCTCCGGAGACTTTATCCAAGTTAAAGGGGTTGGTGCAAGCGGCTCTTTCAAGGTGAACTCAACAGTGACTGACAAAGCTGCAGACAAGACCCGCAGACAAAAGGACTCTGAACAAGCTAAGATGGCCAAGTCTCAGAAAACCGAAAAGGAGGCTCAGCGAATTGCCAAGAGGATGAAGAAAGCGCAGAAAGAGAGAGAGACAAAGAAAGAGGCTCCACCGAAGGCAGCTAAGAAAATCAAGAAGGTCAAGCCTGAGAAGCGAGTCAAGACCCCCACCAAGAAGGTGGAGAAGACGGTGGAGAAGAAGAAGAAATCTGTGAAGAAGTCGCCTAAGAAAGCCAAGAGAGGCTCGGCCAAGTGAACAACTCGATTCACAACTCGGGCTCTAGCCATAGAGCCCCCACATATTCAAAAAGAGATGATTACCAAGACTGTTTTTACTGTGTGATATTTGTGTCGTGTTTTTAATAATCAGATACATCTCCCGAAATTTACCGACTTTTATAAATGCATGTCTCATACGAGGAAATTTTTAAACAAGTCTGACAAGAGCTAAATTTTACAGACGTTGGTGTCTAATAATCCCCTTATTGTTTTAAATTACTTATTTGAACCAATCCCCTCCCCAGTAAGGCCCTTTTCAACTTAAAGTTCCATGCCTTCACATTTGAATAGTAATGCCCCCCCCCTGACCATTACATATATTATTAAAAGTATTTGATTATACGAAATAATAAAGAGACATTAAAAAAGAAAAAACTAAAAAAGAAATAAAATTTATTCACAAGCAATAGTTTCCTGCAACATTTACATACAAATCGGGGATGTATTTTCAAGTTATGTCTGAAGTATGCCTAGTGAATGAAAGGATAGCTGTTTTTTTTCTCTCGCCAGGAAAACATAATTGACCTACTTCTCTAGTGCTGAGAATACCTTTTCACAGTAAAGCGTAGAAGCCTCTTGAAACATATAATCACTAATTTAAAGGGGTTATTGAGGGGCAACATTACATAATTTGTTCAACATGCTCCCTCAACATTGTTCTTTGTCTCGGACTACTGTGAAGAACATTCAGTAAGAATAGATGAACTATACTCAAAACAAACTGCTCAATAATGTCACTCAAGTACAACCAAATACTCACAACCAAGTACTAGACATTTTATTAGAATACATGTACATGTTTTGCTCACTAAACTAGTACCATGTATATTATTGGATTAATTAATTAAACTCGGCCAAGTGATAATAAATAGAGAAATGTTAATTACATTCTTGTACTGCCATGTACAACTCAAAGGACTTTGCAAAGGAATCTTATATGAGCCATTTTGGAACATGTTTATGGTGAAATGCGCATATAATTAGTAATATTCTATTTCAGATAAGTTGGAATTGACCAGTAGCTGAAGTTAGTTTTGATAAAACCTTTACAATATCACAAAAGAAACACAGAATTAGTACACTTTAATAATAAGGCATATCTTTTGACTAAAAAATATTATTCGCATGTTTTAAAGTCAAATGAACACAAATTGCAACAAAACAATCTCTCATATAGCTAGTAACATATATATACTATTCTAGATAAGAAAAAGTGTTAAATCTGTGAAAAAATACCTGTAGGCAAGTTACTCAGGAGGGATTCGAACCCGAGACCTTTGCTAAAGCAGATGTCTTACCACCAGGTCAACCGGATGTGCATGTTCAGCCACGTAAGCTTCAAATCCCATGTTTTCACAGAGTGATTTGCCTGTGATTTTTCTGCTTCACAAAACTTGTTATTAAATCCCTGTTCTTTAAGAAAAAAGACTTCAAAATACACTTCCCCATGTTACGTGAAATGAAATGAGCTTGAACAAAGCTGTAGAATCCACAATTCAACATAAAAATGAAACAAAACCGGAGGGTGGCTTTTTATGATTTGGGGATAGTTTTGGTACACTGCTTTAAACAGTAGGATAATTTTTTATCTTTAAAAAGATTGATTGATAGTTAGCAAGAAACTATAATTAAAGCATCATCTTATAAATGTTTTTTTTTTTTAATAAGAAAACCAAACTAGCACACCCCTCTTAAACACAATAAGTGCTTGAAGATGCCCATAGATAAAGTGCTAAAATAAGAACTAAAAAAACCCATAAAGTGTCGGTTGCAAGAAGATATGATATAATACACAAATAGTGTGTGAGCAAATTCGGTTTATTCTGGGGAATTCTAAATAAACAAATCCTTTAAACAAAAATAAAAATTAAAACATACTTTGTACGATACATTGAACACAATTTTATACAAAAAAATCCCACTAAAATAAACAGCTGTGTGAATTTTTAAACATTGCACATTAGTTCACAATTATCCAAATTAAGTAGATCAAACAAATTAAACAAATGAATTTCTGGGTGATGCAGAGAAACAGATACACTTTTAGATAACAGATACATTAATTTGGAAGTTAACAATCGTCAACGTTTGGAAGTTAAGAGTATAGTACACATGTACCTATGGTGTACTTTAAAGGCAGTGGACACTATTGGTAATTACTCAAAATAATTATCAGCATAAAACCTTTTTTCTTTCATGGTTATCTCGCAACTCCGACGACCAATTAAGCTCAAATGTTCACAGGTTTGTCGTTTTATGCATAAAAAATGTTGAGATACACCAAGCGAGAAGACTGGTCTTTGACATTGCAAATAGTGTCCAGTGTCTTTAAGGCCAAATTTCATTGAGCTACTTAAAGGCAGTGGACACTATGGTAATTACTCAAAATAATTATTAGCATAAAACCTTACTTGGTGTCGAGTAATGGGGAGAATATCTGAATATTTCACCTTCATTTGTCTACAGCATCTCTAAGCAGATTTACTCTGCTGTTTATCTTAAATATCTAAGTACAAGTGAAATTTGAATAGTCTTTTTTTACCAGACTGTTTGTTAGTTACAGTACCTTACAGTACAAAACATAACCTTCCGAGGAACTCTACAAAGTTGAGCATTTTGAGCATTTTGAGCATTTGAGAAGAATAGACTGTGTGAGTCTCGAGTCGTATTTAAACATTTGGACTCGTCAAAGTGCCAAATTTGTTTCTTTCATGCATTAAAATAATGTGTGTGAGACTTGCACAGTTTATAACTGCAATACATGTTGAAAAAAAGAGAAACTACTCGAAATACTTAAGAAGTAAACGACAAAGAACATACCAATGCAAAAGTAACATTTGTGTTTTTCTTAAATACTTATTCAATCAAGCAAGATATACAGTGTCCTTCCGTTGACGAGATTGTTGTACTATTTTACATATTTTGTCTTTTGAAGGGGCTGTGTCGTCATGATCAAAGCAAACCTGTGGCTGTACACGATATTCTGTAATCTCACCCAGTTCCTGCACGCGCCCACACACTTTCCATAGATTTGATACGGAGGGACGGCACTCGGATGTAGTTGCTTGGTGAGAGTCCTTACTTCTGTGTGCAGCCAAAAGCCTGCTTTAATCATGACAACACAGCCCCTTTAATGGCTGTTATTATTATTACTAAATCCATTTTGTCATGGATTTTCACATTTATAGATCTAAGATCCCATCATTCTGAAGAAACATTGTTCTTCTCGCTCATGTAACAGTCGATCAAGGTGTTTAAAGTCTATTTACATTAGATTCCCAACCACAGTTTGTCTCTGGCCACAAGTAGCTCACTATGTTAGTTATTTGGTATGAGTGTATGCCTTCCCCACACAATGACAAACTTGTAAGTAACTTAACTGTTTTATAATAGTTCTGTATTCTGGTTGGCTGAAACACAGTCAATGGGAGACTTTTTGGTTGCGTAGTGGCAGCAGACTTACCAGGTAAAATCCATTGTTCTCTGTAAAGTGCGCATGCTATGAACTACCTAAACAATTTTACCTGGTAGTCTGCTGCCACCGGGCGGTCCAAAGACTCCCATTGTGATTTAATTGGTGAATTAAAACAGTTTAGTAAAACCCGGAAATGTTTCTTTTCATATTGCCCAAGTGATTTGATTTGAACTCGGCCTTTCTCTGTCATGAATAATTATAGAGGTTATGAATACTTAATTATGTCAATCAACCCTAGTGTAACCACACCATTTATACTACTACATAGTGAATACACAGTAAGTATGCGGTTGTTTTATATTATTTTAAATAACTAAACCATATCTGATGAAATATCTACCTTTACTATTTACATATTTACAAAGCACAAAAGTAAGCTTTTTTTCTCCAGTCTTCAAATATTATACATTCCATCCCTTAAAGAAGGATAGAGAAAACTTGTGAAGTCCCTGAATAGGCAGCTATTGCTACGGTGAAGGTTGGATTGCTGCATGTGCTGTCATCCTTAACAATATTTTCCCAACAGTCGTAGACGTAGCCGCCAGTTCGGATACGACCTTATATTGCAAAGTTGTACAACAAAAAGTCCTAATAAATAATGATGCCTTCAAACAGCTGATATATATTAACCATGGATCCTTTTCAATACCTCAGCCAGAACCATGGAGTTATATATAAGAACTAGAGGGCGCACTGGTGATGTTGCTTGCACAAACGCGACGGGACCGCAAGGGGACACGTGTGCCCATTCTGTGAATATGAATATGAAGTAAACGTTGGAACTTTTGTTTATTGAACGCAACGCAATGCTGTTTTGTCAACTTACAAAATGGCTGCACAAACACACGCTGTGCGATGCTGTTTTGTCAACTTAGAAAATGGCCCCATGCGCGCATGCCGGGGCCGCGTCAAGGCCAGTGCGCCCTCTAGTTCTTATATATAACTCTATGGCCAGAACCAACTGTTTTAACTGATAACCAAAGTACAGCATTGGTTTCTGAGTAAAGACCAGTTTACATGGGGCAGTTTGCAGGCAGCCAGTTCCAGGCAATCACTAAGAAGAAAATTCATTCAATTTAACCACATGTTCTAATACTATTTCACATGGTGTTACCGCAAACCTCTCTTAGTTTTTACTTCCACCATCAGAGTTTCAAATCCTACTTTAAAAATTCATTTCACATTTCAGTTTTCATATTGTTTTCCTGGTGATACTGAGTTACAGCTATCAAGAATGTATCAAGAATGTATCTGCCGAAGTGCTCCTTGTGCATGCAGTGCAGTTGGTTGCCTCCAAGTTGCTTGTATCATGGCCTTTGAAAAAATTATCCCCTTGCAATAATTCCTTAGTTAAACACTACAATAAGGGGCAGTCATATTGCTCAGAATGCACTGCTATTTGTTCATGAACACAAACCATTCCAAATCTCAAGGGTCATATTCCTCCAGGTTCAAACTCAAAGGCAGTGAGAGATTTGCTCAAAAGGAAAACTGGAAGCTTGTTCAAGTCCAACATTAAATGAACGCTCAAATATGATACAATTATTTATAAATTCATGCAGACGAAACAATGCCTCACTTCAATGACCTTGTGGATTGTTGACCTCATAGTAGGGTTTACTACAGCAGGGTTTACTGGTGTAGGGTTTACCGCAGCAGGGTTTACTGCTGTAGGGTTTACTGCTGTAGGGTTTACCGCAGCAGGGTTTACTGTTGTAGGGTTTACTGCAGCAGGGTTTACTGTTGTAGGGTTTACTGCAGCAGGGTTTACTGTTGTAGGGTTTACTGCAGCAGGGTTTACTGTTGTACATGTATGGCTAACTACAGCAGGGTTCACTGCTGCAGGTTTACTACAACAGGGTTCACTACTGTAGGGTTTACTTCACTACTGTAGGGTTTACTATAGCAGGGTTCACTGTAGCAGGGTCTACTGCAGCAGGGTTTACTGCAGCAGGGTTTACTGCTGTAGGGTTACCTGCAGCAGGGTTTACTGTTGTACATGTATGGCTAACTACAGCAGGGTTCACTGCTGCAGGTTTACTACAACAGGGTTCACTACTGTAGGGTTTACTTCACTACTGTAGGGTTTACTATAGCAGGGTTCACTGTAGCAGGGTCTACTGCAGCAGGGTTTACTGCTGTAGGGTTTACAGCTGTAGGGTTTACTGCAGCAGGGTTTACTACAGCAGGGTTTACAGCTGTAGGGTTTACAGCTGTAGGGTTTACTACAGCAGGGTTTACTGCTGTAGGGTTTACTGCAGCATGGTTCACTGCTGTAGGATTGACTACAGACTCGCGGTTGTAAGTCGTCAGAGGTCCCAGCTGAAGAGGTGGTGCTTGATGAGCATGTCTTGGACGCTATCTTTCAAGGTGGTAGGTCTCTGTTAAGACATCAAAAAAACAGATAAGGCAAGATTTTTATTTCATGCACTTAACCAACGTTATCTTAATTGTGACCGCTAAATGATGATGATGACTAAACCACAAAGGAAATTGACTGGGTAAATTTGAACCTGCAAGATCCGGATTAATGTGCCGGTGTATCAGGAGTAATTGTCCCTCGGCGATTCTGTCCCCCCATATGGCGAACTATGTACAAACTAATTCTGATAGCAATCACATGTGGCACACGGTTAACTGAGACTTGCTTTGAGATTTCTCAGCAAGTTCCGCCAGGCGACTTACCCCAATTCGTGGTTTACTGGCCTTGGCAATCGGAATCTCCCAATCCTGGGACAGGTTGAAAGCAAATCTAGACAGGACACGGAGCTCGCACTTGATCTGTACCCAGCCGGGGCTGCGCAGGAAGGACCAAGGGTGATACCACTTCTCAATGATGCCCTCGCAGGAACACAGACACTCCAGCCAAAGGTGAAGCACTTGCTCACTGTAAGATTGAAATCAGCAAGGTATAATGATAACAATAACGTATAAAGGGAACAAATCCATCAAAGTGTTTATAGCGCTAAATACAAACATATAACATATACATATTTACTAGGCATCTAAAATGACACAAATTTGTGCAACAAGGGTGTTTTTTCTTTCATTATCCTCTTGCAACTTAGATGACCAATTGAGTCAAAATTTTCACAGCTGTTACTTTATACATATGTTGAGATACACCAAGTGAGACAATGCTATTTGACAATTACCAAACGTGTCCAGCGCCTTTACGTGCCTAGCTCAAGGGCACAAGTAACATGACCTGGATTCGAACCCACACTCTACTGCTGACAACACAGGAGCTTGGGTCCTTGGGAACAAGACCACTTGGCCATGACACAAATGTGACAGAGATTAGGTCGAACGATACACTTACTTCAAACCCTGGCAGATGAGAGAGCGTAGCTTGACGTCCATCTGGGCATGAGCAGTGTCGTGGGTCAGATTGACCGATTGGACGGATCTATACAGGAGTTCCTCAGGGGTTAATACTTTGCCATCTTCATCCAGTCTGTAGGTCTTGCACAGGACCAATCTTGAGTAGACAGACTCAAAATCCTTCTCTACTTCTTTGCAGCTTGCCTGTGTTTGGAAAAATACAAAAACAACTTTATTGTCGCTGCAGGGGAACATTCTTTGGCCTCCTACATTAAAACACACCAATAGTAAATACCAAACCTGTAAAAGGGTGAATTGGTAGAATGGGTCGGGTCATTACCTATCAATTCAAGACGCTTTTGGACCTGACCATCACAAGTGAGCTGATTGAACTCCTTGAGAAACCCCCAGATCCCAAATGTAATGTAATTTAATTCATTATTTTTTTTAGATATGGGTTAACAAACTTTTGACTAATTAATAGTGAAAGAGTACATTAATTGTATGTTCATTACTTGCAAGTGGCAACCCCACAAACAACAGAAAACAATTGCATCCTGAAGAGTCCTCCTTCCCATTCTGATACCTGTATGGTCGTGCAATCTTTATGTTTCGTTTAACATAAGACACAACATGAAGGTGAATCGCTGAGAATCTGTACAAACCTCTTCAAGAAACAGCCAGGGATGACATGGCCCTCCCAGGATGGAAGGCTGCTTCAAACCATGCTCAAATATACCCTTTAATGTCGGACACAGCCTAAGGAACAAAAAAAAAAATCATCTTATGATACCACAACAAAATAAAGATAAGATAAAACAAGATTTGGGGTTGAACAAAGAAAAACGGACTAGAGCGAGATCGCCGCTCTACCAACTGAGCTATCTAGCCCTTTGTTGGCAATCTTCCTAGTTTGTCAATATCTTTGTTTGGGGGTGCCAGTCAGAAGCCATACAACCGTTAACTGCCGTATAGCTAAGATGTTTGCCTAGCATGAACTAGTGTAAGCAATACTTTCTGCTTAAGCAGCTCTATGAAACTAGGACATGGTCACATTTACATTTATTTTTATACATATTTTTATACATTGTATTTATATTTATACACAGTTTTTTAATGATTCCTGTAAGTGGCGGCTATCCGCTGTTGGATATCAATACATAAATAAAATACAAAAAAATAAAAATAAAAACAATAAATGACAAAGACTTTATACTTACGTTCCCCTGACTAAATCTGTGATGGTTTCTGTAACTGTGTCATCTCCAGCACTTGTGTACTGTTTGCTTCTCTCGTCTAAAAGCTCAACAAACTTAGCTGGAAACCAACCTGTAAAAATATTCATTCCATGTTAAAGGGAAGGTACACATTAGTAATCAGTCTTAAAATTAATGGCAACAAAAAAACTAGGTTAGAAGCCTACAGCAGCTTTAGATAGTATTAAGCGTTTCTAAGTAATGTGGTTATGTTAAAAGATTTGAATCTGAGAAGAGTTAAGGCCCGGTCAACAGGCCCCGATAACGAGAACAAAAACGAGAACGTTAAACATGCACGCCCTCGATTGGTTGAATAAGTGTGGGCGTATTCTGTGTGGAGCATTTCAATCATTAGAATGCGTTCTTTTTGAGTCATTATTGTTATCGTTATCGCTGCAGTGTGACTCTGCCTTTAATGTCAGAGGGAAGGGATTTAAACTGGTCACTATAGAGACCGTTCGACTCATGAAAGAGTTTCTGCAGGATCAAAAAGTAACAAATTTACGTTTGTGGATTCTCACCTCTGAGTCCATTGAGCTCACCCACCCAGCAATGTTCATCCTTCTGTGAAATGATCTACAACAATACAAGAAGAAAATAACAATCAATGAATGCAGTAATGATAGAATCCAGCCTGAAACTTAAACATTGCTTTAGATGGGAGTATTTGAAGCCATTATACACTTTCGGTACAGAAACAAACAAAAAAGTTCACAGATTTACAAATAATTTACAGGGTTTACAGAAGGTAATGGTGAAAGACTTCTCTTGAAATATTGTTCCATGAAATGCTTTATCAATTCTCGATAGCGAGAATTACGGATTTATTTTAAACACATGTCATGACATGGCGAAACGTGCGGAAACAAGAGTGGGTTTCCCCGTTATTTTCTCCCGACTCCGATGACCGATTGAGGCTAAATTTTCACAGGTTTGTTATTTTATATATAAGTTGTGATACACGAAGTGTGGGCCTTGGATAATACTGTTTACCGAAAGTGTCCAATGGCTTTAAACTTCCAAACTATATTGAGTTTTAGGTGGGCTAATTGTTTCTTCAAATACTTGAGTTTAAAGTAGTTTATGGCTACAAAAATTATACTGTATTTTTTTGGAAGTAAAATAGAGCTACAAAGTTGTGTCCCGCTGCAAGCTTTGTATGGTTAGCCAGTCAAAGGTGTCTGTTGATAGACAGATGCTTTGAAGGGCATTGTTAGCAAACACTAACGAGACAAACTAAGGCTTTAGTAATCTATTTGACTTACAGTGATGATGTCATTTTTGCGGAAGCCAAGTTCATCGTCGTCGTGTCTCTCAAAGTCCAGCAGCGCTTTGGCCCTCCTCCTTCTGTTTCTTGTCACATCAACGAACTGTTCATGGTCCTTCTGGTGGCTCTCCAAGGAGTAATCAGGAATCAGAGGCTGTTCAAATAATGGAAGCCAAGATTAATAATAGAAACAATAATAACAGTGGCGGCTTCTTATAAAGCGCACACAGGCCTGGAATTTCATCTTTGAACATGTTGAAAGGAGAAGGCAACGTTCATTTTGCAAAGGGCAATTCCATTGGAAAATCCAGGAAACTTTGGAAGGAAGCCAAGGCCAAGACCATGGCCTCTGTGGCTTGCAGGTAATTCCAGGCCTGTGCTCATATCCATCACTCAGTGACGCTCAATGCATCAGTTTTTAGTACTGGGCCAAAAGTTTGTTTACTAGACCTGTCCCCGATTTCACGAAGCGCTGCGACGCGTCGCAAGTGCAAGTTGCAACCGGTTACACGTCGTAAGTTGCGCTGCGTATGAAATCCATTTCATCAAAGTTATGATGCGTTGGATACATCGCAAGTTCCTTGACAACGTGGAAGAACACGTCGTAAGAATGCTATGTTTCATTTGTTTACGCACAAAATGCATGAAAGGACATAACAATTACCACACGTAACTTCCGTGAACCAATCGGGAAAACACTAGACAACAAATGGAAATTTACCCTCCCCCCCAAAGAAAAAAAAAAGGACGGGTAAAGGAAACAAACACATGCATAACAAACGAACTCACAAACTAAAACAACTCAACAAATTAATAATTATAAACCAACCCAAAAACCCAAACCTAAACACTAGTCCGAAATGGTTGAGTGTCTGCCATCTTGAATTAACTATAATACACGACTGTTTCATGACCAAGCTGTACACAACATAAAACAGCCGCAGAACTTTAGCAGTTCATCCTCGTCCAAAAGGTTGTTTTTATTAAGAATGAAATTAGTTTGTATTGCGACTCGTCGCGCTTACGACGTGTTTGGTGAAATGGATTGTGGAACTCGTTGCAGCCGCGACGTGTGGATTGTGGAACTCGTTGCAGCCGCGACGTGTCTTAGGTCTGCGACGCTTCGCAAACCCTGCGATGAGTTTCGTGAAATCAGGGGGCAGTAACAGTACAAGTTAAACAAGTGCTAGAAGAAGATCTTAATCCATCTGTTTTATGTGTAACACACTTTCAATGCTAAACAGAATTGTAAGATATTTATCAGATTCAAAGCCACAATTTTGTTCACAACAATATTACCAGTGAGTTATTGTTTTTGAGTTGATTAAACAATTGTTTAATCCCTCTCTGTTAATCCCTTACTAATCTCCTTCACTCACTATTTTAGCATTCTTTGGATCAATGGATTGGAAGTGTCGTCCGATCTGCAGGATGGACTCTCTGAGATCAGAGACCAGCTCCGTCTGTCGAATATTCTTGGCTTTCAGATCATCACTCTCATTCAGCCCTGTGTAACAGAGAAGAGGTCTTGGGTTTTAGTGTAGGTCTTGGGTTTAGCGAAGTGGTATATTTCCTTGCATGTTACCTGGACCAGAGCTGTTTATTTAGAAAGTTGCAACAACTTGCGATTGGAAGCAATTGTGTGTAAGGAAAACCCATGGGAGAACACAGGTCGACAGACTAGTGTGCCCACTGCATTGTGCTGCAATTGGACCGAAAATAGCTTCCAGTAACCACCTGATCGGTCCCTCTATGTTGCAACTCTCCCAATACACAGCTCTGACCCGGATGCGAACAACCTTAGATAGTTAGATTTTTTTAGGTTCACTAGTTTCATCACAACTCACCAAATAGGCTTCCCATGAATGACTTTTTCCTGTGAAGCTGTCTTTTGTGAATATGCTGGGGGAAGAAAGTGGAAACATTAATGTGATTCAACACTTTAGAAACCATTCATGACTGTATACTCATCACAAAAGGCCACGACATTGCTAACATTGCTCATTTCTTCAACCAAACATGTTGTCAGTAAAAATGTCAATAGAAATAACACGAAACATTTACTTTTGTGTTTTGGAAAGTTTCAGATCTGGACATATGTCCTCTACTTTGACCTTTTTGTGCTGATGGAAGTAGGTCAAACCTTGCTGTCTTTGCGGCCACTATGGGCATTTTGAAGACGGAAAAAAGGAAACCTGCATAAATATTATTAATTTTAATATCAATCTCTGCCCACACAGGTATCCATTTACCACTGGGCGATGAGAAGCATGATTAGGATTCGAACCCACAACCTGTTGATGACTCAGGAACCAGAGCTCGAGTCTGATGCAATAAACTGCTCTGCCACGACATACCTCGCAATAAAGACAAATAGTTCCGTTTTACCCTGAATCGGTACATTAAAAACACAAACCTTTTAACCGTTTTTGTTCACCAACCTGCTTTGGTAGATTTCCTGTATTTTCTGGATTAACAATGGCCCCCTGCTCGGCCATTAGGTAAGCCAAGTGCTTACGTCGGTGGGTGTCGACAATGATGTCAGTTAAAGATGCCGAATGTTTCATCCCGACCTAAGAGAAAATACCATACCAGAAAGAAAAAACGTTTAAAAGTTTGAATTGTTTTAAAACAGAAAAAGGACTCAACTACATGTTGTTAGCAATCTTCAGAGCTATCATGAAGCGGCATGCACTAAACTGTACTACTTTGCACATGACCACTACATAAAATCCACCACAAACCAATGGCATGTTGTGATTTGATTTGATTGTCCAACATAATTTGTACAAAGCCAAAGCAATATAGACTCATGTCTGAAGTGTGGCTATGGCTACATCGCAGCATCATCATGCGCTGAAGTATAGGTCTTCCTTAGCTACACCCTTAGCAACAGTTGTAGCATAAGCTATAGCTGCTAATTGAGGTATGGCTTTACTTGGTATTTGCTGGGGATCAATAATTACATGCACTAGTTTGACACAACTCTTCCATTTTCAGTGGTTGAATCTGCTTCACACATACACAATGATTAGTCACAATTATTTCTTAGGGTGAGAGTTGGGGGTTGGGATCCCACCATCTAAAACACTTTTCACACAAGAGCAAGTTAGCAGGAGTCGACCATTGCTGAATTATTGTGAATTATTACAAATTGCACTTCATGTGAAAGGACAATAATGTTTGAACTATCAAGAGTCCCTTGTTATCTCAAATTTGTCGTCCTTTAAGGACATTTAAAAAACATTGTTGTGTTCTCCCACAGAGTGCATTTTGTAAATTTTCACAGCTACATGTATGTTACAATATGCTAAAACAAGAGACCTTTGCTAAATTGCTTCCGTGTGAAAAGGGCTTTAACAAAACACTCCATCTATGTAACTGTAGTACCAGGAGGGGTGTTGGGGGAGAGGGTTTAACAACAAACTCTGCCACACATTGCCAAGACACACAGGTAGGCCTACTTGTCAAAGCTCTGTAACAAACTTGTGTCTACTATAAATATTCATGCGTCTCTAATTACACAGGCATGTTGCAGTGTTAGTACGCATTCACTTAAAGAAGTTCTCTCATGCTTGCTAAATCTAATTTTTTTGTTTCCATGTTTAAAACAAAACGCTGAGCTTAACATAAACAGTGCAAAATCAGGTTCACGACAGCCAAGCGGACGAAATGGCCTGGAATAATGGGCCCGCATATAAGCCCCTGAAGCTTTGAAGAAAAATTACACTCTAGCATCGGTTAGTGTTTAAACAGTTTTAGTTAGTTCGTTAAAATGGGTTTAACTCACTTCATATTAATTTGGTTTCACTACAACTACAACATAAAGACTACAAACTATATATTTCACCATAGAAATATGTATGAAATAAAATGCACGCTAAAACTACTAGTTGATGTTTTGTTTTAGCTATTATTGGAAATACTACAACTACATGATCAATGATAAGTACAACTAAAAGTGCACTTGGTAAAGTCTAATACATTTTAAGCTAACTGAGTCCACTATTAAAAGCTTTGTGTTTTTATTTAAAATAAAAAAATAAAATAAAAACAGCGAAAAGGGTTACAGGGGAGAAGACACGTGGAATGGATCTTATTCCAGCAGTGTAGATCTTATCTGAACTTTTTGTTATAATTGTCTACTGTTCGAAAAAAAAAAATCTATAAATCAATCTTATAGGTCATGACATTTTATTTAAGTAATCTGAAATAAATGTTAATTAGTAATCAACCGAGATTATCTCTTAATGTTAATGTAAGGAACGTCCAAAGTTTCAATATTTTCTAGGTTGTACACAGGAGTCCTTTTGAGGAACTTTCCCCCACCCCAAAGTAAATTTTTAAAAAATCTTTTAATAATTGTGTATATTGTTTAATTATCAACATTTTGCAAACTTGTTAAAGTTGTATGTGGTCCCCTACCCTACTTTGTGCGGGTCTTTCTCGAAGACTAAATGAGAACAAAACACACATGTGTGTTGTTTGTCATTTATACCATCTACAAGTCCTTTTGGTTGGGAAGCAGTTTGCAACAGCTAATTCTATTTTCTCATACTTTGTATGATTGGAAACGGTTGAAAATTTGGACGGTCCCTTACCCCTTGAAAAATTGACAACTAAGTTTGAGAAATACAAGAATAATATCTTCACTTAAAGTGAGTGCTGCATTCAAAATGACAATTAAAATGGTAGCTTTTTAAAGTAAGAACAAAAGTGTGAATCTATCAACTAACTGTTTTGTGCTAAATCCTTAATCAAATATTAGCCCAAAATGCAAATTTATGAAATCAGGTAAATTAACTCACATGCATTTAATTATTGCATTAGTAGTAAATATTTTTTATTAATATTACTCGGTAGTTTACATTCGCATGCCGAAGTTCACATTTTACCTTTGTGTAGTTTTACAGATTTACGAAAGTAGAAACCCTTTCACTCTAAAACAATGTCTAGCGACACAAACAAATTAAAAACAAATAAGCAAGGAAATAGGGGTTGCTGGTCACAAGAAAAGCGGACGAGAAGATGCTCTTAAAAATATTAAACGGTTTAAATTTGATAACTGACCTCACAAGCCTTCTATGGAAATGACAGGCATAGTCAAGTGGAGCAGGAAAGGAATGAGATAAAAGGTAAGATTGTAGTTTATAGGATTTGAGGCATTGCATGGTGAGGTATCAATGTATATTTGGTTTGCGGTAACACCATGTGTGTATCTACTTGCCAGGTAGAGTTGTTCTGACGATGACTAGAGCAAGCTAGTCGAAACGTTGAGACCAATTTCAGAACTGACTCCGCGGCAGTACAGTTATTACGATCCTATAAGCTAAAGTAGTAGTCCAGTCTAATTTCTATACCATCCGCCCTGGTAATAGTTAAAAGCAGGCTAGTTCTTTTCAGAACTCAGAAGTCTCCCGAACCTCCGATTATCTACTCCACGGCAGTAGAATAAAGCAAGACAGTTCCCTAAGAACAACTCTACCTGGCAAGTAGATACACACATGGTGTTACCGCAAACCAAATATACAAGATTGTAGTAGTTATTATCAGAGTTTGGTGATATATAACTGCATTTATAATAAGCCATTGTAAGTTAGATTTAAAATACCCCCAAAAAACTAAAATTCCTAATCCCAAACTTATTGGGTGTAAATTTGTACATATTTTGTTCATATTTGTAATTTCTGAACTTTAACTGAATGGTAAGCTTTTTTTGCAAAACTTATTTCCAGAAACTGCTACAAAGTATAAAAACAACACAGTTTGATGTGAAGGGGCTGCTAAAAACGCTCATATTATCCTTGTTCTGATCATAAGGTAGCTCATACATGTAAGTTATTGTCAATTTGTATCTTATCTTTACCATTTTCACATTAAAGGCAGTGGACACTATTGGTAATTGTCAAAGACTAGCCTTCACAGTTGCTGAATCTCAACATATGCATAAAATAACAAACCTGTGAAAATTTAAGCTCAATCGGTCATCGAACTTGCGAGATAATAATAAAAGAAAAAACACCCTTGTCACACGAAGTTGTGTGCATTTAGATGGTTGATTTCGAGACCTCAAGTTCTAAATCGGAGGTCTTGAAATCAAATTCATGGAAAATTACTTCTTTCTCAAAAACTACGTTACTTCAGAGGGAGCTGTTTCTCACAATGTTTTATACCATTAACCTCTCCCCATTACTCGTCACCAAGAAAGGTTTTATGCTAATAATTATTTTGAGTAATTACCAATAGTGTCCACTGCCTTTAACCATTATATCATATCTGAATGATGAAATAGGTTGATAATAGATAACTGCATTCATAAGCTATTTGTAAGTTTGATTTGAAGTATGTCTTGTACAACTCATTTTTTACTCTGCAACTTTTTGTGTGTAAAGTTTTTACATATTTTTGAAAGTTTTTAAAATATCCACCTTTACCATTTTCACCTTTTCCACAATATATTAAATACAAAAATGCAAAAGTCAAGTAAATGTATACTGCAAGTATTTTTAAATGTACCGGTAAACGTCCATATGAACACATATGTGTTTCACTGGACATGTACATACATGTACATGTATTGAACTGCATATTCAGTTTGCGGTTACACCATGTTCATGTATCTTTGCTGTGTAGATTTATTCTTTGAGAGCTAGTCTTGATATTTATTCAACTGCCACGAACTAGAGCTTGGGGAAACTACTTATCTCTGAAAAGAACTGCCCTGCTTATTAAGTACTACCTTGGGAGGTAGGAAATTGGCGGGGACTACTATTTTCGCTTAGTCTCTGCCAATTTCCTACCTTCCCAGGATAATAAGCAGGGCAGTTCTTTATAGAGTTAAGTAGTCTCCCGAAATAAAATAGCAAGACAATTTCTCAAAGAACAAATCTTCACAGCAAATTAGATATATTTACACATGGTGTTTAAACAACGTGAATATACATTTGATACGTCACCATGTAACGCCCCAAACCCCTGCTTTAAAGCATCACAGACAACTGTCTGCAATGCTCCAAGCTTTTTCCTTTTTTGTCCTTGAATATAATTATTCAGGGAGAATAATCCCTTTAATGAGGAAAAATCATCCCATATTATTAAATCAGGAAATTAAAAATAAAATAAAATTGAGTAATATGTAACTTGGAAGCTTCGTCCAAGCTTTTTCTATTGTACACACATTGTAGCCATTTTGTACTCTGCCACTCAATAGTTTGAATACAACCTAGTTGCATTGTACATCTAAATGACATTGCCTATCAGATACACATTAACAAAAACAACATGAACAAAAATAACAAAACATTCTGTAAAATTGGAAGACCCTTTGAGGGCTTGAATTTGGAAGGAAAATCCGCAAGACTGCAGGGCTTGTATTGTAGCTCACACAATAAACTGAACAAATAGTAATACAAGACCAGAATCAAAATAAGAGGGAAAAACCAGAGGACAATCTATCAGTACAGTTCAAAGGCAGTGGACACTATTGGTATCTCAAAATAATTATTATCATAAATCCTTTCTTGATTACAAGTATTGAGGAGAGGCTGATAGTATAAAAACATTGTGAGAAACAGCTCCCTCTGAAGTGTGTAGTTTTCGAGAAAGAAATAATTTACCACGAGTTTTGATTTCGAGACCTCAGATTTAGAATTTGAGGTCTCGAAATCAAGCATCTGAAAGCACACAACTTTGTGTGACCATGGTGTGACAAGGGTGTTTTTTCTTTCATTAATTCATCATTGAGTTCAAAGTTTCACAGGTTTGTTATTTTATGCATATGTTGAGATACACCAAATGTGAAGACTAGTCTTTGACAATTAATTACCAATAGTGTCCAGTGTCTTTAACAAATAAACTGTTTGTTTTTTAAAAAGCACTAAGACATAATGAAATGTAATTATTATTGTTACCAGTTGTTTGTGCATACACAAATTGTACACACATTTTTTATTTCATCATTTGGATTTTGGAGTTCACATTAATATAAAATTTATCAAGATAAATACTTTGGATGCAAAGTAGGCATTTGTGCATGTACACAAATGGTACACAATGTATGTACTGTGTAATAATAGAATTGTGAACAATATGGTCTAATAAATAAAGCGATTTGTAATTGATAGCATTGAGGTTCTGTGCCATTGCGACACACCCTTATCATGCTGTATGTAGCTATTTTGTTCATGTCAGGTGCCCTGTATTCACACAGTGAATAAACAATCACACACAATAAAGGGAACAATTCAATCCAGTCATGGTTTGGTCGGGTCACAATAGGAGACTTTCCAACGCTAGGCGGCAGCAGACATACCGGGTAAATTTCCATTGTTTACGTAGTTCTGAACATGCGCATAATTCCGAGAACAATGGATTTACCCGGTAAGTCTGCTGCCCTCTATCGTCCCAGAAAGTCTCCCATTACAGACAAGATATGTTCCTTGGAAAAGAGTGTGAACATTTTATTGAGCACAAGGGCTGACCTACATGTACATATGGTGTAGGCTCCAATAGACTTTTCAGGTCTTATTTATAAACAACAATTTCAGCTTTTTCGAAGGGCTAAAAAAATCAGAAAACATATTTAAGTGGGATGAATATCATGCCTGCAATTAAGTGGGAACAAAACCAGTTATCTGTGCCAAGTAAATGCAACATGAATAAAAAAAATATAAAAAAATTAAAGCATTTTTTTTTTGAAAATATAAATTGAGCCTCTGGAGCTACGGAGCTACAAGTAAGATGCCACCAATAAACAAACTATCTCACCAGCTTTTATATGCATTACACATGAAAGTCTTACCAGCTTCAAGAGTAAACCAAAACCAAATGAAGATGATTTTTCTAGGAGTTTTATTTTAAACATAATAAAGGCTTTAACCATAAATGTCTACTGCCACCTCTCCATACTTACTGATAATGAACTGTGCATAATGATTCACATGTAAATGAACACCATAGCCATTTCTTACCCCCAAACAGACCTTACATAGGTTCACATTTAAGTGTAACAACCACAGTGTACGTAACACACACACAGGGACGGATACAAAATATCACCATTAGACCCAGGTTCCACAAGGATATATGATGGGTCCACAGCCTGTATTGTACACATTGCTACAGCTAGTCCAGATTGGGAACTTAAACAATGAGTTACAATTTTAATTATGAAATATTTTCAATAACTTACCTGAACAAAATAATTACTTGGAAACACACAAGTTTTGTTTGTTTCTGTGACCAACTTATTTTTTTTAAACATCGCCCAGGAGAAATACAATCCAGACTGACAAAAACAGGAACAACAACACTATGCCAACAAAAACAGGACATTTTCTACAAGGTGTCTTCCACAGGAAATTCTTCCCATCTGTACTACACTATACCTCTACCACCTTGCATCCAATAAGGATATCTCTTATTCCAATTCTGTGAGCACATACTAATCAGCATAGAATAGAATCTGCATTGCCTTTGCACGATTGTGTTCCAGCAACATCATGTTTCTGCATCGACTGTGCACTGAAATACGCATTTCTTATTTGATTTCCTATGCTGTTGTTGCTGTTTGTTTACTTGATAAGCAAGTCACTTTATTGAGCTGACCCACCATAAAAATGAGTGCAAATTTTACTTCCCTAAAAGTTCTACTGAGTCATGTGTAGTTAAGGACAAAACACCACTTCACCAGGGCCCAATATTAACCAGTAGAAAGAACACCATCGGATCAACACTGATCAAACAATGTATTTTGATTAGTCTACTTCTATCATACGGCATGACACTTGACTCTAGGGGAAAAAAGTAGGACAGTTCTGTTTGAGTACAGCGTGTGACTTTCATTTGCAATGATTGGATTTGTATTTGCAAAAAAATCTAGGCAGCTTATTTGCATATTTACATAATTATATGCACACAATTAATTCAAAATTTGTCGATCAAACCTACTGATCTTTTAAAACCTGGTTTGACATTTTATCTGTCGTGATTGGATGCAGAATTATTCAGAAAGGATGAAGAATTATTCAGAAAATTTGTTTGCAGTGCTGCAAATTAGCTGCGCATCTAATTTGCAAACTATGCAACTTTGAAGGCTTTTCACTAATTATTTTTCAGTAGATTTTTAGTCTCTCTGAAATGCATAGAAGTAAAAGAAAAAAATAATTGTAGCAATTAGTGGCAGGTAAGGTTAAGCAATAAACTGGCTAGATTAGTTGGACTTTTGTATAATTTTGTTCATGGCTACTTAATGACAGTTTGCAGATTTTTCTGAGGACAAAACATATCAGGAAAGTAGGGAGTAAATATCCAGCTTGTCAGTTGTATATTCAGCCGGAATAAAATTTGTGGACAAATTTAATTATGGGGCGTTTTTATCCAAGTTATTTTATCTTGGATCTGTATAACTATCAGGGGTTGTTATCAGCTAGTATTGTTAATGTATTACTATTTGTTTTTTATTGGGAATTCCTGGTCAGGATCCGGGTCAATTCTAATCCAGCTTTTTGACAAGTAGTCTTTCAGGACAGCCAAATAGAAAGCTACAGCAGTTTTTAACATGAACTGTACAAAAAAATAGGCAATAACTGTCAAAAATAGGCAACAGGTAGCCTTGTTTCAAAGACCAACAGATCTTGGTCTGAAATTCAGTCATTTGAGTCACACAGTCATGCGATGAGGGTAAGATTAAAGGACATTGAAACAGGACTACTACAGGGATAGATTGCTCAGTTTTTAAGAACAATTTTACCTCATTTAATTTAGAGCTTCTTAAACTCTCTCTGCTTAGAAGACTAACATAGACGAGTACCAGTCACAAAGATAAATTTGGCTGGTAACCCATTTCTACTTAAAGACACTATTGGTAATCGTCAAATACCAGTCTTCTCACTTGGTGTATCTCAACATGTGCATAAATCAACAAACCTGTGAAAATTTGAGCTCAATCGGTCATCGAACTTGCGAGATAATAATGAAAGAAAAAAAGACCCTTGTCACACGAAGTTGTGTGCGTTTAGATGGTTGATTTCGAGACCTCAAGTTCTAAATCTGAGGTCTCGAAATCAAATTCATGGAAAATGACTTCTTTCTCGAAAACTATGGCACTTCAGACGGAGCCGTTTCTCACAATGTTTTATACCATCAACCTCTCCCCATTACTCGTCACCAAGAAAGGTTTTATGCTAATAATTATTTTGAGTAATTACCAATAGTGTCCACTGCCTTTAAGCAAATTGTCTCTGTGATAAGCAAACTCAAACTGTTCTAAGCAGCCTTTAAACAAATCTGTCTTCTTGTACTCCAAACATCTTTTACGCAAACTAACGAGGAACTCTAAAAAAGAAGATGCCAATGAGATTGATATGCAAATTAGTATGCCCTCACTCGCCAATGTTATCACCTTTGACCCCTGATATCACCTGTGACCCCCGATGGCCTAGTCCCCGTGTATGGTGACCAGTGACAGTTAGGGTCAGCTGAATGTTAGACTTACCCCGCACAGAAGACAAAATGTGTGTGTACACCACGGTAAGGCAACTGATACAGCTTCTGTTTGCTGCTGGAGTTACACACACACATAATATTTTTGGGGTTACGCTCAACTTTGAAGAAAATCAAGAAATAGTTCCACTTTTCCACTCAAAATTTATAACATTTGAAAAATCAAACAGAGCATTAACACCGTAAACCACACAGTTTGCACTGGGAGAATAAACAGCTAAATTTGTTTTGTTTTCTCGGAGTTCACAGTGTTTGATACAAATGGGAAAATTTGGAAGTGGTTTACCGTCTTTACAGTATAGAATTCCAATCAATTCTGACTAGCCCTCAAAAGAAAAAAAATCTCTTCAAAGTTAGTCATTCTAAAGTACAGTCTCAAATAAAGTTTCCAACTTTTTTAAACCAACATTATTTCAGTTTATGCTAAAAATAACAACACCTCAACTAACAGGGCCCATTTTAATGGCTCTGCTTACTGTAAAACTCTGCGCTTGCAATCACCATTCTTTGCTTACTGTGCAAGCAAAATATTTCTGTGCTAGCTGTGTATTAAAGTGAAGTTAACAAAGAGTACACACACGCAATTCTGCTTCTGTAAGCATTGACTCTTTGCTTACGGTAAGCAAAGCCATAAAACTGATGAAGTCCTAGACATAGAAATGTTCCATACTACTGCATGTCCAAAACCAGTGTTTTGAAAATGTAATTTTTTTAATGAACATAACATACCGGTGACGGTGTCAATTGTTGTTTTCTGAACACCATTCTCGTTGATATAGCAGCCATACAGTATTACACACAATACCCCATTATAGTTCCATCAAAATATCAGCACCCGGACATTTCTATAGAGTGTTTGATATTGGAGTGATAATAATGCAGATTGATGGACTTATTACTGAGCCGGAACTGTCCACGTGGCCCCATTTCGGACTAATCCATTCACAGACTGTGGATTTTTTCACTGATATCTGATAACTATGTTGTCGAATTGTAAATAGCTACTTGATAAGATGTGAGGACCAAAACATGAGGTGTTGTTGTGGTATCAGAAATATATCCAGGAAATTTGGAAGTAAAAGTGCAATATTTGCACATTTAATGGTGTTCTCAAGTGGCTGGAAAAATTGATCACCCCTATCCAACTGCATAATGGTATCAACCTACTTTGCATAATCTATGCGAAACCACCTGGTTTCAAACATCTGGTGCTGCTCAGTATCATAATCAATTTGACGTCACAACATAAAGCAAATATTGACGTAGGAGGACAGCCTAAATGATTTGTATCAATGGGATGAGACCTAATAGGTTTAATCAACTGGCAAAGGAGATCAGCCTAATGTCATTTCTAATTGTTGTTGAAAAAAACAATAACAAAAACAAACAGATTCAATGGTTGGTATACCCCCCCCCCCCCCCCCCCCCCCCCCCCGCCAAAGGATACATTTTTTGGTGTTTGTATATATCTGTCTCTTTTTTGCCCTTATCGACCCAAAGTTTAACAATTGATTAATCACAATACTGTACTAATGTGACTTGAATTGGGCGTACATGCCGATTTTTACCCCTTGTTATGACACTATCAGATCAAAAGAGGTAGAATATTCTACCTCCATGGTCAGATACATCTTGGGATAGGGAGAATGTTGTTTACTTTGGTTTTAAAAGCCCTACTGTGCAATCTGGGGTAGTCTAAATGGTTTTGTCTTTACTGGTTTTGTGAATTGATATCTGAGGAATACACAAAATAAAAACAAATATTTATTTTTTTACGTTCAAAAAAATCGTCAATAGAAAACCATATAGAATGCTCCAGTTTGCACACTGGGACCTAAAAAACAAAGATAAACACCCAGTAAACAAAAATTCCCAAGACCTTGTTTCAAATTCAACCCAAACATCAAAACATTCGGGTCCAGACTTCCCCCAGTTCTAAAAAATCCTGGGGAGAACCCCAAGAATGATTTCTTAAGAATGGAAGATTAGAATGTTGTCGTCCCCTAATCACCAATACTTAGCTGTTTTGATCACCCTATTAAATCACCAATGCTATGCAATCACCCATCAGCATATTTAGTTGTTCAAGATTCCTATCAGTGATGGTTTAGTTTTTCTGACCAGAACCAAGAACAACACCACAAGATTTTTATGAAACCAGATACTATTAAAATAGCAGATCGCTCACCCAGACTAGTAACTCTATACTTGTTTATCCAAGACTGCGAATATATTACCCCATGTTCACAACACACTCAAGGGTTATGTGAACAGCTGAACATGTGTACAGCCACAAAGTGGGAATAACAGTTTCAAGTAGTAAAAGATAGGCTCTTAACGGATTAGTAATTACTCTCCCTCCCTAAAAAAAGTCATCATGAAAACTTACTAGGTGAGAAGCACTGCAGCTGTTGATAGTATAAACTTTTTTGGAGAAAGGAGTCCCTTACAGAGTTACATGGAATGGGTAATGTTTAACCCCAAAACATTTTCATCTGCATGAATTGTTTCTCAGATTTGAGAAGTGGCAGTTTTTTTGCTGTTTTCTCAACAAGTAGACACTGCATTAAGGTAGTTTTTTTGTGTTGTATCTTTCTTCACAATTTGTCCAAAAAAATCAGCATAACATTGATAAAAACCAACTGATGACCCTACCGTTAAGAGTAACAGTTTAAATAAATTGCCTAGGAACCCCCCACAACAATACAACAATAATAGCAACAAAACGACCTCCAGAAGTCGATCAAAAAATAAACAACTAACAAAAGTTTACCATGGTTGAGGACAAGGTAAGGTGTTTCTTATTTCTTAGTTCAGACAATGAAATCCAAAACATTAAAATCAAATAACAAAGAACATAAATTAGACTGACCTCAATAAGCTTGTCCACTTCATCTATTCCGCCAGGAAGATCAGACAGTGCGTTGAAGATCTGAGCAGAATTCTCTAGCTTCAACAATTCTTCCTCCTACAAGCAAATAATATTTAAATTTTTTTTGTTAAAGACATTCTGTATTTAGATGTATTTAAAATGCTGACTGTTTCATTTTATGGAGTTGGCATATGCTGGTAGGATTTGTGCCTGGGTCTGATTGTGTCATAATAATAATAATAGTGGCTTCTTATATGGTGCTCATATCCCTCATTCAGTGATGCTCACAGCGCTACAACATTTTTACTGCAAGGTATTGCGGATCTACGTTTTTTAAGTATGAGACCAGTTCCTTTAGCTTTACATAGCACCAGGTAATGGTTTACAAGGTGCTGTGACGCAACATGCTGCCAATCAAACCAGGAACACAGGGGATACCCCTTTTTCTTTACGATAAGTGCACTGGGTTTTTATACATGCATTACACAACACACCGTACCATCTGAAGGGTGAAGCATCATGGTTATGTGTCTTGCTTAAGGACACAAGTGTCACGACCAGGACTCGAACCCACTCTGTGCTGAACAGAAGCACCAGAGCTCATGACCGGTGTTCTTATCCGCTCGGCCACGACACACCAATCCACACGCCAATCTGTAAACTGCTGATACCATCGTGTGGCCATCAGAGAAACTGAATAAGAAAGCTGGGCCTCTTCATTTGAGGGACATCAATCTTATCTAAGTCCATGTTGGTGTGTAGTGACAGAAATTGAGAGATTGAGGTCACTTGTGGGCAAGCAAGCTTCCTAGGGAGTGAAGCCCGGTGTGGTGGTTTCAGTCTTACGCCATGTTCAGTTTTCCAGGTGACGTAGTCGGACATATCAGCACGTTGTTCGAACGGTTTTAGCTTTCCGGCGTGTTCAGTTTTCCGGGTGACCTGTCAGATACCGCCGCGAGTACCCTGGCAAGTACTGTAGTTCTCTCAGCAGTGACCCCCAAATTGTTTATATTATGATTCTTTTCTGTGTAGTCACATAATCTCTTGCCCCATCTTCACATGTATTCATGGGTACAACTTTAGGCAGGTCACACTCTGCTTGCATAAAAAACAACTCATACGATCCACGCGTTTGCCGTTAGTTGTACTCGACTCGTGGACGCCGCCATCACAGCTACCGGAGGGTAATGGATGACTCAATACGGCACTAAAAATGGACTACTTTCGCTTGCTGTGCGCAGGCATCGCATGACGTAATGCTACCGTATTTGGTCATTCGGAAAACTGAACACAGCGGAAAGTTGAAACCGCCACACCGGTTCATACTTCCTACTAATGCGAATGCGATACGAATGTTGACATAACGACTAATTCTCCAGGAGATGATCAGAGCACACTGATCGAAACATCTAGTTGAAACCAACGGTTCTAGTCATTACATGGTGTTACCGCAAACCTTTCCATATTGAATATCCACCATGCAAAGGTTCAAATCCTACTTAACTCGCAGCAGTTGAGTTTTGCTCATCTTTTGGGAAACTTTCGATGCGAGGGCAGGGCTGTGACGTCCAATTCACGCCAAGTTCGCTTCATATTCGCAGGAAGTATGAACCAGGCTCAAGGGTTTTTGAAAAAAGTGGGTTTAGCATCTGACTCACTTTAAGTTTGAACATGGCAAGGGTGACTTGGAAGAGAACGACGGAGCCCTCGTAGAAAAACAGATCCCAGATTCTTAGTAAGACTCTGACGTGGACTACACTGGAGAAGACTGTCAGGAACCAGTGAAGGGTGATCAAGGACAGCTCTAGAAATACAAAATATATATATAGATGGTCATTTAAAGGATTTGGGTACTTTTTCAAAATGTCCATAGATTTACATTAAACTTACAGGGTTTGAAGATAATGATAGTGGAAAGCTTCCCTTCAAATCTTACTTACTGAGGTGCTGTAGTTTTTGAGAAATGCATAAAAAAATGTCATGAAAATACGTTTGTAAATGATTAAAATAATTTTCGTCTCATGAGACGAAAATTATTTTACTGACATTGTTGTACTCATTTCTCAAAAACTACAGCACCTCAGCACGTAGTATTTTCAGGGAAGCTTTCTACTATCATTATCTTCAAACTGTGTAAGTTTAGTGTAAATCTGTGGACATTGTGTTTTTTGCCCTACAAAAGTTACATAGACCCTTTAAATGTAAAGTATACCTTTGGTTTTTGTAACCTGCCTTCGATTGTTTTTATCCTATAAGATGTACAATAAAAGTAACATCTGAAAGTTTCATTTTAAAGGGTGGTTGCGTGTTTAAGATATTGCCGAAAAAATCAGAGCAAATATTTCAATGTAAGAAGAGTAATCCCTCCCTAATAGAAATACTCAATCTGTTTACATAACCACGCTACTCAAAAGTGAAATGTTTCTTAAAATGCTTCATACTATCAAACCCTACTGTAGGCTTCTAACCCAGAGTGATTACAAACGAATAACTTCTTTTCAAGGATGCAGAGACAACAACATTTGCATCTTGCATTCAGGGATTTCTTGTAGGAAAATGTTTTTATAACTAGGAAGCCTATAAAACTTTGTCATCAAAACAATGAAAGATTGGTTTATTTTCACAGAACTTTCTGTGAAATCAAGGAGAGCTGAATCAAGACTACTGAAAGACTGACCTATGTCATGGCTTAAACGGATTGGACTTAAATTAAGACTACCCAATGACTAACCTATGTCATGGCTTTTCAGCTGTTGATCCAATTCTGGTAGGAAGCTGACCATCAGCTGACGAAGGACCCGCTGGTCAGCCTGGACATACAAATAAACAAACAAACAAATTAAAGGTACATGTAGGATCATACATGGCGTTTCCTGGCCGAGTTGAGGTAAACCCCTAGGTCTTGTGTATTCTGTAATTTATGTAAAAGAATCCCGTAATAATAATGGCTTGCTTTCTACAGCCCTCATATCCGTCACTCAGTGTAGATCAAGGCGCTTTATTATTCAGTATTTTCCTGCAAGTTGTATGGAGCTTTGTTTAAAGTATGAGACCTCATTTATTAAGAGAGGGAGATTGCCTGGATGTTTTCTGCACCTTTTTTTTCAAGTGGGAATATTTGTCCACACATGCATTAGTACCTGCACCACCTTTATTGATCAATGTAAGCATTAAAATACTTTTGGGGATTTGAGGCATTGCAACACCTTGCGGTAACACCTTGTGTGTGTGTGTGTGTACTTGCCAGGTAAATTTTTTCCTTTAGAGAACTGTCTTTCGCATATTCCTTCCGCCCAGGTAAAAAGTAAAAATACAGGACAGTTCTTTTCAGAAGAAGTCTCCCGGATTCTAAAAATCTACTCAGTGGTAGCAAAATATAAAGCCAGACAGTTCTCTAAAGAACAAACTCTACCTTGCAAGTAGACACACACATGGTGTTACGGCAAACCAAATAATATTAAAATACTTGTTTGACTTCACCGTCTCGACTCCTAAACATTCTGATTAATTCAGGGAGAATAGCCTTGTGGGGTGAGTGAGTGGTGTCGCTGGAGTAGGTTGTAAAAGGTCGATTGAATCTCAGAGTTTAAAGGCACTGGACACTATTGGTAATTACTCAAAACAATTGTTAGCATAAAAAATTACTTGGTAACGAGCAATGGAGAGCTGTTGATAGTATAAAACATTGTGAAAAATGGCTCCCTCTGAGGTAACGTAATTTTTGAGGAAGAGGTAATTTCTCACTCAAATATTTGAATTGAATTCGCGACCTCAGCTAAGGTTTTTAATCTAAGCATCTGAAAGCACACAACTTGTGCGACAAGGGTGTTTTTTCTTTCATTATTCTCTAGCAACTTCGATGACCAATTGAGTTCAAATTTTCAAACGTTTGTTTTTTTATTTTGAGAAACACCAAGTGAGAAGACTGGTCGTTGACAATCACCAATAGTGTCCAGTGCCTTTAATTGTTCTGATAATATGCAAACAAAACACACACTGCATAATGCCAGCACATCGGCCTTGGGAGGTGACAAGAGCTTTCCCTCGGCAGACGAGTCACAGTTTTTTGTTTTGAATACCAAGGTGACTGACTATCTGCTCGAGACAAGAATTTTTGAAGTAGGTGGGGGGGGGGGAAATCATGAATTTCAAATGATTGCAAGTTGTTTTGATAATTTGAAACAGTTACATGTATATATTATACCAAGCAAGGTCGGCAACCAACAAAACTTGTTACTTTATATAATTTATGGCCGTAGTAGACATTATGCACATGATGTCATATCAGTAGGGCGCCCTCACCTAGAGGTAAAAAAGAAAATCGTTTGTTCATTGGCCAATCTTGTGCGCTGCGCGTACAAATCAGTGCGTTTGTATTGTTTCATCATTGTTTTACCTCTAAGATGGCGGCTGGATCTAACATAAGGTATATATACTCATTGCCTTTGTTTGGCTGCTGGCAGTGCCCCGTTTGAGAAATTGTTTTGGTGCTAGATAACGACTTTGCTATTTCTATTAATCCAAGGGCTTACCTGCACTCCTAAGAGGGTGCTGGAGTAGTAAGAGGCTGGGACTAGCTCCTCTATGATGGTACACATCATCCAGAAGGCATCTTCCTCCTCCATGAACAACATCAGAGACGATGCAATCTGCACATTGATAACAATTGACGACCATGAGAAAAGAGCCAAGCAGGTTTAGTTTTAATACAAATCATGCCATTGTTTCAGTGAACTTTAATCATTTTTGTTCACATTTGTTTCCTGCTTTCATAAAGCCTGTAGGCTAAAAAAAAATTGCAAAGCACGGAAAAGTATTGCTTAGCAGAAACAGGTCACCAGCCAAAATTACATTAAGTTTACAAAGTTGTGTCTGGTGCCCCACTAAATTTTTGCTTCGCAAAGAAAATTGAAAATACTGCTTTTATTTAAATACCTGTACTGGTAAATACGGTAAATAATTTTTCGTTTCATGAGACAAAAATTATTCTATGACATTGTTTTACTCATTTCTAAGCTTTCTATCGCCATCATCTTTAAATTGCGGATGTTTAAATTTAAATCGGTGGACATTGTTACCCTTCAGAACCTCCAGAATCTTTTACCAGAACCTTTAATAGCTTTATGAAATTGGGCCCAGATCCTGGGGTTTGTGATAGGAAAATTGGTAGGGTCTATGAACCAGCCTATGGGAAAGAGACAAGGATAGACAGCAGGACTTACCATTCCTGTTCCTTGGCAGTAACCGATGTCAGGATACAGCCAGGCAATCCCTCTCAGAACACGTCTCAAACGAGACACACCTGTGCTTTTACTCGTTGAGAAACAAGCATTGCTGGGCATCGTCCTCAGAAGATCCTGAAAATATTAAGAGAAATACATGTTACAAGCTCTGGTGCTTCTGTTCAGCAGAGTATGGGTTCGAATCCCGGTCATGACACTTGAGGCCCTGAGCAAGACACTTAACTATAATTGCTTCTCTCCACCCAGGGAAAAATGGGTACCTGTGAGGGCAGAAACGGTTCTTATGATTGTTAGCCCAGTAGCGCACATTTATGTTTCACAGGCTGTATACTCCCCAGGGAGCTGAGATGGTTAAAGGAATGAATTAAGGCCCAGTGACCAGGGGTATCTAATAACGTGTATAAAGCGCTATAAACTGGTTGTTATTATTATTAATATTACCAAGTTCAGGGGTGAGGACATTTTAGAAAGGTATGTTCAAATATTGGTATTTCAACTCTTTGAGTAACTCCTGGGATTTAGACTTAGGAACAGTGTCCACAGCACCAGAGAGTTAGATAAAATAGCTAATATTTCTTTATACAAGGAAAAAATAACAGCTGAGTTTTTTCACCACAATGACTTTAAAAACGGCTTATTCCCTGTCAAACGCCATTGTTATTCGGAGGACACACCTAATTTCTGACTGGTACCACTAAAACTAATCCTTTTTTAAACAGGCTTTCCGGTTTCAAATCTTCATTAAATTAATCAATTAATTGTAAAACTAAAAACCCTTTTTGATTATTGAAAGGTTCAGAAACAAATATAACATAGTTACCTTTTCAATCTGTTTGGCAGTCAGAGAGTGATCATTGGCACTGGTTTTAATTATCTCCTGCAATGAGAAACCACTTATTTTAACAAATCAAATAATTGCTTCTACACAGCTACACATGGAACCACCCCAACTCTCCCGGGCACAATTTCATAAAGCTTTTCAGCACAAAAACTTGCTAAGCACATTAAAGTGTGCATGGAGTGACTGGTGCCCTACTCAAAATTTGCTTAGCAATGAAATTTGTCACGCAGTATTTTCTGAAACAGCTTTATGAAGTTGGTCCCAGGTATGGCCTTGGGTACATCTTCAATAGTTCTAATACACTTTACGACTTTCCATTGGAAGTGCTTTTGCAAAATGATATTGGCCTTGCCCTTTCAAAGAAATTCCAGGCCTACAGATTCCAGTGTTTCAGGAAAAATCTGAAAGCCATTTTGTCCGGGAGTATACTAAACAATTTGTACACTATAACACTATAAGCATACAGTGCTTTAACATTATGCATCAACTGAACTGAATTTTCATATCAATGTGAATAATGAAGGATCACTAAAAGATTAGAAATGTATTCTGTTGCTCTAAAGCAAGCATGCAACTTTACAACAGGTACTAAGCAACAAATATAAAACAGATATGAAAAATGCAACAACTGTACCTTGTACGTTGTCTCGCTGTTTTCTTTCTTCTGTTGAGCCCCAGATAGTCTCATCCAAATGTTTGGGCGTAGACTGTGGGGAATTCCTTCCCGAACAAGGTGGCGAAGTTTCTCTGTGTGGGGAAGTCGGCTTTCAAGCTGCATTGAGTAGATGAGAGAGTAGAATGGTATCAAAACATCACAAATTTATATAGGATTTGAGGCATTGCATGAGGTATCAAAGTATATTTGGTTTGCGGTAACACCATGTGTGTATCACAAATTTAAGAATGAAAAAAAAATTTCGCAGATTTAAACTTTCCGCCTAAATCTTGTACACAATTTTGATTGCCTTATGGTCTACTTTAATTGATTGACTTTGATAAAAATAAAAAAAAACCTTGATAACATTGACATTCTCCTGCAATTTTTATGAGAAATCGTCTTGAACCACAAGGCCAGACAGCCACTTCAAGGTAAGGGCTACACTCAACTGATTTGTGCTATCGATTCTAATCAACTGCCACCAGGGGGACACTGCGCCTAATTCCTAGGGCTGAAACATCTTCTTTCGACCCAACAAGTATGCCTCAAAATGCCACTTTTGTGTCATAGTGAAGTATAGGACTGTTGTCTCTACAAACAAGCATTGATTTCTACATCCATAAGATAATTAGGGCGGGTTAACATTAAAATACAATCATGGAGGTTTAATTTTGAGTGTACAACTTTAAACATTACATAAAATGTGATATTAACAAAAACAATTCCAAACCATGTTACAGATGCAAGGTTTTGCTCAAGATTAGGTATATAAGGGTGTCCAATTTTCCTGGAAATTTAAAAAACTGGGTAACACAATTTATAGATGGATTTTTTTGTAATTAAGGTTATATGCAGTGTGCACTACATTGTATAAATGGATAAATTTCTATACTTATTATTATTTGACAAACACTCAACACAACGCCAAGCCACAACACCAAAGGTGGAAATTTCTACCTAAATGCTACAACCATCCTTTAATCCATCACAATGCTGTATATTACAACATCCCCCCCCTCCCACCCCGCCTTGTCTACTCCAAGATTACAATTTCTTAAGACAGCTGTTGTCTTCAACTGTCTGCTTTCTCCTTGACATACAATGTACACACCATGTATGTACAAAACACAGACTCTTTCCAAATGCCAACCACTGATTACAATCCCTCTCCTTAGCCCCAGATAACGAACATCAAACATACGCAGAAAATTGTAACTAACCCAGTAAACACTGTACTTAAAGGGAAGGTACACATGGTGATCTCTCTTACAATTAATGGCAATTGACCCATTTCACCTGACGTCATCATCAGAATAATCTTGGATGCGCCATTTTGGTGGTCAATGTCAACACGTGTTATTCAGTGAAGTGCGCATTTTTAGGTGACGCGGCGTTTACACGTAAGTCTATTGAACACCAACATGGTGAGCGTGGCATCTGCTGCTGCGTGTGACGCGCGTGCAAGGGGTCAACACACACGTTTATTCAGAAGCCTTCAGAAGCTTTTGATAGTATAGCATTTCACTTCAAAGTAATGCGGTTATGTAAAAAGATATCAGTTTTTATCCCCCAAAATCTGAGAAGTGTTACTGTCAGTACCATTGCTCCCATTGTGTAGTATGGACTATTCTTCCCGCATGGACATAACCTCTTCAGATTTTTGACAGTATCTCAAAAATGCTACCACCTCACAACATGACATTTTCACAGGTTAGTTTTGTATGTTTTATTGTTATGACTAAAACGGTTAAACAGTTCCAAAACCAAAGGCATACTTTGCCTTTAAGAGTTGTAATGACATCCAATATGAACGCTTCAGTTGAGGTTTTATTAAATGATAGATTCATTTATACCTTGAAGGACATTATTTGATAAGCTCAGACATCAGGTTGCAATTTCTAAACCTTGCGTGCAGGAAAACACTTTATGAACCTTCTACAGACCGATTACACAAAAAGAGTTAATGTGTACATTCCATGGCATTTCCTGGCAGGCGAGATACCGCACTGTACATTTAGGCATTTTCAAAGTCTATGTCATAATTTCCACATTAATTCAAGGGTTATAAAAAACAGCTGAGAAAGCTTTTTAAGATCTGTCCCTTCCTTCATATCGGAAGGAAAAAAAGAAAAAAAAGAAGTTCAATTTCCATAAAATTTCAAACTTCATGTTCTCTTCCCTTGAGCTGTGTAGAAATCCAGCCGTCCAGAAGTCCAGCCGTCGATTTCACAAAACTCTTCTTAGCTTAAGACTAATCTTAGGACTTAGGACGAGTCCCAACCCTGCACTGTAGCATGCAGACCTTAAGATTAATCCTAAGTTAGGCACGTTACTCGTCCTAACTCGAGACAAGACGAGTCCTAACTCTTTGTGAAATCGACGGCTGGCTCTTTGGCTCTTTAGTAGTAAACAGGTTACCTCCCTCCATGGGCTATGCAATGGCCCCAAACATAGGAAAGAAATACAACATGGTAAAATATGTTGCTCATTGAGACCAGCATAAACAGGACTTGCTCTTAAGTTTTTTGTTAAGTAGCCAAGCGGGTTAATAAACTATCTGTTTAAATTGCCCCCAGGACGTTTTAGTAGCCCTGGTTTTAAACATGTCATAAACGTATTTTTCTGATGCATG
Organism: Asterias rubens; assembly: GCF_902459465.1. Lineage (NCBI taxonomy): Eukaryota > Metazoa > Echinodermata > Asteroidea > Forcipulatida > Asteriidae > Asterias > Asterias rubens. The sequence continues at coordinate 14,580,948 of NC_047068.1, read as the reverse complement.
AATGGTAGAAATCACAACCAGTATAAAAAGCAAATATATTTTTACACTCAACACTAAACAATAAATTAACACATTAAAAAATGTATTATTCACATATGAATGGAAGAAATATTTGATGAGCATTTTCAACACTTAGGTTGCACAGCTTTTAGTAGCCCACGGGGCAAGTTGAGAGGTGGTGCTAACATGTACATGTACTAGCCTGTAGCAGTTTTTACTAGACACTGTAGCCCTGATGCAATTAAAAAAGTGCAAGAAGCCAGTCCCAATGTTCACCACATGGGATTGACAATGACAACCTCATCAACATAACTCGAAGCCTCTGCTGGAAAGATTTGTTTGATCAGCAGCATTGCAACCCCTCTAACCTTTCCCAGGTTTTAAGAATACTGAAGAAGAATAAATCTGCCCAAGCTGGATGTGTTAGAGCAAGGCTCCGCATGGCAAGGAACATTTGTTATTCCAAATAGAACATGGATGTCATGAGAAAGTTTTTTTGCTCCGGTGCCATTGCAGATTTGTCCTTTAAAAAAATACAGGAAGAATAAGTAATGGCAGCCATTTTGAAAAGTTTGAAAAATGCTTGTCATTCTACAATTGCTAAAAATTCAAATCTGTGATGGCCCTATAGAAAACATCTTTCTCATGACAAACTCCGACTACGTGCCTTATTCTAATTTTGTATCATCAAAGGCACAGTATCATCAAATTCAGAAACGAACTGAAAATTCTCTGTACAAAAATGTACAGCCTAAACAATTTTACCATCAAATGTTTTGGGAATTTTCTCCCAACTTTCAAACTTTCATGAAGACAAAACTTACATCTATTGCAAAAGAAGCGCGCATCACAAAAAAAAAATACCTTATAGGTACAGGTTTGGTAATTACTCCAAAAATGAATAACCTCACAAATTTACTTAGAAATGGGACCCTCTGAAGTAATAAAGTTTAAGAGAAAGAGGTTATTTATAATTAAAAAAACGAATCTTTGATAGGCTTCAGGCCTGAAGCCACAAGAGTGTTTTGTATTTTGATTATTTTCTTGCAACTTTGATGACCAATACAGCCAACATTTTTACGAAATGTTATTTTATGCATATGTTGGGATACAATGTACATCAAGTTAAGCTTGGGCGATATCGATTTATTTTATTCACGATATATCGCCGACAATATATCGCGATATTCGATATAATCGCGATTAATGAAATTTGACATCATCAGTCTTAAAACTCCAAGTGAAAGTTGTAGAAGAGACAGTCCTAGCATAAGAGAGGTGTTCTAATGACCTATTCTTCTGGTTTTACTCGAAACCTATGGGGTGCAAGATGTCTCAGCTAGCAAATACATCCAATATTTAATCGATATATCGCGATTATCGCGTTATATCGCGATATATCGATATTTCGATTAAAACCAAATCCATCCGATATCGAAATCGTGTCCAAATTAATATCGCGATATTCGATAATATCGTGATATCGCCCAAGCTTACATCAAGTGAGGATATAGGTCTTTGACAATTACCAAAAGTATACCCTGCCTTAAAGTTAAAACATAATGACTGCCTGCTTTCAGGATGTTGTGACGTCAATGATTGGTCTACATGTATTTTAAAGACAGTGGACACTATTGGTAATTGTCAAAGACTAGTCTTCACAGTTAGTGTATCTCAACATATGCATAAAATAACAAACCTGTGAAAATTTGAGCACAATCGGTCAACGAATTTGCGAGATAATGATGAAAGAAAAAACACCCTTGTCACACGAAGTTGTGTGCTTTCTGATACTTGATTTGGAGACCTCAAATTCTATTTAAGGTCTCAAAATCAAATTCTTGGAAAATTACTTCTTTCTTGAAAACTACGTCACTTCAGAGGGAGCTGTTTCCCACAATATTTTATACCATCAACCTCTCCCCGTTACTCGTCACCAAGAAAGGTTTAATGCTAATAATTATTTTGAGTAATTACCAATAGTGTCCACTGCCTTTGAAGTTAATACATAATGACTGCCTGCTATCAGGATGTTGTGACGTCAATCATTGGTCTACAAGTATTTTAAGGGCACCCACTGATTACATGCCTACAAGTTGATCTTATCCAACTTCAAACAAGATTATAGGACTTATCTTTTTTTTATCTTCATGGATTAAATCAATAAAAACAATTGATTAAAGGCAGTGGACACTATTGGTAATTACTCAAAATAATTATTGCCATAAAATTTTTCTTGGTGACGAGTAATGGGGAGAGGTTGATGGTATAAAATATTGTGGGAAACGGCTCCCTCTGAAGTGCCATAGTTTTCGAAAAAGAAGTAATTTTCCACGAATTTGATTTTGAGACCTCAGATTTAGAACTTGAGGTCTTGAAATCAACCATCTAAATGCACACAACTTCGTGTGACAAGGGTGTTTTTTTCTTTAATTATCATCTCGCAAGTTCAATGACCGATTGAGCTCAAATTTTCACAGGTTTGTTATTTTAGGCATATGTTGAGATACACAAACTGTGAAGGCTAGTCTATGACAATCACCAATAGTGTCTAGTGTCTTTAAGTAGCTGGCACATAAAGAATTGAAGTCATTACAAGAGAAGATGATCCCCCCAAAAATAGTTGGAAATTGTTGACTTTTTTGTCTAATTATTAGGAGAGAAAATCAAAGGGGAAATGCTGAGATTGTAAGATGTTTTTATGTATGTGAAAGAAAAACCATGAATGAATTTATATTAAATACCTAAGAAGTTTAAAGGGAACGTATTTTGTTTTTTGGGGGATAAAAACTGATATTATATTTCCCATAACCTCATTACTTTGAAGTGAAATGATTCTCAAAATGCTTAATACTTTTACCTAAAGCTGCTATACTTTTAACCAAGAAAGTTTTTTTCATCACTTATTTTACGAGTGATTACCGAGCGAAAAAGCTTCTCTTTAAGGGAAGATGTAATCACTGGATTCACTTTACAAAAGGTAAATATTGTCCTTGCTTTATCATATGATATAATATCTAATATGTATATGTTTTTGTGGGTTAGTCAATGTTTGTTGAGGTGTGCCAACTTGTGGCAGTGCCCTGTGAAGGGTAGAGCGGACGCACATCTTTGTTGCTGGGCAGCGCTCTCCTAAGTATCATGGTGTTAGGTCGTTAATGTTTGAAGTGAACTTATCAAGTGATAGAAAATTAGGCAAACAATGTTTGCATGCAGTAAACATTTAATTAATATGGAGTTATATATGCATGGCCCAAGCGTAACGTAGTTTCAAAGTTGCATGTTCTGACTTTTACTAAAAATTGTTATTGTTTTGAAAGGATTTATTTTTCTGAAAACATTTTGACAGATTTTTATTAATAGCTGAAATTAATCCCACCAGGAAAAGAATTTCTGATCCTGAAGCAAACGAAACAGTGACCAATTTCATGGTTCTGTTCCCCTGCCATATTCTGTGCTTTTTATCACAATGCTCCACTTACTGTGCAGTGTAAGCGAAAAAAATGCCAAGTAATGTAGAGTACACATGTGCATAAGAAAACAACTCCCTGCTAGTTCCCTGCTGACGTAAGCGCGGAGTTCACTTCATGAACTTCCACAAGTGCTGACTTTTTGTTTATGGTACGAAGAGCCATGAAATTGCACCCTGGTTAGAAGCTCTAGCCTTTGTTGGCCGAGTATAGTGTTTCAGATGAATCCAATACACTTAGTTTTCTGACCCTACCTTATCCCAGGTTAGATTGCCAACATCTTGGTTGTGAGCAAACTCAAAGTAGGCGGTCCATTTCAGGCGATGCTGGGTGTCTTCAAGAAACGGCTGACTAAGAAGCTTGCTGGAGTCTGCCTCTGCACCATCTGAGAAAAGAAATCAGTTTGGTCCAAACACAGATTTAACTACAGCACCTCAGCAAGTAATATTACAAAGGAAGCTTTCCACCTTCATTATCTTAAACTGAGTCAGTTTAATGTAAATCGGGGGACATTGTGTTTTTGTCGTACAGAAAGTACCCGAACCGTTTACACCAATTTTTCTTTAGCTAAAACACACCTTCTTCATCGATCCTGAAACCAAACTCATCATATCTGTAGTCCATCTGAGCCCCAGAGTCCTCAGTCTGTGGAAATCAAATAAAAAAAAGTATTTACTTTCTCTCCGTACTACACAACTCTTTAAACAATAAAATGGTTAAAACAAACAACCTCGCTAAAGGCATTTTTGGAATCGTTTGGTTGTTATAATCCTATACAAATGTACGTTTAAAATAAAACTAACCTCTGAGAATTTTCAATTTAAAAGGTGGTTAATTTTTTGAAATATTATCGAACATCTGGAGCATTTATATCGGCACAGAAAGTATAATACACTTTGGATAACCAAATATATCCAAAAACCAAAGGTAAACCCCTCCCTTAATAAGAGATCTTAACAAGTTGTTTGGGATCAACTTCACAGGGATCACATAACAGTCCCAGTTAAATGGCGAACGGGTCGAGCAATTTTGTTCTTTAAAAATGCCACAGGGGAAATCAATGTACACTTTATTATTGTCTCTATGGGGCAATTAATTCCCGACTTATAGGACAGTACATTCAATTTACAAACACTTGTTGTCTGTCTACAAAGCAAGAATAATGCATGGCCAGGAACACCGAGGCAAAACCGTTCCCTTTACAATAAGTGCCATGGGGTAGTTTACGTGTATCAAAATCTGTATTAATTTTGTATTCCAACTGAAATTACAATAACTTACAACAAGATCAGGTCCACATAAATTAGATAATATTAGTGGACGCAATTCCAATCTGAACAGCGCCCTCTTACATACCTGCGCAAGATTAGCCAGTATGTCTTGGGGCCACATGGAGGGGCAGAGAGCAGAGAACGGGCCCCCGGGGGACGGTGTGAAACCCCCAGAGCCCCTCCTCTGTCGAATCAGGCGGGAACACATCTCATCATCATCGTCTTCGGACAAAGTTTCAGCTGAAAATCAGAAAGAGAAATCAATTAAACCATTGCATTAGATTTGGTAAAAAAAAAATTCTTCAAAAGTCCAAACTTTAGAAATAGAGATTCACGTTTCAACTCCTGCTACAAACAAAAAACAAAGCTATGATCAGGTAACCGCTGAATCACAATTTCATGATTTGTGCAGCTCATAATCATAGACTTTAAACCAATAATGGTACATGTAAGAGACAGCTTGGCTGTTGCCATCTTGGTGTTTACATGTTATGTATATCCCCTTGTGGGAGTTTGCCGAATTCCCTTGACATTGACAGGTAGTTTATGATCCACACAAACAAACAAACAACCAAACAAACAACCAAACAAACAACCAAACAAACAAACAAACAAACAAACAAACAAACAAACAAACAAACAAACAAACAAACAAACAAACAAACAAACAAACAAACAAACAAACAAACAAACAAACAAACAAACAAACAAGACCAGCACCTTCACTATTTCTCTTTTATGAGAAATAATAACAAATTAACAAACAAAATGTTACCTTAATTCAAACCGGTTCAAATGTTTTATCTTACCTTTGTTGCTAATCATATGCGAGTGCATAATATTAAAGCATTAATGGACATTTACATGCATCTTCTACATATCACCGATAGGCAACTTTGATGTATGACATGTCTATGACATTCCACAGAGATATGCAGCATCTTTTAAACTTAAGTCTAAGGTACTTCTAGTACTGACTGATGGAGTATGTAGCTAAAAATGGCAAGTGTAGGTTTCAATATATACAGCAGTCGGTGTTTATTGCCCAGAACAACATTGAGATTAAAGCCATTATACACTTTCGGAACAGAAAAAAATAAAAGTTCACAGATTTACAAATAACTTACAGGGCTTACAGAAGGTAATGGTGAAAGACTTCTCTTGAAACATTATTCCATGAAATGCTTTACTTTTTGAGAAAACATTAAAAAAATTATCAATTCTCGATAGCGAGAATTACGGATTTACTGTAAACACATGTCATGACACAGCGAAACATGCGGAAACAAGGGTGGGTTTCCCCGTTATTTTCTCCCGACTCCGATGACCGATTGAGCCTAAATTTTCACAGGTTTGTTATTTTATATATAAATTGTGATACACGAAGCGTGGGCCTTTGGAAAATACTCTTTACCGAAAGTGTCCAATGGCTTTGAACTTCATAGGAATGATTAAAGCTTCTCACGCCCAAATCCATTCTTCTCAACGAAAAAAAATGGCACAAGACCATTTCAAAGATTTCTAACAAACGCCACATACTGTATGGCTACTGCTCAATATGCACACAAAGTTATGCCATATTGACAAAATTTTTTACTTTTTACCATAGAACGTAACTTGAAAAGAGCTGGAATAGTTCCAAATACTAGGGACCTTTCAAAAGAAGTTTTCAAAACCACTGATTCGAAACGTAACTTTATTCAGGTGAAGGTCTCTGTACACAGCTCAGTTTGATAAAAAAAACTTTTGCTTGGAGAAAATGTTTTGGAGTTTTGAACATGTAAAAGGGCAGGGTCACTCTTGCATAAAAACACACAAAAGTACAGCACAAAATCTCTGGTGTAGGCTACCGTCTGTATACATGCACTGTACCACCTCAGACATGTCAGAAACACCATAATACTCATTACTGTATAATCCAGCAATGATTGTACCATCCAGCAATGATTGTACAATCCAGCAATGATTGTACAATCCTCTTTCCAGAGGTACATTACATTCCTCTCCCAAAAGAGATTTGGTTGTGCCTGCAAATTTACTACATGTACAGTATAGTACGTGTATGTAGTTACCTCTAATTACAGTCCTCTTTTATGTCAGGGCTCCAATTTGGGGGCGATAAAAAATTAACACCGACCATAGGGCTTGTAGCTCAAAATGTTGACCGGAGCAGATCATTTTGTACAAGACCATAATTGAAGTTCTCAAGATGACGTGTGAATTTTCAATCAACAAAATGATGAAAAAAGGCAGCAAAAGGATGAAAAACGGCATCGATTAAAAACCGATTTTCATTTTGTAAAAAATATAATTTTAATGAGTGTTGAGACGTAGCAATTCCAAAAAAAAAAAAAAAATTCAGGTCATCAAAAATTCCAGAATATTTTAGACAGGAAGGTCGTATGATCATGATTTTTTATTTCATTTAAAATGTTGAGATTTGCTTGTTGGAATTATATGATAAACTAAAAAATTAAATTTACTCAATATTCCTCATTTCGATAGAGCGGGTCACATATTATGTTTTTTTGTGCTACATGTCGTTAGGAGTACTGGGTATGCCTTGCTGGTTATGGCTATTAGAATTTTAACATGCAGCAAGTTCAACCTCTACGGATCTGAATTTTATACATAAAATGCAGACTGATAGAATGTATTTACAATGGCAGCTGCAGTGTTCTCCGCAGATTTTTTGGGGGATGGCAATATGACGACATTGGATGGGCGCCCATCGTTATGACGTCATCTGACGGTGAACTTTGTAGTCCGAACGTCGACTGTCATGACTATTACACTGTATGAGGAGGTTTCAGGGAAATGTCCCCCTTCCCCTACATGTATGAGATCTCATGTTTTGAAGGCTAATCTTAGTTCTTTGGTTTTGTTTCCAAAATTAACATACTTTAGAAATAAATAAGCATAGTTTTTTCTTGTATAAAACCTTTCCTGTGCAAATTAGTGAAAAAACAAAAGTAGACTAGTGATGTCATAAGCTGTCTTAAGAAATGCATTGAAAATCCTATGATCTCATTGATCAGCTTCAACGCACTACAACGAATAAGGGTGAAATCTGACCTCATTAAAAAAGCCTAAGTATTATTTTAATCCAATACTGATCAAACTCTCATAATAATGCTGGTACAGCGTTACTGAACAACAGGCCTGGTGTCAATCCAGTACTACATCATGCTTGATAGTGATACGACACGCAGGTACAATCGACTCCATACACTGTGCAAGAGAATGCAGTACAAATCCATTGCTTTGTAATTTAGAGTCACATCAGCTCTCCTCTCCAACAACACACAAGGATTTTCCTCTGTAATATGAAAACACACAAGTCTGGCTGCCTTGACGTCAGAGCATTACGTATGGCCCGTATGGGGGAGTAGGAATCTCAGAACACTCACGTCAGTGCACGGTTATTTAATTACCCATGAATCAGATCTTATATTTTTAAGGTCGACATGGTCGAGGTCCGAATGAAGAAAACCTTGTAGACAAGTAAATTATTACACACATTGTGTACGGATACAAACAATTATGAGAATGCGTGTTTTCATCTAACTAAATAAGAACAAATTTGAACACAATCATTTAGGATTTTTCAATAGTAAAACTTCACCTGAATTTTCATGGAACTGTTCATCAGTCTTCTCGAGACAGCACCACATTGCACAATGACATCTCTACAATACACAAGACACCACCAGCACTTTTCAACAATGCTCTATAATAGGCCCAGACATGTATAGTTTTACTTGCCAGCAAGTTAACATTTTTATTATGCTTTGTTCTATATTTCTTGTTTATTTATAATTATCGCATTCAAAATAACAGATAGCCTAAAGGCCAAAAATTGCTTCAATGTACAAAGTTATTAATAATGAATCAAACAAATCATTTTCTAAATAAAATTCCCCAAACTTGAATCCTTCCCTTGTTACTTTCAAGGTAATCTGACAAAGAATGCCAAGAAAACCATGCTCTTGAATTCAGCTGGCGCACAAGTTCATGTTTAAAATGGCTACATTGTACCTTACAATGTACACTGCAAGGTAATTTTGAAAGAACACTGTCTAAAACGGTAAATCACAAGCACGTACAATTGTAAAATGATTATTTTCATCTACCGGTACATATTAAGTAGAGAATGTACAGTCTTTTCCTAAACAATTGCAAGCACCAGTGTGATTTGAACTATAAGATTTATAAGAGACTGCTGAGATTTGTTTATCATTTGCTAAACAAATTCTAGTGTAAATATCTAGTGTAATTTTCTAGAAAAATCGGTTTGGTAGAGAGTGAATTTGATAGCCAACTGTGTAAATAATGTTATACTACATGTACTCTATGGTTATAGTACCTTAAATTCACCAATATTTTTAGTAATAAATTACAGTAAGATGAATGGTGTACTGTTGTACTGCATGTGAATAAATCCAAACCATTTAATTATGATTTGCATGAAGTAAAAGTGTAATGCCTCTGACCGTAATAACAACACTGTATTCAGACTACACTTTGCAATATTAATAAGGATAGGCCTACTATGTACAAATGTACTTTGTATGGATGTACACGTCCAGGTGTCTCCTATTGTTCAGACAGAAAAATAATTATTTTCCTTATATAAATAGCTCACTTTCATTACATGGTTCACCCATGGAGCAATTATTGCTCCATGGTTCACCCAACCTTGGAATTTGAGAGTGTAGATGACCATAACAAATAGAAAACACACACTCAAATAAAAGAACCCATGCAAAGGACCAAGTTATTGACACGTATGTCTTTTGGACTGTATGGATGACAATGCTTGCAGTATTTGAGGCTTATTGCGTTCAGAGTGGGATTATCACCTAAAGCACTATTGTAGATTTGCTTTTAAAGGTTTTTAACCTAAAAGGTGGCACCGTCTGAGGGGACTCGGTTAGTAGCCCAGATACAAAGCCGACTAGACCCTGACATGTGTTGGTCCTATTGTATTGCAGGGATCTTACCGTGTCTCTACAGTATTGTCATAGCCACCTCCCACTTCCCCGAATTGCGAACTGCTTACCAACCAAAAGGATGGTATGCAAAGAAAAAGTAAATGGCCAGACGTTTCAATCCTAGCAGAGTCTTTCTCGAAGGCTAAAAGGGAACTGGACAAGAGGTTAGGATGTTGAGAAAGACTCCATGGTCAAAACGTCAAGCCATGAACTATTTTTTTCACAGTTTTTATCATTCTAATAGATTATATTACAGAACATTGAATGTCATTGTAGAAAAGGATGGGCCATAATAAATCTCTTACAAATCAGTGTACTGACAAATTATACAGTCCTTCCTTCCCAAAAATAAATTTTAGGAGGGCCCTCCCCCATGTCAATAAAATCATTCCTCGTTGCTGGGTACTGGGATGCCAAGCCTAAACAAATTAAATGGTTATTTGCAAACAACATACCAGAATCACTGCACAATTTGCGATTTAACTTCAAAGTTCAGGGAAAACAGCAATGGGCCTGTTTGGACTGGATTATTTATGCACCAAGCATAAATTAAAAAACTAGTTCAAATGAATGCTTTTCATCAGCAGTGGTGTCAATGGAATAGTTATTTAGCTTGAACGTATACACGTCCTATTAATGGGAAGGTACACGTTTGGTAATTACTCAAAACAAATATTAACTTAAAAACTGACTTGGTTACGAGCATTGGAGAGCTGTTGAAAGTATAAAAATTGTGAGAAACAGCTCCCTCTAAAGTAGCATAGATTTTGAGAAAGAGGTAATTTCTCACTGAAATAATAAAAGACTTCTAGCTCGAAGTCTTTTATTCCTATCTGAAAGCACACAAATTCGTCTTTTTTCTTTCATCATTTTCTCCCAACTCCGATGACCAATTGAGCTCAAATTTTCACAGGTTTGTTATTTTATGCATACAAAAAAAATACATGAAGTACACCAAGTGAGAACACTGGTCTTTGACAATTACCAATAGTGTACCTTCCCTTTAACCTCTTGTCTAGTTCCCTTGTGGAAGTTTAAAGAATTGCAAGCCTACAACTTTAAGAAAATCCGTAAATTTATCAGACTGCACATTTTGTGCTGCATTTTGGACAGAAAATGGCGCCCAGCAACCTTTTGATCAAAGAAAATGGTTTCCTCTACTCTCTTAGTACTGTGACTGCAAATTACAAGTTAATATGGTTATGCCTGGGTCACACCAAACTCGATCTAATAACGTCCAAGCTTGTCTTAAAGAAATTGTATAACGGGTTTGGTCTGGCTGGAATGTAGGTTTAAACGGAAAGTCTGACTACATGTACATGAGTTTGGTCTTTCTGCAAAGGGGATGAACCCATTATAAACGGACCTGGTCTGTGTGTACACAGCGCAAATGACGCCCAAACAACCAAATCATGTCTAGCACGTTCGTAGTGCGATCTAAATACAGCAATTCCGTTTGTAGAATGTCCTTCGGGTTTTAAGTACATTGCTACTCCGTTAATTGCAGGACGGGATGGTCGCCAGAAATTTTGAGCAGCCTCAAAGTTCTGGAGCACCATTCCGATCAAACCTGTCCAAGCCGTCCATTAAGTTCGTGAAGAGACCGTACAAAATTGCAAATGTCTATTTGCACAAAGTTTAAGCCTGTTCGGCTATGTTTTTCAGAACGAATTAGAAGGAGTTTGATGTGATGGGGGTACTATCACCACCTTTATCCTACCTCCAACAACAGGATCGATAGAAATAGTTAATTTTACAGCTAATTTATTGTCAGCCTTGTAAAAAATGTATTTAAATGTACCTTCTGTACTGGGGTGTGTTGCTATTTTATGTGTTTATAAATCTGTGTAATTTTGTACAATTCTATGTACTGTTAATAACTTACTCCTAGAACTATTTTGGTTTCGTCCGTTATCGGGAGACGATAGCGGACGAAACCAAAAGAGGGATAACTTTCCGTATGGCGCCACCACTTTTTCACTCATTTTTACAAAAAGGGATATATCAATCAGGTAAATAAGTTCCTATATTATTTTATATCGAATGAAAAAGTGGTGGCGCCATACGGAAACTTTTCCCAAAAGAGTTCTAGGAGTACACATAACTCAGCTTTGTGCTGCCAGTTTGTTTTTTAATAAATGAATTTGGAAATGTTATACACTTGAGAATGAGAATCTTTGGATAAATAAAGATGAGCAAAAAGGTGGCGGCAGGATACAAACATCTTTCCTCTGTCTATTTGTAGCCAACATTTAAAACACTGCCGTAATTAAACTACAGGTCATACTCATAGATAGAAATATTAATTTTTGTAAAGAATTATTTGGTTAATTAATTATTTAAAGGTTCAGTTGCTATGCAAAAAACAACAATTTTTTTTTGTCTGATCTACGACCTCCTACCCCTAGTAATGGGTCATTTATTTAAGCATGTTATGGTTGTAGTGCAAAACAGCACATTATAAAATCATTATTGAGGGCTGACCCACTGAGCTGGGCATCATCAAATCACTCAGCACAGCAACAACGCAGCTTTACGGACGCGAAGGGCCCCAGGCGCTGTGTTGTGTGGGTTCGCCGCGTGGGCTGCACGGTACGGCTACACACACTGACTGTACTGCACGTCGCACTGGCACGGACTAATTTTCCATCTCATTTTCGTGCACTCTGTTGTGTTTATGTCAAGATAGTTTTCACCATTTTTGTAACTTACCGTGCACATGGCCACCCGTGTAGCCTTCGGTCGAACGGCCCCCGAACATAGACCTTATGTCCATCACCTTTTGCCCGTAAAATCAGACGGTAAACACGGATAAGAAGGGTAGGACGGCGGAGCAACCTGTTTTGCTGTCTTATCGCCATTCGGGATCGTCGATTCGTGTACATAATTTAATGAGTGTACATACGAGTCGAGTATACAGGACACTTCGGCCCACAGTAAATTCGATACCTACCAACTCGGCACCTTGCAAACTCGACATCATATTCACTCAGTACGGGCTTATTTTTTTCGACTTACAAACTCGACACCAAGCAATATCGGCACCTGTGATGACAACGTACTGTGTGATGTGCAAAAGAAATGAGGAGCTAGGCTAGGGGTGGGGCGGGGGGGGGGGAAACAAAAGTTTACCAGCCAAAATAAAGTTCTGCTGTTGTGACAGGTGGAAAAAAGCCATTTTGAATTTATGCAGCTAACGCGAATTTCCCCTGCTTCTTTTTTTCTACTTGTTTGATACTTTGTTTGGGAGGGTTTCAAAAGACACTTGCATGCAAATTTGGCAATATATATTATACATGTATCACCATAAAAATAAGTGAAACTTAGAGACAAGACAAAGCGTCCCTTTTTAAATTTTTGCAAATTATGCATGTTTCCCTACTTATTTTTTTCTACATTTTGTGTATGTTGAATCATGAGACTTTGCTAAGACATCGTTTTTTATGCAATTTTGTCCTGGGAGTTCAGGCCATTTTTTGCACTAGACTTGTATTTCTATACACACCAATTGTACTTTTTGTTAGAACTCCCTGACTTTGCTGAAAACCCACATTTTTAGAGGAAAACCATCGGTGGACTCAAACTTCTAAATGACCATTATGTTTGGTAATGGATTGGAGGGTATGGAGAAATTGGAGGTTCTTTGCAACCGCACACAGCTTCAGCGACTTAAAAAACACTATTTTCAATTGTTCAAATATTGATTTGATCAGCTGTTTGGGTGTGTGGGGGTGATGAGACAGACAATCAAACTTTAAAAAGTAGAAATAATATGAATAACTTAAATATGTACTCAGATGTTCTTTTACATGGTTTATTAAGAAAATTCAAATAGACCTAACTCTATGAAAACAATGTTTCATAATGTTACAGATAGTTATGCTTTAAAACCGTAAACATTATTCACAATTTTATGACAATAAAATATCAGTCTACATAATTAATAATTAATAAATGCATAGATTAAATTATTCAATCACTAATATTTGATTGTTTCTTAACTTGTACGAAGAAAGTTTCTCTAATTCTTTATACATCGCAATATTAAAATGTAATGGAGATCATTTTAAACCATGGCAGGATTGCAAAACTGCACAAACCACATGTCTTAAACAGTCTCAAATTTTACAAAGACAAATCTACCCAAAAATTAAATGTAGACTTCAAGATCATATTTGTTATGACAGCAGTAACAACAGACCAATAATAAGTCTTGCGATTATAAATTGCATTCCCAGGTACAATATAAGTAGGATCACACTTTGGTAACCCCCCCCCCACCACCACCCCAACAAAGAAGGGGGAAAATGACACTTTTAAGTTTTAGTGGAAGCAAATTGTTAAAAAATAAAGATCGTTATTTCATGTGAAAATCCCCTTTTGATAAAAATGCAATACAAGTATAATCAACCAGTTTTCGAGTCTCCAAACATCGCCTGAAGAAAACTAAATAAAAAGTAAGTATTTTCTAAATACTAAAAACACAGATTGGTTCCCACTGCCACCTCGAGTGGATTCAAAATTCTTGAGAGAAAAAACTGTGACAGTTTTCTACCGTTTTCTGAACAAGGACACTGTAATGCAGCCGACACTTTCATGGCCACTTTGGCTGTAATTTTAATGACAACTTGGCCTATAAATCAGCATAACAATGTAAAAAACAGTCTTTCTATTTTAAGAAAGTACTTTTAGTATATATATCTTCAAGAAAGTTTTTTGGCGGCTTAACATTTTACAACAAAACACCTCAAATAAGTTAAATATAATTGTGTAAGTCTAAAATGTATTTTAAAAAATTCACTTTCTCCATCATGAATAAATGAATGCAATCTAAAATGTATGCAAAATGTGTAGCTTACAGTGATCGGGTTCTTTGAAAAAAAAAATTAAATTCAGCTGCCACATGCGTCACAAATCACATATCGTCTCCAATTAAATTAAAAAGACAATTTGGTAAGTTTTGGTGGGTGGGTATTCCTATTCTGGTAGGTATCTCATCTTATTTTTTGCTTAGCTACTTTTTGTGGAATTTTGCAAGACCATAATCTAACGAAAAAAAATAATGCTGTTTATAAATTAGTTTTAATACATTTCCTATTTTTCTGAAAGACATTCCTGTGTTGTAAAAAATAGAGAAGCAAAATTTAAAAGTAATCGGTCTGTTTATTTTAAAGCCCTGGTATGAATATAGATGATTGCAACCAGCAAATTTATTTAAAGTCCAAGTATTTACACTTATTTCACTGGGGGAAAAAAAAGAGAAAAATGAAACAACATACAAAGGTACAATTATTGGTAAAAATATGCCCAGTTATTTCAGAAGTGGAGGCACTACACTCCATATACATTGCATTTTTATAATCCAAGCCACTAAAACAAACAAAGTAAAACAAACAGAGTTATCAGGGATTTGAACAATTTAAATATTCAGCCTCATTAAAACTGTATTAAGAAAGTAATACAGTTTAAAATAAATCCTCAGTTTTTACTTGAAGGTGGTTCACTGTCCTTTAAAGTTCAAGTACATATAGATATTCAACTGTGTGGATCCAGTTCAATGCGGTTCCAACCATCGGAACCGGTTTGGTACGGTCGGGTCTAGTGAACCAGTTAAACCTGGTTCCTCATTGTTGTTGAGCTTCTTCATCCGAGTACTCAGCTCGAATGATATCTAAGAAACTCATACCAGAGGTGCTCATTCGCTCCTGTTGGTCTTTAAAAGACTTCTTACGTTCCTGAAATTCCAAAAACAAAAATTCAAGATGAAATTACTTTAAAATAGAGTGTTAGTACCAGAGTACAGCAGTCATAGAACGGTTTTAATCAAGTTATTTGTGAGGGGGAAACAAGCGACTCATCCTGATGACTCCTGTTAAAATAGCTTTGGGTTTAAGAAAGAAAAATGTACGAGATATCAAATTGTAAATATCCTTTTTTAAAGCCAGTGGACACTATTGGTAATTACTCAAAAAAAATTTCAGCATAAAACCTCACTTGGTAACAAGTAATGGGGAGAGGTTGACAGTATAAAACGTTGTGAGAAACAAAGTTATTTTTCATGAATTTGGTTTCGAAACCTCAAGTTTAGAATTTGAGGTCTCGAAATCAAGCAACTGAGGTGTTTTTTTTTCTTTCATAGTTATCTCGCAACTCTGACGACCAATTGAGCTCAAATTTTCACACGTTTGTTATTTTACGCATATGTTGAGAAACACCAAGGGAGAAGACTGGTCATTGACAATCACCAATAGTGTCCACTGCCTTAAGGGGTGCCAGTCATAGATATCCAATTGAATAGAAGAAAGTTCAAAGCAATGTTTGGGGGGGGGAAGTTTCTTGACAAATGTTTCCTAAACTTACCAAAATTGCATGTTTCTTTTCTTTCTGTTGCTTGGGAGCAACGTCTTCTTCACTGAATGATGATCGAGCATCCTGAAAAAATAAAGTTGAACCATTGATAAAAACATAAACTAAATATTTTGAAAAGGCCATCACACTTGAAAATTTAGTGTTTTTTGTAACCATTATTATGTTGTGTATCTTTGCAATTTCACTGTATAATACAAACCACCTTTGATCTAGTTTGTGTTTTCCCAAAGCACCATAAAATATAGTGTAAAATGTTTTTAATGTACTCAAAAAGTGTCATCAATCAGACATGATGACCCATTATATTGATGTTATCGTGAGAGGGAATTATCAATCAAGAAATACCATAGACTTTGAGATGTTTCAAATCAGCAAGATACATTTTGTTTGGTGAGAAAGCCTTTTTCTTATACAGAATTTCAAAAAAAACTTTACCAGCTGGGTATTTTAGGTTCAAAATGCGAAAACAAAACATTGGGCACTGAAAGAGTTAAAATGGAAGATTTGTCTTTTTCACCAGGTTTCAATATTGATAATGAATATGATCTACAAGAGAGTGTCAATAACTACCACTACAAGTTACCACTGCAAATAAAGACAGGTTAGAGATATTAGATGAAATGTTAGCAGCATGAAACACCATTAAACGCTGTGAAATGTTACTTAATATACTTCATTATTGAGAAATTTGTTTTTGTATAGTTTGATTTGAATGTCCTCAAACAATAGACAGTTGCTATGCCAAATTGTTTGGAGCAAGCTTTAATGTACACAAAAAACAGGCAAACCTTAGTACCAGTGTGCCTTACACATTCATTTTGAATTGTGTATGGATGTTCGCCGTCTCTTATGCAACTACATTTATGTGTGCCCTGGTGACTGGAATGAATGACATGCTGATGAGATGTTTATTTTGTTCCCTTTGTTTGTCAGTGTGATCATAACATCTGTGTGGCAAAAGCACAGGCCTATTTTCCTGGAGGCCTTAATGTTTTCATGCGTACATGTATTTGGAATGCAATGAATGCAATGATATGAATCATGGAACCCAAGAACCCAATTGGTTAAATGTTGGAAGCAACACAATGAACTACAATCCCCACCCCCCTATAAAAACACTTTCAAAATATGTTTTAATGGAATTTATGCCATTTGTTCTGTTTCAATTAAAAGTGAAGGCAATCTAATTCAAATGTATTGTTCTTACGTGTACAAGTTTTATGCTTTTTGGAAGTTAAAGTGAAAATGTACAAATTCTGCAAAAGTCTGCCTAAATGTGGAGCATACATTGTATTTGTTTTTGTAGACAAAATAAGTTATGAGAAATTTTTTGAGCATTGGGAAATCCCATTACCAAGCCAAAGTTTGGTCCGAGCACACTGATCTAATAGAAGAGTATCATCCCTGCACCCTTTCAAGCGAGGGGGCACTTCAAATCTCAAGGAGGGCAATCATGAACTACATGAGAACTATAAGCGTTGTTGATGTTAATGAAGCACAAGATGATTGATCAATGTATGTTAGATCGACACAAGGTGAGAGCGTACCTTGGAACTGTCTTTCTCGCTATCAGACTCTGAGTGGGTTTGCCGATGTTGGGAACCCATGCTGGGTGATCTGTAGACACCATATAAAGTTTATTTTGGGGATTGGTGATTTTTTGCTGTTTTTTTTCCTCTGATGGGATTCGTCAGAGATGACTGTTTAACATTAAAATATGATATCATTGGATTTGTAGGATTTGAAAGTTTGCATGGTGGAAATACGATAAGGAAAGGTTTGCGGTAACACCACGTAATAACTATCTCTAATGAGTTGGGGTGGTTCTGAAAAGAACCGTTGGTTTAACTCAACGTTTCGATCAGCGTGCTCTGATCGTCTTCTAGAGAAAGCATACTGATCGAAACGTCGAGTTAAACCAAAGGCTCTTTTTACATGGTGTTACCGCAAACCTTTCCATATCATTGGATTTATCAAAAAAGGAAATATTGTTTGTTTCTAGTTTTTAATAAACACACAATCAAGCTGAATTTAATAGAAAGTTTTCATAATAAAATTGTCATGTATCGAATACAATAAAACCGGATGATTTTTTCCCTCAACACAGCTGCAAAAAACTTCATAGATATTTTGTTTAGTAGACTGCGTGGAAAGTGTATTAAATAGCTGACATGCATTCCAAAGAACCTCCACAGCAAACGTGTCAGTTATTATTTAAAATAGTTGGTTTTGCCTTTCACATTTCATGTAGAATGACACATTTAAATCTTCTTTTAGTTCTTGGGGTACAAAAAAGTCATTCGATTTTTTACTGGACATTTTAATGCTGTTCATACTTTTTTATAAATACAACTGCGTAGCATTGTACGCTGAAACAAAGTCTCCAAATTCAAAATGTCATTTGACATGAAATGCTTTTCTAGTCATATTAACACAGAACAAATTTCTTGCCCAAACCAACCTGCTCCGAAGCATTGAAAGCGAGCTCCCTTGCCGCTTCAGCTCCTTCTGACATGACTTTAGGAAGGCTGTCACATCGCTATGCTGGTATTCCTCTGCAAGGTCAAAGGCTGTTCGACCCATGTTGTCAATGACATCTAAGGGGGCGTTGTTTGCCACTAACCACTTTGTGCATTCCAGATGGCCACTACAGAGAAAGTATCACAAAATATGCAATCAATAACAACTAATTTAAGTTTTACAATAAACACCATGGAGGCAACGGAGGCATGCATTCTTGCCTTTTCACTTAAGTCATGTAAGTAAGCGTATTTCACAGGTTAGGGCCATTCAGAATAGTTAATGTAAAACAAAACAAACAATGTTTACAAATTGTTTCAACCCACACAACCATCCATCTCAAACTTTGATTTTTCCACATTGAACGGCTTCAAAAATATAATCTATACACTGAAGGAAAGAAAATGCATCATATGAATCAGATATTTTAGATCAAAGGTCTCCTAAATCAATAATTTTCAGTGGATATTCCTGGCTTAATTACTTGTTGTTTTAAGAAAGGAAATTGAGTCCTTAACTCTTGAACAATTTCACAACTGATTTTACGAGAAAGAAGTATAAAACATGTAAATATAAACACTTCAGTAAGCAGAACCATGAAAAACTGTTGTTTCACGCAAAAGTGTTTGCACTGACCTCATGGCAGCCATATGTAACGGTGTCTGTTCATCCACTGTCCGACAGTCCACCATCATTCCCATAGCAGCTAACACTTTGACTACAGAGACGTGGCCATTCATGGCTGCCATATGCATTGCTGTGTAACCCGTAGGTGTCAAGTCGTTAATATTGGCGTCATTCGAAGTGAGGTATTTCACAATGTCTAGCCTTCCGTTTGCTGATGATATGTGGAGTGGTGTCCAGCCCCTTTCGTCTGGTGAGCTACAAAGGTTTTTAACAAAAGGAAGACCACAACTATAATAATGTTCGAATTTCTTTAAATCATCAGTAACTTTTCAGTCCATTTACGGAAATAAACAAATTCATAATTCGATTCAATTTTTAGTATAAGCGTGCGTGTCTATTTATTTTTTATAAAAAGTAACAACTACTGGAAAAACTCCCAAAGTGACAATAGAAAGTGTAAAAACTATAAATATTGTGTTTCTTGTCATAAGCAAAATTAATGTTCATTTTCTCAAAGGTAAAGTTGAGAGTAAAAAAAAGACACAAATTTTGTTTAGCCACTTGCACAAACTGTCCAATACTAAACCATTGACAAAAAAGCTTGAAAGCAAACATAGGGCTGGAGAGCTCAGTTGGTAGATCCCTGGCATGTTAAGTCCCGCCCTAGTAACTTTTCTTTGTATAGTAAGACAGACGTTGAAAATGGATATCTCCAAGACGATCTCTTTACAAGGAATCCTATGTTGTGAACTACTTACTTGATAAATTCTTGATTGTGTTGTACGAGCGTCTTGACCCGTTCTAGGTCACCCTGCTTGCAGCATTGATGGACAGAAGGCCCCATCAGCAATCTCTCCTCTTCTTCTCTTCTCATCTCCTCCTCTTCTTCCCGCCTTTCTTCTTCTGCATCCTTCTGTTGCTCTCTCATCTTCAGAGCAGCCTGTGGATAAACACAAAGGACCATTTTAGTACATCCTCCTTACTCTATGATCCTTCAATGATAGAATTCAAAATCTGGAAAACTTCTAAATCTCAACATCCTTCAACACATTCAACACTTCTGAAGGTCCACTTGTTTCAGGAGGCCTACCATCAATGAGTTATTTATTTCATCTGTGCCTCAGCACCTTTGAGCTAACCTTTGATTGAGGCACTTTAAGAATTCTATATGATTGATTGATTGATTGACAATGACAACTAAGATTTAATAAACCTGGGACCAATTTCACAAAGACTTTAAAAGCATCTTGAATGTGTATCAACCACCACGGCTAAACAAAGTCTGATGTCACAATACAAATCACTAAGGCAACATCAACAACTTGCAATTGTAAGGTAATAAAAAATAACGCTAAGAGATTTAATAGGGCGCCAGCATAAATATTCAAATATAGGGCCACAGTTTTTTAATTATTTTTAAACACACGCTTTTTAAGAATGTCTGTGAGAAATTGACGATTTATTTGTTTGACAAAACTTGATTGTCCGATTAATTTCACGGAAGAAATTGCTTAATTATTTCAAGAAAAAAATGTTTTCGGTGTAAATAGTGACTTAAGGATTTTTGTGAAATGCTCTATTTAAGATTACAAGAAAATCAGCGCTTGATTTCTCATTTCTCTACAGCACTAATAAATTTGTTACAAAATGACACAGGAAAGTATTGATACTCTTTATCCCAGAAGCAACTTCAGCATCCACTGAAAGAAGTTATACAACAAAAAATTCATGAGTTATTTGAAAGTATTTTTGTATCAGGCTTACCTTGAATCCAGTCATGTATTCACTATTTCCTTGATTGTCTTTTGCCCTTGTTGGATCTTGCTGACTAGCCTCCTTGGATTGTGATGTTAGCTCACTATCCGAGTCTGATTTCCTTGCTACACTGCCAGCTTGGGAGAGACTCCCCTGAGATGACTTGACGACACCAGAAACTCCCGTTTGGTCATCGTCTGTTCCCAGCGAGACAGGGTCCACAGGACCGCCTTCCTGTGGGGAGTCTTTCCCACCATTACGGTCCCGGTACCGTCCGCTGTGTATCGACCCACCCCTACTGTTCCCATCAGCTTTACGATCGTCATCAGAGCTCCCTGAGCTATTAGAGCTGCTACCACTACTACTTCCTGAGCTACTACCAGACCCGCTGCTGGATCTACTTCCACTATTGCTGTCACTATCATCATCACTATCGCTATCAGAGTCACTATTTACAGACTTATCGCTTTTCTCAGAGTCTGAGTCCGAGTCGGACTCCGTTCCGGTCGTTGTTACGGGTGTTTTGACCTTCCTGCGAGATTTCTTATCCTTGCTGTGTTTTCTGCTCTTTTTCTGCTTCCGTCGATTCTTAAGGCGGTGACGGGAGGCATTTGACCGGACTGAGGAGGCACGACCTTGGCTAGTGTCGCTGTGGTATGACGTCTTGGATTGGGGTGGGCTGCTGCGGACAAAATGACCATCAAGCTCGGTGATCTGTCGGAGGTGCCGGTCAGTGTCTGTGTAAGTGCTACTGTCTGGGCTCATCTCCACATAATCATTGTTTTCAGTTTCAGATGCAGAGCTAGAGGAGACATCTGTGAAACAAAAAACATACCAATAATGTATTAAAAGCCAATAAGAAGGCAGCCTCTCTGATTACACCCAGAATCTAAAAGATTGATACAAATTACAGAAAGTTAATGAGCAGATGCAGGCAAACAAGATTGAGTTTCCAGTTTACTCAGCCATGATTAAGGGGAGTAAGCAAACTATGAATCATTTTGCTTGAATGAGTTTCAAGTTTACTCACACATAGGGGCGATAGCGAACAATGAACCATTTTGGTTACCTCAGACTCACTTTGCAAATTGCATAAATCAGTTTCTAGATTTACAAAATCCCTTTGATGCTTTAGACTCACTTTACTTGATTGAGTTTCAAGTACTCACCCATGATTATATTAGTGACTGGTATCGTTCTGACTGTTTGTCCATCCTCATCTTGAGCCGAGAGCCAGCGCTCACTGACAAACTCGTACGAGACTGAGTCTCCATACTCACGGATCATTACCTTGTCAAGGAACCAGCCACAACCTGAGGAAATAGCAAGACATCGTATAAATTACTACACGCTTTAAAAAAAGTGTAAACAAAAATACAAAATTTTGTTTTTCCTTAAAGTGGAAGCGAGGATTCCCCCGAGAGTAAGACTTAAGTACTCACCTAGTTCTCTCCTGTCATGGCCAATGCATATGCATTCTATCTTGCCAACCAAGTAGGATTCCACTTTGAATACATCAATCTGAAATAAATCAAATATTTCACTTGAATAAATACAACTTATTACATGCAGTTATAAGGCACTTTAAAATTGTCAAAACATTATAACTTGTTTTTATCCCAGCACTGATGTGTATCAATAACTGCATAACTTTCACAAGTTCTGGTGAAAAATCTGACAGGCAAAACGCTCGCTTTGGATTTGAACCCACAACCTTGTCGTTGCTAGAGCATTGTCTTACCACTTGACCACAAAACTAGCCCAGTGGCTAGAGGCAATTCAAATCCAGTTCAAAAGTCATGGGTTTAAGTGATTTGCCAGTTTTTTTTCTATACAAAACTCAGACAAAGTGCCGAGTATGCAGTGCTTGAAAGACATGTGGGAGTGAAAACAAAAAAATTCCTGATGCAAAACTAACATCTCTTTGAGTTTAAGTCTTAAAACTTCTCAAACTCACCTGTCCCTTCTGAAACTTGACCTTCTTGCCGTCTTTAGTGTCTTTAGATTGCTTGAGCTTGATCTTCCCTGTGTTGCCCTTTTCTCCGTAGAGTGTGACGTGAACATCGGCCCTGGTGCTTGCCCCTAGCCGGTTCCCAGTGTGGATCGAGAGCTCATAGATGGTCCTCTTGCCTGATTTGAGTCGTGGACCGTGCTTCAGGAATTCATAGTCCTCGATGGGTTCGGGTTCTGGTTCTGGGGGTGGAGTTGGTGGTGGGGAAGGGGGTGGTGGGGGCGGGTCAACCTGAAATGGAAATAATGCACTTTGTTTTAATATTTTTTTTTTTAATTGAGTAACACACATAGTAAAAAAAAGGAATACACTTAAAAAAAATGAAAGGTAAAAATTGAAGGTAACAAAACATTTAAAATAAGATAAAAGTAGTACAATGTAAAACATCACAGGAAAATTTAACCATGCCGTGTGACATACAAAATAAAAGGGTCAACATTGATTCCATGGAGGAATTTCTTTGACAGTCATGAGCTCAAATCCAAAAACTCTTGGATTAAATATCATCAAAATTAATTGATATTTGATGTTCCAAAATTGCACTTGAGGGCTGGGATCAAACAAAATGGCATTTTCCCCAAAATGTTCATAAGGACTCTATCTATTGGACAATGAGTAGCTCACAAAAATTAGTTTGACCTTATAGAGCCCCTTTATAAATTGTGTTTGGAAATTGGTACCAAAAGAGACAAGACTGGAATGTGAACATACCTGAACACCCATCTCATTTGGGGGTTCAATCTGACAAGCAACCTCAGGTTGGTGTACTTCAGTCTGCGTCTCCATATTAAAAATGGGTGTGGTCTGGCAGAACACCTCGGGGAACGTCTGAGTACCGATAGTTGGCAACGCTGGGACCGTCTGGGTTGAGACCTCCGGGGGCGGGACTAATGTCTGAGTGCCTGAAGTGACAGGAGGTGGGGCCGTCTGTATGGCCATGTCCGCTTGGTAAGGGTCCGTCATGCTCTCCTCGGTGTTGGCTCGTCTCGTCTGTGTGTCCTTCTCGTTGTCTTGTTTCTCTACGGTCTGGCAACTCATCTCCCGTCCGGTCTGAGTGGTGTTGTCGATGCTATGAAGGACCTCATCTCCTTGGCTGATGGTGTCTCCTTGCTCATCATCCTCCTCCTCTTCTTCTTCCTCCTCTTCATCATCTAGAAAGTCATCCACGCCGACCTTTGACATCTGAATACTGTTAAGGGATGAGTAATTAATCAGTTAGTAAATGATCATACTGAATTACAGCTGTAAAAAACATTTGAAGCATGTTCATCTATGCATGATGCAAGTTTCAAAACAATGGTCATAGTTTTGTATTTCCCCATTCACCCACAAAACCACACTGCCATTGGTAACAAACTCTTACTTTATAATTTTGTCTTTACCCTTTTACCAATTTGTTTTAAGCACTGTTTACTCCATGTTCTGTGAGAAAATCCTCTCACTTTGATAGGATGACGTTTAGGTTGCCACTTCCTCGCTACTTCTCAACTCACGCCACGCAAACAATCACCCCCTGAACATTTCTTGGAATAAGAATGACTTACTTGAGCCACTCTGGAGCTTGATTCCTGCCAGAGCCCTTGACTGGTACCAGGATTCTCATATTATTGTCCATAGAGTCATCAATATCATAATCGTCAGGATCCTGGTCCGACTCTGACGCCTCGTAATGTCTTGGTTTCTGGAAGAAACACAATATGCATACAATTTAAAAACTGTCCACTCATAATAATAATAATAATTCGAGACATTTATACAGTGCCTAATGCAGGAGCCTCTAATGAGATGAAACATTTCAAGCAATTTTGAGTCTTCAAAAGTCCCTTGAAAATCGGAAGAGACTCAGCTTGGCGTATATGAAGAGGTAAATCATTCGATAATGAATGTGCATTGAAGTCAAAGAGTCTTTGTAATAGAATTTAGAAGAAAAGTAGTTTGAGTCAATAGGAATTGGCCAGCAGAACGAACAGGACAAACAGGTATCTAGTGGAGAAGATCAGTTATATGGACAGAAGATAGAACATGTGGCCTAGTGATAGGCATTTGCCATTCGGGCCTGCAGTCTTCCACAATCCTTAGATATCGTGAGGATGAGTTTGGTGGATTTGTTAGGGTTTTTGAATAAAAATAAAAGAAAATTGAGCGTCCTTTATTGATGAGCTCACCTCTAAATGTAGCTTAATCTTCCGTCCAGAGGAATCATATCCATAGCGTGCTGTGCTTGGTGAACTCTTAGCGGCTGACTTGGGTCTGCTCTCCATCGCTGATTTGGGTCGAGGGCGCTCCCCGTACGACGACATTGGGCGCGAGGAGCGGCTTCCGTATGTTGATTTGGGTCTGTCTGGCCTTGTGGGTCTGAACCCATACTCGTCCTGACCACTCGAGATCATAGGAAGACTATTTCCGACTCCACTGTCCTTGTACTATTAAGAACAAAACAAAACAGTTATTAACTTTTTCTACTTTTGTTTTGTCACACTTATACATTTTCAAAACTAACATCAACTTGGCTCTCCTTTTGTGAATGAAGACTTTGGCATCTACCGCATTCAACAATACTGATCTATTGCAATATGCAATCACAGAGACTGAAAGCCTGGAGTAGATAGCAGAACACGAGGGGCGATCCAGTGCAGTTGTGTCTATTTTTTGGCAACCAGGGTTGCCAAAAATTAGGCAGGTCTGTCAAAAGTTACACTTTACAATAATTACTATCTTATATCTGAGTGTAGATTAAGAACAAAATATATTACCCTTCCAGATTGACTACGTCCATTCCTCTTCTGCTCCAATGGAATAGTTTCCTGTAAAAAGACAATGAAGGAATTTTGATAATAGGCATGAAACCTTTCTCAGGCATCTGAAAGCACACAATTTTATGCAACAAGGGGTAAATTTTTCTTTCATTATTTTGTTGCAACTTCAACAAGCAATTGAACCCAAAATTTCACAGTGTTATTTTATGCATATTGTTGGGGTACAGTAGGAGAGGACTGGTCTTTGACTATTACCAAAAGTGTACCCCACCTTAAACCCCATGAACATTGTGAATAGTGAGTCCACAGACCCTGAATACTTATAACTGTTTTCTTTCTTTCAAGAAAGACTCTGCTAGGGTCGAAACGTCAGGCCATTAACTATTTTGTGCTTTCGTTATTTAAACATTTTTTTTTCAAGTTGATGTGCAAATGGAAATAAACCCAGCATTAACAAACTTACTGTGGCTACAAGAAGCTTAGTAGCAGCATTGACAAGTCTCTCCGTCTCTCCTCTAGATAGCTGTGGACCGTGACGAGATCTCAGTAAGAGAGGACCTCCGCGGAAGTTACCCTTCCTACAAAAAATAAAAACAAATTTTGATTAACAATTGTGAAGAAAAAGTCAAGAAATAGCAATTGAAGAAGCCCCAAATTCAACCCTAGAAGCAGACATGCAAATTTCTAATTGCAAAACAAGAGAGGAAATGGCAGATAAAACTTTTGTACAGTGTTTATCAGTTTTCTATGGCACTGTTTTAAAAAGAAAGAGATGAAATCAGCTGATCAGCTGAAAAGTTGCATGCCTGTTTAAGCCTGATGACATACAAATAACCCTTACAAAACATAAACATGTATTTATGTTGTTTTCAACAGATTTGATGAAATTTCCAAAGAAATATTGAATGGAGTGGAGTGTTGATTGAACACTAAAAAGTAAGATTTAAAAAAACAAATCAATATTTTTTTAATGCAACTTCCAGATCGCATCGGACGTCTGTCCTTGCCAAAATTTCTACCAAAAACCATCAATGAAGTTTATACCAATTTGATATTTGGGTACAAGAAACCAATTTCAGCAATTCGTAATTTCACAAAAAAAAGACAGGAAATAATGAAACTCAGACTAAGAAAGCAGCAACAGTGAAGATTGGATTACCTTTTCTTCGGGGGTGGTTTTGCTCTCACTATGTTGGTATAAGGGCTCTGAAAAAATAAAGTAAAATACATTAGTGATAGATTCAGGATGTTTCAACAAACAATGTAGAAAGTTTGAATAAGATCAAAAAGACTTTTCTATACTATTGTAGAGTAAGTTGTTAATTTTGAAAAGCTTGCATGGTATACTTACAGTGAAATGTGATTTTGACATGTAGGCGTCAACATCTCTCCTGTAGAGTAAAACAAGAGAGGGAATTAGAAATACCATCCAGTGAATGTATAACAAATAAACTGAAATAGTATGCTAGATGACAACGACAGGTGCTGATCGAGGGTTTTTAAAAAAAATACAGTAAATTGTTGTAAGTGGTTACAATGTACTATGCTGCCCTCACCTGACTTTGGATTCACGTTCATCCTGGCTGGTCCTTGGATTCATCTGAGCCAGGTGTTTCTTCACTTCGGCATTGCGGAAATAATGCTTGAGGGCTCGATCATGAAGACCATCATATAGTAACGTAGGTCTCTGTTTAATGGAAAAATGCATACAATAAAACTTTATAAAAATCCAAACACTTGGCGAAGTGTCATTTATGCTACCTATTTTATTATGATAGATCTATCATTAAATACCCCTGATATGTCTGAATATCAAATGCTGTCCGTCTCATCTGGGCCACACAACTGGAACCCTTGGTAGAGAATGTGTCTTGAGGGTTTGTGTGAGAGGGGAAAACATAGGAATGAATGGGGGACAGAATCTCCAGCCACACCTAACAATCCAGACAATAATTGACTTACAGGTTTGAGTGTAGGGTAGTGTCTCTGGGGCTTGTCAGGTCCTGATAGGTCAAAGGCGTCTTCCAATCGCTTCACTTCCATGTAGTATTTTCTGTGTATAGCATGACAAAGATACAATTCAATTTCTCATTATATATTCTTAATACACAATTTTCTATCAACCCTTTTAATGGTGCTGCTTCCACAGTCTGTGTTTTACTCAATATTTCACCAGCTTGTTACAATTTTCATACAAACTTCGTATTACATCCCAAGAAAATGAAGGGGGCTAAAACAGGGTTGCGACAGTGAAAATCTTAATTATACTGCCTGAAAAGTAGTCATCTAAAACAAAAAAGCCCTGAATTTCAGGATATTGTATTTAAAATGGACCACTCTCTCTCTCTTATCACCACAAATTGAACAGTTGAGTTGTTGGTCAATGTTAGGCCTTTCCCCTTGCACTGCATATTTGTGTGGGCAAGTGAAGGTCCTAAAACAAAATTCTTATATCAGGATAAATCCTGACCAATCACTCCAGAGACACCAAAATAGCCATTCTCCGTCAACGGCAAGAGAATCAGCATTATGATAATTGCACTTGTGAATCAAACAATGTAAAGGGTCCAAAAACACCTGCTGGTAAGTGCAATCTGAAGAGGCACTTTGTTCTGACCCTTGATTGCTTTTCAATTACACAGCAGATGGACGTAAACTCAACCAACACTTCAGCCTTTAAAAAATACCAAACAAGCACAACAGCATTACTGCATTCACTTTGACTGATGGTAAAACCTCTCAAGCGTTCTCAGAAATACTGTCATGGAGGTTATGATTTGAAATGTTTACAAGAGTGAGACATACAGTAGAACCACAATATCTAAGAAGTTTTGCAAAAATCTTGTTTAAAATTACAAACACAATTTCTAACAAAACAAAAAAAACTTTTGCATTTTAAGCTACGAGTAAACAAGCAGAAATCGCTACACAAATCACCACTCTTGTTAAGCCTGTTCATAGCTAGCATTAAGAAGACAACGTCATTGACCATTCTGAGCATGCATTGCCATGGAAACCGTTTCATACTTGATAAGATGCTATGCAAAAGTATATATTAGTTTAAAGTATAATCCTGCTCTGGATAGAATCATGACATCTGCAGATTTCAGAAACCTTTTAGTTGTTTTTCAAAACACATAACAAAATAAGTTGAAAGGGAAGCTTTATGTCTGGTTGAGCCTGAGTGGTCCAACAATTTAGGATTGTAGTCAAAGGTGTTCGATTAACGGCACAATAAATTTAAATGCTGGTGTAAAATCATACACGTTAACACTAAGTGGATATTCCAGCATGTGTCATGCCAGAATTCTGTTCAATATTTGCTGATATGGGAAATGGAGTTGATTATCAAAAACCTGTCGAGACCAAAGACTAGTGTGTGCTTTGACGCCAAAACAGCTGTGGGTACTGAGAAACAAATTGAGTTTTGGGAAAAGGGTTTTTGAATGAAATGTACGTAACCATTATTGCTGCCTGAAGACCAGAAAATAGCGAACTATATCAATAAAAAAAAACATGTGACTCCTACTTTTCCACAAAAAGAGTTCTGGGCAGAAGTTCATGGCTCTGCTGATACTGTATGCAAAGAATCGGCACTTACAGAAGCAGGGAATTCCGCACTTACGTCAAGCGTATTTCACAGGTTAGCAGGAATGTTAGCGCTTATGTACTCCAAGTTACTAGGCATTCTACACTTACACAAATTCAGAGCTTGCCGTGCAAGCAAAGAATTGTGATTGTAAGCGCAGAATTCGGCAGTAAGCTGGGTTCTTTTGGTTACATAAACCCACACTCTTCTGTTCAGAACTCCAGAGCTATAGCCCAGTGCACTATAACCGCTTAGCCACATCACACCAATACACTTTTAACCTTAGACCTATACCAGTAGTAAACAAGCCTAAGAACAAATCAAATGGTAGTTATCAACGGTACCCATTATCAACAACAAACTGTATTTACAAAGGCATGTTGGAAACCAGTCCAATAAAGAAACCGCACATTTGACCTGGCAAAACAAATACAGCAATTCATGGTTGCTACAATACTTACAAATTGTACAAGAAATGCATGCATTTTATTTACATTGAAGTGAAGACCAATGACATATACACATGTACATTACAGTACATTAGAAAAAGGAGTACAGCGTCATAGTGGAGACCAGACAACTCGTCCGTCGGACAACTCGTCCGTTCGGACAACTCGACGATTCGGACAACTCGACGGATGATTTATTCAACCGTCAGACAACTCGACTTGGGGTCAAGACAAGTCGACGGATGGCCGTGATGGGGGCTCACCGCGGGGCGGGAGGGGTAAATAGCGGCCTGGGGGTGGGGGATGTACTGACTAGTGACTAGACAATGACGCACAGGCGTTCCCCCCAAGTATATTATAGTGGGTGGGTTTAATATCCTGGAAAACGAACAATTGATACGTTTTTTTATTTTTTACCATGACCCCGCATTTTCACGTATACCATACATGATCGAGTTGTTATTGTTGGTGGTAATAGAGTAAATAAAAGTAAATCTTCTAGAATGTTTTAATTATTTAATGTTTAAATTGTTTTTTTTTTAACCTGTTATTTTGAATAAATTGAAGACAACTGCTAGCTGGCTACACTACAGTCATAGTCTGTTTTTTACAAAAAGTCTTGAGATAGTCACTAACAGATGTTTCTGCAAGTATGGCTTCACTGGGACAGCACACTTTCTTGTGGTAAATAATAATTGATACATAATAACGATAAATTATAGAATCGCAGGAATTATACAGGAAAGTTAGTGTAAACATGACAGTAACGGAGGTCGGCCGCTCAACCATCGACTTGTCTTGGCCATCCGTCGAGTTGTCTCAAAGTCAAGTTGTCTGAACCGTCGAGTTTTCCGAACCTACGAGTTGTGCGACGGACGAGTTGTCTGACATTCGTCATAGTAGTACTGCAGAGAGCAACTTGCTCTATGGTCTAGGAAAAAACAAATTTATAAAAACCTGGCAATCGCCAAAACAAGAAAGACTCATTCATGTCAGTGAAATACAAAATGACTTAAGTAAATAAAAAGAAGTATTGAAGTTCAGACATAATTACATTTTATATTCTACGTGTATAACTGGACGTCATAACAAACCCTGAAATTGACATCAAAATAACCATGCACTTGTTTTTATATTATCAAATAAATAATGGTTACTATAAATTTAATTAATCTTGACTTACAACTTCTTTGCAGTGCTCTTGATAACGTCTTGAGACGACGACATTTTGGCTGACTGTTTATCGACTTCACACTTTCGAGAATATTTTTGGAATCAAAACATAATAATTATCGACTAAGCCCGGGTAGTCAGTAGTCAGTCGTGCGACAAAGTCTGTGTGTACGTAAAGAGATAACACTGAGTATCCGAGTGATTTATTCACTATGTGGGATAAATACAAGCTATTGTATTATTTAGCGTTTAGACGACGTCAACAACATTAAACAGCCACGCTTGGTTTTTCCCGTAGTCAAGGCCTTTTCACGTCTAATCAAACAGGTGTGCTCATCCGCCCACATAAACAATATAGACCGCGCAATATTACGTTTATACATCAAATAATATAAACTTATCACTGTCAACCCCTTTAGATTCATTAAATATTACAAAGTGTATCATAATGACTGTATTTATTAATTTTAAATTTACTTTATGTATGGTGACATCACAAAACCAATTAATTATGCAAATAATGTATTGATATGAAACACCGCACTTCTTCGTGAGCACGGAACTAGTCGAAAATGAATAGGGCAACAGAGGGCGCTATACACTTTTAGCGGGCCGGTATTTTTGAACAACTTCATATTACATGTATTGGTTATTGCTTTTAAACTTGGTTTGTGGTGGGTTCAAATCTGACTGAGTGATTGCCCTTTTTTTTCCACAGAACTCGGGAAAGTACCGGGTATACTATACCATGCTACCTGCATGACTATACATACTTAATAGACATCAGTGCAACTTAATGGTTTTTAAAAGTTTCCACAAATTGTTCAATCAAATTAGCAACTGTGAAATCCTAACAAAATATCGAGTCAAAATTAACTACCACAACTTGAACTTCCATGTTCAATTGATGTGACGCTGAACACCACTTTGGTTTATTCTTACAAAATGCAAGCACATATCTCTAGGTGAAGAATTGCATTTACGGATAATTAAATAAAATTAATTTGCTAACAAGTTGACAGATGACGCACTTTTAATTGTAAAAAAAAACAAGAAGTAAAGAATAAAAAATAACTATAAGATAAGTGACACGATAATATGGTCACCTACCTGGATGTGGGTTCGAATCTTGGTCATGACACTGATGCCAAACGCTAAACTATAATTGCTCCTCTTTACCCAGGAGTAAACGGGTACATGTGAGGGATGGTTCTTGCGGGTTGATTTAGCTTGGGGTGCACTACATATTGGGTGGCACAGGATGTACCCTCCCAAGAGAGCTGAAATGGCCCAGTTGGAGTGTCATGAGGGTCACTGAGAGGTGGATTTGAGTTTTATATAAGAAGCCACTATATATGAACTTTATACAAGTGTTTAGACTGCAAATAAAACTTTCAACAACTACGTTATCATTATTAATTTCTAGCAAGGATGCCCCAAACTCAGGGAAACCTGTATCTTGCAATGAACCAGGTAAACCCCTACTCTTCCATGATAAGTATTCTGGGGTCTTTTACAAGCGCTTTCTTAGTACGTGAGACCTACAGCAGTTAAGTCCCAAGTAGCTTGCACAACGAAAGAAGCATTGCAACCAGCTTGGCTAAGATTCGAACACACTGCGAATGACAGAGCTTGAACACAGTGTAATAGACCACTCATCCACAACATCTATAAACATCTATGCTCAACTTTTTTAGTGTTCGCCCCTCTGAAAACTTGCCGAAATAAAAGTTTAAAACAAATATTCATTGAAAGACGTTTGGACTGGATCTAGTGTAAAATTTGACACTGGAATGTGCATCAACAATGTTTACTCGACTAATTATCAAATCCAGACTATCTACGAGTGTACTATTTGTATTAAAATGTACCGAGTTACATTTACAAAGTTACAAAAATAAGTTCAAAATTTGTCCATCCATTCCATTAGCTCAATGGAAAATACAGAGTTCTGCTGAAAATCTGGAATTGAGCGGAGAGTATTCAAAGAGTTGATTATGTCCCTTTTTGTAAGTAGGGGTACCCCTCCCTTTTAATAATATTTCAACACAATATCAGAAATAAGTTCTCCCGAAGCACGGCTTGGGAAAGTTCATGTTGTATCATTGTTTGTTTGCTTGTTTGTTTAGATGATCTTCCTGTCAAGGGAACTCGACAAACTCCCACAAGGAGATATAAACACCGAGCTGACAACAACGAATCTCTCTCATACAAACATTGGTTTAACGTCTATGATTATGAATTGCACAAATCAAGAAATTGTGATTCAGTAACTAGACGACAATACTTATTCTAGTCATTGTGAAATCAGCGCTTAGCTTGGGGAACTGAACCCATTGCAAGTCCTGCAGTTTAACTACTTGAGAACAGTGACCTCATTTTGAGTAAAGACAATGTGTAAAGACAACATCCAAATTGATGGCAAACTCACCGCAATAATTTTAATAAAAAGAGGGAAAAACACAGACAAAAATAGTGCGAAGTTCAGAAATTGAAAAGACAAACTATTGATAATTCTGTATGGCCCGAAAAGGACATCCTGTTTTATGCTATATTATAACCAAATAATAAACAACATTATTACAATAAAGTGGACATGGCTTGTTAGCTCAGTTGGTAGAGCACTCATACGGTATTTCAAAAAACACTGGTTTGAGTCCAGCAATTAACCAGTCTGTCTTTGATCGCCTTCAGTTTTTGATCGCCTTCAGTTTATATTACATCTGACCTATGCAAGTAATCTTTGGGAATTTGTGTCAATTAATTTTATAAAAGATATTATTTGAAAATCTTTAAAAGTACATGTCAATAAAGAGGAAGCGTCAGCTTAACAATGAGAGGCTTTTCCACTGTCCTTTTTCAAAGTTCTCGCCAGTAGTTGCGCCTGCTCAGATTGCGCGCACTACTGAGCATGTGCAGACATAATCAAAGCCACAAAAATGACAGCTATGTCTGATGCCGCCAGCGTCTACAAAGTCGTCCATTATGATGCATGGCAACTTATTGGTACAATTAAGTGCACACACACCAACATTTGCAAACTACAAATGTATAATTAGAGAAATTGCATCAAAAATGCATCAGTACAAAAGTCACTAATAAGAAGTTGTTATTTCTGGTAAAAACAGAGAGTCGCTTGTGTTTTATTATGTTACCAAGGCTTGGTAATGCCAGAAATGCATTGTACGTGAAAAATATGGAGGCTTTTACAAGTGTAATTTGAGGATACATTTAATAGAAAATAGATTCAAAACAAACTATTGTTCGAGAGAGATGCTTAGGTTTTTCCCAAACAAACTACTTGTTCATGTTTTGTTAAACATTATATTAGACAAAAAAATAAAAAATAAAAAATAAATAATTTGTCCTGACACTCCCCCTACAGTACCCCCCCCCCCCCCCAAAAAAAAAACACACCATCCCTGTACCATGTCTACAAGAATTATATAAAGAAAAATATATCCTGACCAAGAAATTCAGGTGATTTTTGTTGCTACCCAAATATATGTTTTTGTGTTCTGATCAGACTGGGGAAGGGGGTTGTTTAATTTATTCCACAAAAATAAGTGACCACCAGTGTATGCTCAATGCAGTAAAAATTACCATCAAATCTTAAATACTAAATAAAAATAAAATAAAAAATACATACTTTAAACGGCTGCAAAATAACACTACTCTCAAATTCCAGCAAAGTTGCACATTTATTTTTTAGTATGTTCATTGCATTAACCAATACTATAACAATTTACAATATTTACAGAAGTGTTTGGGAAGAATATAATAAAGTTAATTGTTACATCTCCTAGGCAATACGCCACAAATTGTATAAAAGTTCACTCAAAAGGGGAGGGGGCGGGGGGGGGGGGATGTAATATTCCCAACAAAACATTTCACTTCTAAGTGACGACAACAATAAATTGTGATCAAATCCCATGAAATGAGTCTTTTTGAGATATGGCGGACACAATGCTACAACACTATGAGGTTTGGGTAAATTTGTGCATATTGACTATAGAAATAGAACTTGTGTTATTCAGTGAAGTGTGCATTTTTTTTGGGGGGGACGCGGCGTTTACACATTAACCTATTGACGATCAACGCTCATGGTGAGCGTGGCATCAGTCGCCAGGTGTGACCCCCTGATCCAACCGCCATACCTCAAAAAGGCTTGTTTATCTATGGTGTAAACATGATTAGCATTACTGCCAGGGGTCAATGCTTTGTTACCAATCTGTTCACAGTCTGCTGCACCTCACAATTTAAAAATGTCCTCCTCCAAGGCATTTGTCTAGTCTAATTATGGAAGATTTTAAATTTGTTTAACCTAATTAAAACAGAATCATAAAATAAATTTCAGTTTTTCGCATTTAAATACACAGAATATTTATAACCTCATTCATAAAGTTGGTAAAAAAAGACAGTAGCCTGTTTTCTTTAAAAAGGCACCAATAACAAGAAAGTGTTTATTCTACTGTTTACTTAATTAATTTGTTTCCTATCACAGAAAAAAAAGTTCATTTAAAAAAGTTCATGTTACAGTTAATATTGTGCACCAAAATTCAGTCTGCAATTAGTTTTAGTTTATAAATTATGTGTGAGCTGGTAAAATATACAGGCACGTTAAACTGCATCAAATCTAAAGCTTCATACAAATAGCTAGCCAAGATTACACCAGCTTTTTAAACATTACCAATTAGCAAATAAAGTAACGTTTGAACTTTCTGTAATGAACAAAACTGTTACATGAGCAAAATGAGTTAAATTATTATTATTTTAAACCTAAGATATTTGGTTAATTATAAAGTTCATTGACAAATATTGTCCTGTAATTCTCTTGCACAATATTTTGAGCAAGAAACCTACTTGTTATAATAAAAATTGGTATAAAAGTGTTTGGAGTGGATAGTATCTGTGACTTTGCAGGGCAAGATTTGTTTGCAAGTTTATTTGGCAAAGTCACAAAACTACTGTATGTCGACAGGCGAAGAGTGAGTCAATGAGTGCGCATGCTTAAGTGGTAACCTGCAAACCTCTCATTCAAGAAAGGTGTATACTAAGGTTAAGTGACTGGTAAGCAGCAAGTATCTTCTATCGACATTGTTGGCTTTTAACAAACCTCAGAACATGTTTTTAACCAAAAAAGTTCACACCCAAGCGCAAGTTTAGCGGGTTCAAAGTTTCTGAACTCAGAAACTCAAAAGCAAATTTGTCAACGATGGCACTGGGCACCAGTGAACTCTGCTCACCACAAACTGACAACCTTAACATGCTTCCTGTCATTGGTAACCCACTTAGCCTTTGCCAAAATCAAACAGATGGCAGTTGGTTTTCAAAATGTTTCTCACAAATTTATTTTGCAGTTGCTTTTTCAAACAAAGTTTTGCAAATCAGAAAATAAAAGTTGTTCATACAACTGGGCTACTATCATGATAAGCAAAACTTGTGAACGGGTAACTTAAGCTAAAACTTACAAACCTTTGATTCAAAATATTTGATTTGACTCGTATGACGTTTCCAATGTGTCACAAAATACTTGCACCACTAAGAAACGATCCTTTAACCAGAATTTATGAGAAGACTATCTGTGAGATGCTCCCTTATATAAAAAATCCGCCACATTTTAACGAAATGTTTACAAATTTTAAGGGAGCCAAATGCAGCATCAGCAGACGTCCTATCAGAGATTAAAATTAAATGGTGTGGTGATACTCAACGTGATACTGTGAGGAAGGTTACCAGCAGTGCAGGGAACCAGGGAGAAGCGTTGTTCTATACAAGGCTACCTGAGCTGAGACGAGCTTGTGCCTGGCGTTGACGATTTTCAGGATTGCGACGTTGATTATCACGACTCATTGCCAAGGTGTACTGTCAAGTCAAACAATATAGAATTCAAAGTTAGTTAAAATATTGGTTACTCAATGTAAGAAACAGCCTCAATACTATATGGACAGGTTTGCGGTAACACCATGTACTGACTATCTCTAATGAGTTGGGGTGGTTCTGAAAAGAACCGTTGGTTTCAACTCGACGTATTTCCACCATGCAAAGTTTCAAATCCTACTTAGCCTCAATACTCAAACATCAACTGGTCAGGGCCCAATTTCATGGTTCTGCTTACCTAAGCAAAGAATCAGTGCTTATGGAAGCAGGAAATTTTGAGCTTAACGTCGAGCATATTTCACTCCATAATTTCATATAAATGTGAGACTCCACATTACTAGGCATTGTTTGCTTACACAACTAGCGAGGTAAGCGAGAATGGTAATCACAAGTTCTGGTGGTTAAGTCACCGTAGTGTGTGTTCGAATCCCGATGTCGTCGAGCAAGTAACTGCTTCCCTTCACCCAGGGGTATCAATAGGTATCTGTGAGGGTAGAGGTTGATACTGTGTATGAAGAAGCCTTTGGAGCACAATGGCGGCTCAGGGCTGTATGTATACTACCCAGGGAGTTGAGAAAGATTACTGCCATTGGCCAAATGACTATGGCACTAATGTAAAACGCAAACCAAATAAACAATGATGGTAAGTACTTACGGATGGGGGCGGGGAGTCATAGCCTCCTGGGCTGACGGGTGGTTGGTTGTTGGAAGTTGAAGCAGCTCCTCTACCACTACTGGTCACTCCTCCACGCTGGGACACTGACCAGCCCTGAGCTGTGCTCGGCCCTGGATCATGACTAGTGGAAGGACAACACAAGAAAATGCAAGTAAGTATTGCGGACTTTCAATTCATTTATTAATTCTGGGGCCAACTTCATGGAGCTTTAAAAAAAAGCTAAGCAAAACAAAATATGCTTTCCACAATAACAAGGTTACCAACCAAAAATAACATGTCACATGTACAATTTGTGACTGGTATCCTTCTCATTATTGCTAAGCATGGATTTTTTTAGCCGTACTTTCTGCTTCAGCAGCTCTATTAAAATTGGGCCCTGGCTGTGAAGCCAATGACTCTCAGAAAAGCAATTTACTATATAGAGAGAAAACGAAGAAGGAAGTTTCACTTTTAGATGTGGGAGGCATACCCCAGAGAAATATTCCAGGGAAAACCCACACAGCTGTGCCCCCGGCATGATTTGAACGGGGGTCCAGGAGGTGGAAGGCGAGGAAAGATACCACTTCGCCAGCTTCAGCTACTCAACTGAAAGAGCATACAATGGAGATGCAAAGTCAATAGGAGACTTTCCAACGCTAGGTGGCAGCAGACATACCGGGTAAATTTCCATTGTTTACGTAGTTCTGAACATGCGCATAATTCTGAGAACAATGGATTTACCCGGTAAGTCTGCTGCCCTCTATCGTCCCAGAAAGTCTCCCATTACTGGAACACTAAGAGAGCTTGGTCATACTGTACTTTACTACAGACCCCTTGCACAATGCACCTACTACCCCCTACACGCACCCATCCTGTCCACTTTTATATTTTCTGGTTTGCAAACAAAGGCAGGATACCAATCACTGATTGTACATGTCACCTGGTAACCGTATTGTGGTGAACTACTTTTTTGTGCTTAGGCAGCTCAATGAAATTTGACCCAGATCCTTCTGAGTACATCCTTAAGGGTAACATACTAGCTCAATGGAAATCCTAACGGGCTTCTGGTAAACGTCACGTCCAAACTGCATGAATGGTAATTTGCGGTGGAATAATGTCACACTGACTAACATTATGGGGAATTTGAGCAGATGAATGCAAAAGTAGCATGATGTCAATTTGCCACACTACACTGGAAAATGATAACAGCTTTGAACATGCTTGGGGTCAAATCTATTGAGGCCATCCCAACACATTTTCTTGCCTC
Source organism: Asterias rubens (assembly GCF_902459465.1). Classification (NCBI taxonomy): domain Eukaryota; kingdom Metazoa; phylum Echinodermata; class Asteroidea; order Forcipulatida; family Asteriidae; genus Asterias; species Asterias rubens. The sequence goes on along the minus strand of NC_047068.1, from coordinate 14,542,162 downwards.
TCAGAAACACAGATTTCAATTGTGAGTACAAACAATTTTTGTGATGCCATTATTGGTACTGTGAGTGCTAACAACTATCAAAACTATGATGGGTAAAATAACATGCATTGCATTTACACTTCAAAGTCACTTCAAAGGTCACTTCAACCTGCAAGAAGTTTGCCAACTTGGGGAAAAAATGGCACGGTGACCTCCCTCTTTTTTAAAAGTCTGAAGACAGGTCTCTAGTCTTCAAGCAGTATAGACTCAACATTTTTTACGTAATGATCATTTTCTGAAATGGTTGATAAGTTTTGATCTCTAAAATGACGAGTGACTTTGTACAAAGATCATAAATGGCAGAAAACATACAATCTGATTTGGAAAAACTTGTTATAACTTGAAACCACAGACCCACAAGTTGATAGCTCTTAGATCATGATTTCAACTGACAGTAACAGAGAATGGTACAAGAAGTAACCCAAAAGGGCAGGGGGCACCAAGGCGTTTTTCTCCTTGGTAAAGGGCATCTCTATGAGGAAATTGTAAAGTTTCTATAGGAAAATTTTCAGGGGCATCCAGGCAAAGACCAGAGGCAATGAAGGCAGGTGTCTCAATTACCCCCATGAAGTATCAAGCCCAGTGAATCAAAACTCTTCACACTAACACACTTGTAAAGTACAATAATAAGGAAATGATTTCATTTCAATGTACACAACTTGATGCCAAGCCAAAAAACAGACAGGTCAAATACAGTGTTAAACATGAACCGTGTTATCATATCCTTTGTATTATAAGCTGTTGATAGATAAACATGTTGATAGGAGTCTATGATTTAACTGCAACCAACTGGCCATGCTCAGTGTGCATTTCATGCAAATATGACTCGTAGAAAAACCTGAAATGATCCTAGTCTTTAGTAAAATACAGCGTTGTGACACAGCATTTGGTGAAGCAGTTGGTGAAACAGACGATGACATCCAAACTAAATGAGAACAGTTGCGGTCTGGTTACTGACCCTTCACAGGTGACAGACACCAGTCCACTATTCCCATAGCCCTATTTCATACAGCAGTAATTCAAGACATGCACCTTAAAGAATACGGCCAACATTGACCTGGGCCCAATTTTTATAGAGCTGCTTACAAATTTTGTGCTTAGCAGAAATTAGCAGGATACCAATCAAAAATTGTGCATCTGACATTGTATTTTGGATGGTAACCTTATTCTACTACGCATATTTTTTGTTGTACTTAGGTACACCTGTGCTTAAGCAGCTCTATGAAATTGGGCCCAGTATCTCCACTATTGTGTGTGACCCAACACTTGAAATAAACTGTGAAAGGTGTAAAGTAATTATACAGTATTGACAATAGTTGCAGACAGTGTTTATGTTTTGTGTGATCAACCATTGATACATGAAATAATAACACTGTGAAATTTTGGGCATAATCCATTCTTTGAGTCACGAGAAAATAGTGAAAAACCATGCAAAATGTTTAGCATGTAAACACATTGTCATTAATTTTGGTGATAACAACAAAATAACAGTTTCTTCACCGAAACCCAAAATTTGGGACTCACAAGTCAAAACAAATTTCTTAAACCTCAATTTCTCACAAACTACATGTAAAGCAATTCAGGCAAAAAATTATTTAAAGGGAAAGTTTTCACCATGACCATCTTCTCTACCATGTAACTTGTGTGCAAATAATATGTGAACAAATATATTTCCCATCTAACCAATGTTGTGCACATGCTTAAAGCACTTCATTTGTAAGAAAGATTTTACAGGTCACAGGTACAGTGCTTTTAGAAATACACACCCACACACCCAGTGTTTCCCCCTCACCAAAGACCTGACTCAAGAGTCAAGAGGCCTGGGAGAATATCATGCAGTATGAGTAGAATTCCAAAGTGAGGAGCCAGATTTTGAGATTTCTTTATCCTTAACCAGCAACAGGTTATTAGACTAGCCGTAATGGTCATTATACAGAGCTTACTACGAAAATCATTCATTCTACAGTTTGGATGTTTTTTTGTCTCATGTTGTCTTTATTGGTATGAGCATGGTATGAGGTATACCTCATCACTCAGCATAACTGAAACTCATTTATGGGACTCCAAGTCAACATTTGAAATTCTTTTTGTTTTTGGACTACAAACAAAACTGGAACCTACAGACTCCACATCAATAATGTGCTAAACAAGCAGGTGCTCAAGCATGGCGGCATGTTTAGAGCAACATTGATGCATGGTGTTGAGGGGTAAGGAGCCATCAAGGTGAGGGGGGCGGGGGACCCAACTTACCCATCCTGAAGAAAAGTGAATACATTCCTGGCATCACTTGGTTTGGGTGATCGAGTTTGGGGTCTGAAAGTGGTAGAGTTTCAAGTTGGATTGACGTGCTTTAGTAACTTTTTCAGAGGAAAAAACTTTAAAAACCCCGGTCTTTAAGAGAATATCTTCAAGACGAGCTTTTAGCTACATGCAAAGTGTCTTTGAAGTTATTTCATTTATGGGGTGTCAACAACAAATTGACTAGGATGAGGTTCGGAATTAACATGTCGTGTCAGACCTCTACCAAAAGAACTCTTTGATTGCAGTCTCCCTATTGTGCCAATATCTTTGTTTCAGGAGAGTACAAAAGCAGTCTTGTAGAAGCGTACAAGTGGTATTGAAGTATTGTGCTTTGAACTTTATTTTTGCAACTCAGTAACTTGTTGTAAGAAAATGTTTGAAAATCTGTGACAGGTTCAAAGTTCATTAAGTTAAGCTTGTCTTTATGGCATTTTATCCTTGATGAAAATAACACAAAATCAACAATGTCCTACAACAATGCTCTAAAAGATTTTATACAAAACGAATACAGAGGGGTCTGCTTTCTTCATTCATGACACCAAAATGGAGAAGTACAATACAAGTATTTACAGGAGTTTAAAAAAAAAAAAAAAAACATCTTCAAACCTGTAGCCGTGAAGAGAACTGGATAACGATACCGGTCGGGCGCGATGATCCGACGGGATAGGTGGCGGAGTTTCGTTGACTACTGCCCTCGTGGGCTCAACATTTCTACGATAGCGCTCCAAGGTGGCAGTTGGGTTGTCCGGCGGCAAAAATGGATCTTGCTGATCAACAGCGTAACCTATTTTTCTGTGATTACGGAAACAAAAACAACAACACGATTTAGTCAGCAAAATTACAATCGCTGATTCTGGTAAATGTACTATCATAATTTTCTTTTGTGGAATCAGGATAAATAAGGCTGGAAGGTTTGAATGGTGGAAGGATGATAGACGTGAGAACATTTGGGGTGACACCATGTAGATAAATCTCCACAGCAGACTGGCGGAGTATACTGTTATAAAAATGTTGAGTCCTCCGGTTCTTCTTAGAACCACCAATCACTCAAAAGAGATTTATCTACACGGTGTCACCGCAAATTTTCTTACTTCTGCTGAAATGAGGATGTTTGTTAAATCTCAAAAATGCTACCACCTTTTCAAGGAAATTTTCACAGGTTAGTTTTATTGCATGTTTCTACATTTATAATAAAAAAATAAAACATATACATTCCCTTTAAAGCCCTATTGAATGAAAAATGAGAGAATGAAAAAAAGGGACCACCAACCTTCTCTGCATTTTGCTAACATAGCTGATTGAACACACTAGAATCAGTGTGAACAGTAAGCCTGATAAAACTGCACTCAGTAACATGAATGTCACCCCAATCCTGAGAGGAGAAGGAACAAAATAAATAAAAATAAGCACTTAAATTTTTTGTTTATGCAAGTCGCAAGACAAATAAGGCCTGACGGCCACTTCATGGTGTGGGGTACAATCAACTATTTTTCCAGGGGCTGTGTGCCACCTACTTCATGGGCTGAAACAGGGAGGGTTACCCCTTTAAAAGTCCATAATGGATCTAGACTTAGGTATCAGCCATCCGAAGCCTAGCTGGTAGAGCAGAGAACTGTAGAACGAGAGTATATATTTTTTCTTTCAGATTTCTTTCGAAGTGAGGAATATTTTGAAAGTGGGGAATATTTGAAAGTACAGAGGTTACAATTGTTTGGTCACAGGCTACTAAGGTGAGATTTGAACCCACCCCACTCCCTCTCAACAGCAGGGTCCAATTTGATAAAGCTATTGAGCACACAAATCTTCAAGCAGTAAGCAGAGACATGCAATTGGTTGCTGATGGAGCTTAGCATAGTAAGTCACCAGCCGTCGATTTCACCAAACTCTTCCTAAGTTAGGATTAATCTTAGGACTTAGGACGAGTAAAGTTCCGTATCCAAAGACGTAGGACGCATTGCTCGTCCTAGCTCGAGATAGGATTAATCCTAGCGTTTCGTGAAATCGGCTGCAGATCGAAACAAGCTAACCGATGACTTCACAATGACTAGAAGAAGTATTGCCGTCTAGTTTCTGAATTACAATTTCTGGATTTGTGCAATTCATAACCATAGACGTTAAACAAATGTTAATATCAGAGAGCTTGACGTTTATAGCCCCTTGTTGGGAGTTTGCCGAGGTCCCTTGACGGGAACTAACAAACAAACAAACAAAACAAATTCCTTTGGTACTTACACTACATCATAACAGACATCGTATAAAGATGTGGTGTAGTCTTTATGGATTCCTGTGGTACAGTCAAGGTTGGCCGTCAGCATCTGTAGGTCACTTATTATGGCGCTTACAGTCTTCTGTGCTGCGGTAATATTGGTCTAGATACACACATATAGAAGGTTAGTTTTCATACAGTCTCAAAACGGTTTTGTTATTTTAATTAATAAGGGATCACCTAACCTTGCAAGGCCACTTCAAGGCGAGGGATACACTTAACTGATTTGGACTGTCACCTCAACTGTCACCAGGAGCACGTTGCCACCTACTCCTGGGGCTTAAACAGGGTTATCCCCTTCACAGTTGGTAAGGATGTACATGTAGGTATGGGTATTATCCACATACATGTAGGAGCCTGGCCGGTAGAGCAGAATGCACTACATTGCAAAAATTAAGGTACATGTAACTCACACTTGATTCAACACTTGAAAACAGTAACTTTAGTGAGTAACTACAAGAAAAGCCAATAAACATTTTTAGAATTTTTTTTAAATTAAAAATCATGAAACCAAGGAACACTGATGACTGGGAAAACATTAACAAATTTTTGGCTGAATAAAGAAAAATTAGGCCTGTGGTTGACCAACTCAGCGGCCACTCAAGTATGGTATCGCACAAAAGAGGCATCAAGTCAAAGAGCAACTGGTCCCCTCTCATTCGTCCTTTGTCTTGGGATATGTATTGTATGACTGTATGCAGTTTAAGGTGACCGTGTAAAACCATGATTCCAGCTGCACTGGAATAAATGTCTATTGTTAGGACAGAAAACTTCATAGGCCCTTTTCAAAACTACAGCTTTGGCTTTGGATTCGGCTTCAGACTCAGTCTTTTTGTCTGAATCCCTGAGTGTGTGTGTCAAAACAACCACGGGGCCAGGCTAGCCTGAAGCCGCTTTTTCGAAAAGGGCCAAAATATAACTATGTTGAGGTCTCACCTGGTCATAGTAGCCTTTTGACTGAGAGAAGATTTCATCGAGAACAGAACCCGCTAGCACCAGATACTTGTTTGCTGAAGATAACCCCTGAAAAAAAAAGAAACCAGAAATGAAATTCCGATCAGTCAAATGAAACAGAAACTCAAAAACAGGAAATGGTTAAATGAAAGGGGAAAATATTCACAGGCCTTGAATTAACCCGAGACACTAACAGCAATTGCAGGCCTCAAATTAACCACTGACAGCCACACCAAATTGGTGTGGTGCCCTCTGCTTTTTGCTGTGGTGCCCTTTGCAAAGTTCCAATACAAATTTACATTTTCCTTATAGAAGTGCCCCTTACCAGAGGAAAGTTGCTGTGTCCCTTCAAGAACACTGTTCAAGGCCTGTATTCACTTGGAACAAACGAACCGAAGGCCTTTGGTAATGAAATAATGTTCGTGCTTTTTTTGTTTCACTGTATGCAAAGTATACTACATCATTGGTTCAGTAACTTCAAATACAACCCATAGAAATCGGCATACACTCTGAGCAAACTATTTCAGAGAGCTGCTTATGTGTACATGAAAGGTAACGCGGCACAAAACCATTTTGGTTTACCAGAATAAGGTTACCAGCCAAGAAATACCATATTATCACACACCCCATCTTTGATTGGATTCTAGTTAAGTTTTTGCTTAGCAGAAGACAATTTGTTTTTCTTCACAGAATTAGGGATAGTACTGAGTATACAGTGGTAACACACATCATTGTTTATGGGTAAAACCAAAATGAATATTATTTATCCCCGATTCAAATTAACCATTTTTCAGAACATGATTGTTCAGCAAAGTTTCCGCAATAAGCAGCTCGACAAAAATGGGTCCCGGCTGCAGGCAGTGTATGACACATCACATCTGTACTGTGTTTAGAAAACCTGATGACCCAGATTTACGTTCGCATATGAAAAATATTTCCCTGCTAAAGAAATTGACCGGAAAAATATGGCACACAAAGTAGTTAAGCACAAACAAATTGTGCTTACCAGCATATGGTTACCAGCCAAACCATGTCACATGCACAAATTGTGACTAGTATCCTGTTTCTTTCTAGGAAGGAAAACAAATTCTTCAGCAATATTTTCTACTTTCATACCTGCTCTATGAAATTGTGCCCCAGATCTAACTGATCCATTGCCCTCCTTACCTGACTAAAAGGATCCGCCGCTGTTTTGTTGCACTGGATGTAGTAATTAATCAAATCTGCGCAGGAAACGAACAAAATAATTTGATCATTTTACAATACCATCTATGAGTCATGGTTACATATGTCCCAGTGGTATTGCTTAAAATTTAGGTGTTTTGGCAATCTGTCGACACTCTGACTGGCATTATTTAATAAAAATCCTTGTTAACGGATGTGTTCTTTCGCCTGACTTGTTACTTGATCTTTTAAGTATGGCTTTTAAACGTGTTAACAGATCAATTAGCGCAAATATGAACAGGAAACAAGACAAAAATGCTCTTTTTTAAATGATGGGGACTGCACTGTTTAACTTGTATCAACTTTTGATACATCTCAAAACTTGCTCAGGTGTTAGTTTTTGTAACTCATGAAATGATGTGGACATTTTGTGTAAACAGTTGTCCAAGTTAACCAGTGTGGTATTTTGCCTGCCAGGAAATGCCCTGAAATGAAGGTCACTCTTTTTGTTAACATTAAAGTTACATTGTCTATACATGTTCAGTGTTGGAAGCATTACTAAGATGCAGTTTTTGTGTAAATAACATCCGGGGCTGAATCACAGAAATATTTGTTGGTTTTCAAAAGACAGTTGCCAAATTTTAAACTGTTATACTTACCGTTTGATATATGGCCATTCTTTTCAGCCTCTTTGATGATGAATGGATTTGGATTAACACAAAAATCACTGAGACCCTAGAACGAAAACAAAAAAATATCAGAAAATTAATAGACCTTGTGCGCATGACGTCATTTCAGTAGGGCGCCCTCATCTAGAGGTCAAAAGGAGGTTGTTCATTGGCCAATCCTGTGCCACACGTACAAATCTGTGCGTTTTTATTGTTTCGTCTCCGTTTTACCTCTAAGATGGCTGCTGGTGACTTCAATGCTTAAGGTCTATACTAAATGATTTTAAACCATTCTCAGAAGTGTTTTATTCAATCGAGGGACTTGTCCAATGCGTATGCAGCCCATCCCGGTGCCCTTGCTATCAGGAGGATTTTGTCCAACAATCAGGGAGACACTTAGAAGCACATTCAACGTGCTTGGGGGAAAAAGTGGGCATAATCAAGGAGAATTTGCAAAACCTTTTCATCAGTTAGATGGAATTATTGGTTTATAAACAGATTTTGCAAAACCTTTTTGAATCAGTAGATGGACTTTTTGGTTTATAAACAGGGAACTTTCTGCAGAATCATGGAGAGGTTGGCGTCTCTGCTACACCCTGAATACCAGTTTTGTAGTTATCATTATGATAATGAACTTACCATTGCAACGAAAAGTTCAGCACCAGCTAAGCACCAGACTAAAAGGACACCAAATGTGCACAGCATGGCTGAACTGTTGGACAAAACAGACAAAAAAGGGAAAACATTATGTCATTAACAAAGAACCAAATTGTCAAGCTTTTTTAACAGATGTTTTAAACACTTTTGGAAAAAAGCAATAATCATGGTTTTGTGCTTTTACCCACACACTGATGTGTGTTAAGCACTGTATACAGAAAAAAAATCCTCAAGTATATTTCTCGGGTGGGATTCGAACCCTTGATCTTTGCCATT